>NW_028317809.1:9969722-10275000 GCF_062004578.1 Staurois parvus
TTGTGCCGCATTCAAATACACCAATCAGAGTTCAGATAAGCATCACGCAATGCAAATGCAAATGTTTCAATAGTTGTTGAAGTGTTATTCCAGCTGAATCGGCTGAAATTCAAGCCATATGTTGCCCCTACATCCTGCTCAAGAAAAGTCAATTGTTCAATAGAATTTTGGTGAAGAAGCCCAGTGGAAAATTGTCAGCTGAACAGTGACTACATCCAATCATCCAACAGGGATGCTGTTTAGCACAGATGGAGGAATCTATTAGATTTCTTTTGTTCAGCCTACAGGCATAATAAGAGAAATCTATATGTATACCTTTAGTATTTTTTTGCAGTGCCCCCCACTGTTCAACTCTCCACCCATGAAGCACCCCTACCAGTATTTAAAAAAAGTGCTATACATAACTTTTTTCCCTGCACACCTTAGGTCTGCCCATGGCATCATGGATCATTCTTTATCCTCCACGGCTGTAGACGATTCTTCATCCTGAACAGAGTGTGCTCATTTAATAGTGCATGAGTGCTGCTCAGGGCAGACTACTGTGGACCCAGACTGTGTGATGACACCAACCCAAGGGATGAGTCCATGACAGGTTGGGCTCACCGGAAATGAGCTGAATGTAAAGTCTCATGCATACTGCTGCTCCTAAATGGGAGTTCAGGAGCTTTTGGCATTTTTTTGTCAAAGCCCCTGAACTCAGCCTAATAATAGCCTATGTGTCCATGTACACATAGACTTTTAACGGAGTTCAGCAGCAGCAGAGTTTAGAGGCAATTAAATATCCTTCCCCTGAATGCAGAAGAATCGTGTTTAGGGGAGGAAAGTTTTAGCCAAAAAAAAACGCTAAATGCGGCAAAAACACATGTAAACTCACCTAAGCACTAGCCACATTTAGCGCTTGGGTGTTTTTTCATTTTAATGGCAAATACTCTGGCCATTGAAATTAATAAATGTCCATTCGCTAAATGCAGCTAAACGCGGTACTTAGTTTACATAAGTTTTACATTTATCGTTTTTCTGCTGCCAGTAGAATAAACATTCCAGTGTACATGGAGCCTAACTGTTAATGATTCAATCCAGGAGACTGCTGGTCTAGGTGTGGGGAACAGCTCTGGGCTGCAGGTGAGCATAACAGAGAAAGCAGCTTTTATTTTAAAAAATGTTGAAATACTGAGTAACATTTTTTTTAAAGGAAGTTTAGTTGCACTTAGGATTATGAACACTGTGTATGGGTCACCTAGTTTTCTCACATACACATGGTAAGGGGCTCCAAGATTCATGGCTGAGATAGACAAAACAAACTGTTTTCTTGGAATCTTATTACTTTTTCTCTGAGACCTGCAGCCCAGAGGCTTTGTAGAGCTGTGTGTGGGATAAAGCTTCTATTCCCAGTCCATAGAACTTTTTATTTGTGATCTGACTAATGCTCAGGGCTTTCTCTCTCACTCTGTCTGTCATTGCTGGATGAAAAGGCTGAGCACTGACAGAACACTAAAAAAGTCTGCTTTTTTTGGGTAACCAATTAGTGGGAAACTGACTTAGTGTAGTTAGTGGCTCAGACCAGCAGATGTTTTGTTTGACTTATGCTATAAACGTGCTGTGCAAAGCATTGAAACTGTGGTGTATGCTGCCTTGCTGAATGAAAGTGCAGGATAAAACTGCTTGAACTGTTCCCAGTTGTCCGTTTTCGTGCATTATTTACTACTGCTAATACCAGTTGAGCCTATATATATATATTAGAGATGAGCGAATCGAACATGACGAAGTGGAATTCGTTCCGAAGATTTGGAAAAATTCTATTCGCGACGAATCCGAAGATTAGCAAACTTCGGATGCACGAATCGAATTTTCCCAAAAATGGCGGCGACATGTGTGGCGACGGAGAAAATGGACAGAGAAGATGGGGCGGGGATCTCTGGGAAGGCGCGCAGACAAGGCGCGCTGACCCATAATGCATTCATGACATGTGATCACATTAGCCAATCAGCAGCCAGCCAGCACTGTGTAATGGTGGAGCTATAAATCGCGGCCATCTTAGAATTCTCCATTAGCCTCCGGTCATTCAAGAGAGACAGACCTGTGTGTATTAAGGGACAGAGTTAGGGCCACAGAGACTTTAGGGCCACAGAATCGTTACTCAGGGACACAGAATCGTTACTCAGGGACACAGAATCGTTACTCAGGGACACAAAATCGTTACTTAGGGCCACAGCTATCAAGGAATCGAAAATTTAAAGTGACATACACCCTTTTTTTTTTGGTGGCTGTCGTGCACAGTTGGTGCTGCAGTTTGCCGATTGTGCAAAATAAACTGACTTTCTGCTTCACAACCACTATTGTACGTTCAAAGAGTTAAATCCATTTACACGCCGGCTGGCGGTAATATTTTTTGGGTGATTAGTGCATTCCAGTGACACAAACGTACAGTTTCCAGCCAACGGCAAGCTGCAATTGACCGATTGTGTACAATAAACTGACTTTCTGCTTCACAACCACTATTGTACGTTCAAAGAGTTAGATCCATTTACACGCCGGGTGGCGGTAATATTTTTTGGGTGATTAGTGCATTCCAGTGACATAAACGTACAGTTTCCAGCCAACGGCAAGCTGCAATTGACCGATTGTGCTAAATAAACTGACTTTCTGCTTCACAACCACTATTGTACGTTCAAAGAGTTAGATCCATTTACACGCCGGGTGGCGGTAATATTTTTTGGGTGATTAGTGCATTCCAGTGACATAAACGTACAGTTTCCAGCCAACGGCAAGCTGCAATTGACCGATTGTGCTAAATAAACTGACTTTCTGCTTCACAACCACTATTGTACGTTCAAAGAGTTAAATCCATTTACACGCCGGGTGGCGGTAATATTTTTTGGGTGATTAGTGCATTCCAGTGACATAAACATACAGTTTCCAGCCAACGGCAAGCTGCAATTGACCGATTGTGCTAAATAAACTGACTTTCTGCTTCACAACCACTATTGTACGTTCAAAGAGTTAAATCCATTTACACGCCGGCTGGCGGTAATATTTTTTGGGTGATTAGTGCATTCCAGTGACAGAAACGTACAGTTTCCAGCCAACGGCAAGCTGCAATTGACCGATTGTGCTAAATAAACTGACTTTCTGCTTCACAACCACTATTGTACGTTCAAAGAGTTAAATCCATTTACACGCCAGCTGGCGGTAATATTTTTTGGGTGATTAGTGCATTCCAGTGACATAAACGTACAGTTTCCAGCCAACGGCAAGCTGCAATTGACCGATTGTGCTAAATAAACTGACTTTCTGCTTCACAACCACTATTGTACGTTCAAAGAGTTAGATCCATTTACACGCCGGGTGGCGGTAATATTTTTTGGGTGATTAGTGCATTCCAGTGACATAAACGTACAGTTTCCAGCCAACGGCAAGCTGCAATTGACTGATTGTGCTAAATAAACTGACTTTCTGCTTCACAACCACTATTGTACGTTCAAAGAGTTAAATCCATTTACACGCCGGGTGGCGGTAATATTTTTTGGGTAATTAGTGCATTCCAGTGACAGAAACGTACAGTTTCCAGCCAACGGCAAGCTGCAATTGACCGATTGTGTACAATAAACTGACTTTCTGCTTCACAACCACTATTGTACGTTCAAAGAGTTAGATCCATTTACACGCCGGGTGGCGGTAATATTTTTTGGGTGATTAGTGCATTCCAGTAACATAAACGTACAGTTTCCAGCCAACGGCAAGCTGCAATTGACCGATTGTGCTAAATAAACTGACTTTCTGCTTCACAACCACTATTGTACGTTCAAAGAGTTAAATCCATATACACGCCGGGTGGCGGTAATATTTTTTGGGTGATTAGTGCATTCCAGTGACATAAACGTACAGTTTCCAGCCAACGGCAAGCTGCAATTGACCGATTGTGCTAAATAAACTGACTTTCTGCTTCACAACCACTATTGTACGTTCAAAGAGTTAAATCCATATACACGCCAGGTGGCGGTAATATTTTTTGGGTGATTAGTGCATTCCAGTGACATAAACGTACAGTTTCCAGCCAACGGCAAGCTGCAATTGACCGATTGTGCTAAATAAACTGACTTTCTGCTTCACAACCACTATTGTACGTTCAAAGAGTTAAATCCATTTACACACCGGCTGGCGGTAATATTTTTTGGGTGATTAGTGCATTCCAGTGACATAAACGTACAGTTTCCAGCCAACGGCAAGCTGCAATTGACCGATTGTGCTAAATAAACTGACTTTCTGCTTCACAACCACTATTGTACGTTCAAAGAGTTAAATCCATTTACACGCCGGCTGGCGGTAATATTTTTTGGGTGATTAGTGCATTCCAGTGACAGAAACGTACAGTTTCCAGCCAACGGCAAGCTGCAATTGACCGATTGTGTACAATAAACTGACTTTCTGCTTCACAACCACTATTGTACGTTCAAAGAGTTAAATCCATTTACACGCCGGCTGGCGGTAATATTTTTTGGGTGATTAGTGCATTCCAGTGACACAAACGTACAGTTTCCAGCCAACGGCAAGCTGCAATTGACCGATTGTGTACAATAAACTGACTTTCTGCTTCACAACCACTATTGTACGTTCAAAGAGTTAGATCCATTTACACGCCGGGTGGCGGTAATATTTTTTGGGTGATTAGTGCATTCCAGTGACATAAACGTACAGTTTCCAGCCAACGGCAAGCTGCAATTGACCGATTGTGCTAAATAAACTGACTTTCTGCTTCACAACCACTATTGTACGTTCAAAGAGTTAGATCCATTTACACGCCGGGTGGCGGTAATATTTTTTGGGTGATTAGTGCATTCCAGTGACATAAACGTACAGTTTCCAGCCAACGGCAAGCTGCAATTGACCGATTGTGCTAAATAAACTGACTTTCTGCTTCACAACCACTATTGTACGTTCAAAGAGTTAAATCCATTTACACGCCGGGTGGCGGTAATATTTTTTGGGTGATTAGTGCATTCCAGTGACAGAAACGTACAGTTTCCGGCCAACAGCAAGCTGCAATTGACCGATTGTGTACAATAAACTGACTTTCTGCTTCACAACCACTATTGTACGTTCAAAGAGTTAGATCCATTTACACGCCGGGTGGCGGTAATATTTTTTGGGTGATTAGTGCATTCCAGTGACATAAACGTACAGTTTCCAGCCAACGGCAAGCTGCAATTGACCGATTGTGCTAAATAAACTGACTTTCTGCTTCACAACCACTATTGTACGTTCAAAGAGTTAAATCCATAGACACGCCGGGTGGCGGTAATATTTTTTGGGTGATTAGTGCATTCCAGTGACATAAACGTACAGTTTCCAGCCAACGGCAAGCTGCAATTGACCGATTGTGCTAAATAAACTGACTTTCTGCTTCACAACCACTATTGTACGTTCAAAGAGTTAAATCCATTTACACGCCGGCTGGCGGTAATATTTTTTGGGTGATTAGTGCATTCCAGTGACATAAACGTACAGTTTCCAGCCAACGGCAAGCTGCAATTGACCGATTGTGCTAAATAAACTGACTTTCTGCTTCACAGCCACTATTGTACGTTCAAAGAGTTAGATCCATTTACACGCCGGGTGGCGGTAATATTTTTTGGGTAATTAGTGCATTCCAGTGACATAAACGTACAGTTTCCAGCCAACGGCAAGCTGCAATTGACCAATTGTGCTAAATAAACTGACTTTCTGCTTCACAACCACTATTGTACGTTCAAAGAGTTAAATCCATTTACACGCCGGGTGGCGGTAATATTTTTTGGGTAATTAGTGCATTCCAGTGACAGAAACGTACAGTTTCCAGCCAACGGCAAGCTGCAATTGACCGATTGTGTACAATAAACTGACTTTCTGCTTCACAACCACTATTGTACGTTCAAAGAGTTAGATCCATTTACACGCCGGGTGGCGGTAATATTTTTTGGGTGATTAGTGCATTCCAGTGACATAAACGTACAGTTTCCAGCCAACGGCAAGCTGCAATTGACCGATTGTGCTAAATAAACTGACTTTCTGCTTCACAACCACTATTGTACGTTCAAAGAGTTAAATCCATATACACGCCAGGTGGCGGTAATATTTTTTGGGTGATTAGTGCATTCCAGTGACATAAACGTACAGTTTCCAGCCAACGGCAAGCTGCAATTGACCGATTGTGCTAAATAAACTGACTTTCTGCTTCACAACCACTATTGTACGTTCAAAGAGTTAAATCCATTTACACACCGGCTGGCGGTAATATTTTTTGGGTGATTAGTGCATTCCAGTGACATAAACGTACAGTTTCCAGCCAACGGCAAGCTGCAATTGACCGATTGTGCTAAATAAACTGACTTTCTGCTTCACAACCACTATTGTACGTTCAAAGAGTTAAATCCATTTACACGCCGGCTGGCGGTAATATTTTTTGGGTGATTAGTGCATTCCAGTGACAGAAACGTACAGTTTCCAGCCAACGGCAAGCTGCAATTGACCGATTGTGTACAATAAACTGACTTTCTGCTTCACAACCACTATTGTACGTTCAAAGAGTTAAATCCATTTACACGCCGGCTGGCGGTAATATTTTTTGGGTGATTAGTGCATTCCAGTGACATAAACGTACAGTTTCCAGCCAACGGCAAGCTGCAATTGACCGATTGTGCTAAATAAACTGACTTTCTGCTTCACAACCACTATTGTACGTTCAAAGAGTTAAATCCATATACACGCCGGGTGGCGGTAATATTTTTTGGGTGATTAGTGCATTCCAGTGACATAAACGTACAGTTTACAGCCAACGGCAAGCTGCAATTGACCGATTGTGCTAAATAAACTGACTTTCTGCTTCACAACCACTATTGTACGTTCAAAGAGTTAAATCCGGTTTTATTTTTGGGGTGCTTATTGAATTAAAGAGTATGTCAGACAACACGCAGAGGAGTGGCAGAGGAGGCAATGTTTCAGGAGCGAGCAGACGTGGCAGCAGAGGAAGGGGTCGAGGCAGCACTAGTCGCAGCCAGAGGCCAGTGCTCCCGGTGTCATCCAGCGGTCGTGTCTCCACCGACAACCCTGCCGTCATCGATTGGTTGACTCGGTCGTCTTCCTCTTCCCAGGTCACCTCTGACACCTACAGCCAACGGTCGGTGGGTACGTCAGACACAACCGTTAGTTGGCATGGCCCGGGAGCAAGCCCACTGAAATCACGTGTCCTCGACCTGCCCCTGTCCTTTGGTGTTCCCTCACCAAGCGAAGTATCGCATGCTGTGGGCTCAGCCCCATTGTACAGTGAGGAAGAGCTAACAGAGGGCGGTCAGGAACGGGGCGAGACATCCGCCTCTTCAGCAGCCAGGCGAAGAAGTACTGGCGAGGAGAGTGGCTTGGTAGCCGGTCTAGAGACAGGTCTGTCTCCTGACCCACACGCAGCCGAGGGGGCTAGTAGTGACGCGGAGACCCTAATTGATGAGGATGAGGCTGATCGCACTTGGCAGCCTCTTCGTCATCAGGCTATTGCTTCCGCATCATCAGGAGAAGAGGGTGCCAGCTTGCCAGCGAGCAAAACAGTCAGTGGGTTGCCCAGGAGGCAGCAGGGTCGCAGCAGTGTCAGTGGAGCCAAACGGCCACGGAGTAGAGCACCAGCTCCACTGCAGCCTACCACCACGGCCAGTAGTGGTGCCGGTGTGCACGGAGGAAGTAGCAGTCAGCCAGTGAGGAGTAGCGGGGGCAAAGTTTCCTACTCGGCGGTGTGGCAATTTTTCGTCAAGCCGCCCGAGGAAGTAAACATAGCCGAATGTCGACTATGTGGCCAGAAAGTCAAGCGTGGCCAGGGGGCCAATGTTGAGACTACAGCGTTGCGTCAGCATATGCAGCGTCGCCATTCGGTGGCCTGGGAAAACCGTGATAAAGATACGGCAGTTCTGCCTGCCCCAGCCCCCACTCCATCATCCGCTCCGTTACTTGCTCCGTCACCCGACGTCAATCGCCCTCTATCAGCCAGTCAAGGCTCCAACACCTCTGCTGAGGGGAGTTGTCGCTCGTTCTCATCTTCCGCTCGTTCAGATGCTCCTTCTCCTGCTACTCCTCTTCACGGATTCCGTCAGCAGTCTTTCTTGGAATCAGTTTCCAAGAGACAACAGTTTGCGAGCACGCACCCGACGGTGCAGAAGCTGAACGTCCTCCTGTCCAAGTTGCTGGTGCTGCAGTCCCTCCCTTTCCAAGTGGTGGACTCAGCACCTTTCCGAGAAATGATGGCTTGTGCCGAGCCGCGGTGGAGAGTGCCAAGCCGGCATTTCTTCGCCAAAAAGGCAGTGCCAGCCTTGCATTCACATGTAGAAGAGATGGTGGGCCAGTCTTTGAGCATGTCGGTCTCTGCCAAAGTGCACGGCAGCGCCGACGTGTGGAGCTGTAACTACGGTCAGGGACAGTACATGTCATTTACGGCCCACTGGGTGAACGTGGTGCCGGCACAGCCGCACCAGCAACTTGGACAGGTCACGCCGCTTTTGCCTCCACGTTTGCACATCCTTGGTCCAGCAAAGATGTCCGCCTCTACCACCTCTTCTTCCGCCGTGTCCTCAGCCGCCACCCCCGTGCCAAGTCCCATTACCCGACCGGCATATCACATGTGCAGGGCGCAACGGTGTCACGCTGTGCTGCACCTGGTATGCCTTGGCGAACGTAGTCACACAGGGGAGGAACTTCTCAGTGTAATGAACAGAGAAATCGACAGATGGCTGTCTCCGCGCAAACTGAAAATCGGAACCATGTTGACCGACAACGGAAAGAACATGGTGTCTGCTCTGCGTCAAGGAAGGTTGTGCCATGCGCCATGCATGGCTCACGTGTTCAATCTGGTTGTCAAGCGGTTCCTAAAATCCACCATCCCACTGCAAGACATCCTTAAAATGTCACGTAAACTTTGCATGCATTTCAGCCATTCCTACACCGCAAAGCACACCCTCCTTGAGCTGCAGCGGCAGAACGGAATTCCACAGCATCGCCTGATCTGCGACGTTGCAACAAGGTGGAATTCAACCCTACACATGTTAGACCGCCTTTACGAACAGCGAAAGGCCATCACCGATTTCCTGATGTTACAAGCGGATAAAGGTACTCCCCTGTGTAACTTAGATGTCAGCCATTGGCAGCTCATGCGTGACACCTGCCGCTTGCTCAGGCCCTTTGAGGAGGCCACGCTATTCGTGAGTCGGCAGGACTATGGGATGAACGACGTCATTCCTCTGTTGCACGTCCTGGAACAAATGCTGTTAACAATGGCTGGTCAGGGTGCGGTAGACGTGGCGCACAGATCTCAACGCCACATGACCCCTGTGGGGGCAGGACAGGAAGAAGAGGAGGAGGTAGAGGAGGACATTGGTGCTCAGGAATTATTGAGTGAAATGGGTGGTTTTTCCACTCAGCGGACAGGAGTGGAGGAGCAGGAGCATCTGGTAGAGGAGGAGGAGGAGACAGAGGACCCAGACGCACCGTGGCAGTATGCTGTGGAGATGGAGGCAGGGAGTCCCTCGCATTCCTTGGCACAAATGGCCCATAGCATGCTCGGTTGCTTGCGTAGCGACAGCCGAATAATAACCATCAGACAGAGGGATGACTTTTGGCTGTCCACCTTGTTGGACCCTCGCTACCGTTCAAAAATGGTGGCCTTTTTCACACCTGCTGAGAGGGAGGCCAAAATAAAGTACTATAAAAACCACCTATGTAGTCAGTTGGTCTCTGCCTTTCTGCGCCAACGTCCATCCTCAGACACTGTGGGCCCTGTGCGCTCGCGTTCCGCTGCCATGGCAGCAGGGGAGGGGTGGGGTGGTAGGAGCAGTGGCAGCTCCACCAGCAGCGGCTGCCTCAGTCTGCAGTCGATGATGAGTAGCTTTCTTCACCAGCGCAGTGAGGAAACTACTAACCAGCCGCAGCAGCAGCAGCATCAGGTGGACCTGGAACAGGACCTCAAACAACAGGCTTGGGCCTACTTGGACAGCACCCTGCCTACCGAGGTAGACAATCCCCTTGACTACTGGACAACGAAACTTGACCTTTGGCCCCAACTAGCTGAATTTGCCCTTGAAAGGCTGTCATGCCAGTAGCGTGGCATCGGAGCGCGTGTTTAGTGCGGCAGGAGGTATTGTAACTCCGCGGAGGACACGACTGTCCACCCAAAGTGTGGAGAGACTCACGTTTGTGAAAATGAATCAGGCGTGGATTAGTCTGGATTTCAAACCACCAGTTCCTGACACAACTGACTAAATCCGCCATGAATCATGCCCCAAACATGTTATTAGGGACAAATGGAAGACCTCCACCTGATCCGTACATTTGTATATATATTTTATTGAGAGGCTGCTGGTCGGCCGACTCATGTTTTGCACATTTTTAATGACTTATACTCTGCAGGTCGGGCCCCTCATGAATTGGGGTTTTTAAATTATTTATACTTCGCTGGACGACCGTCACATGAATTGAACCTTTTTAATGACTTATACTCTGCTGGTCGGGCCCCTCATGAATTGGTGTTTTTAAATTATTTATACGTCGCTGGACAACTGTCACATGAATTTAAACTTTTTAATTATTTATAGTCGACCAGTTCCAGACCGATGGAATAGCAATTTTTTTAAATATTTATTTGACACGTGTTGTCCATCTCATCAATGAGGTGGACTGTTTATTTATTGGCCACGGTTTGGCCCCCTCCTGTTTCTTACATTGTTAACTTGTTGTATCGGTCACGGTTTGGCCACATGTTTGGTTGTCTTGTTAAGATTTTCTGTAATGTACACAGTTACACTTGACTTGTCGACTTTCCACAATCTACTAAGGTATAGCATCGCATCAAAGTTTTTTTTTTTTTTTGGTCTAAACCATTTCTTATAATGTCAATTTGTAGGATACGCCGCTGTAAGGCGACCTACTTTTTTGTCACTGTGTAGACATCTATTTATAGGCCGATGTTTGGCCAGAAAGATATATTTAGTAATAACCTAGCCGTTCAAGCCGCTCACTGAACACCTCGGGAATTGCTTTGTATATCTGTCGCCTTAGGGGCCGCTGTCTGGCGACATAATTTTTTGTCACTGTGTAGACATCTATTTATAGGCCGATGTTTGGCCACAAAAATATATTTAGTAATAACCTAGCCGTTCAGGCCACTCCCTGAACACCTCGGGAATTGCTTTGTATATCTGTCGCCTTAGAGGCCGCTGTCTGAACAGCTCATGAATTGCTTTCTATATGTGTCGCCTTTGAGGCCGCTGGCTGGACAGCTGATGAATTGATTTGTATATATGTACTTATTGTCCGCTGTCCGGACAGCTCATGAATTACTTTTTGTATATAGCCTTCCAAACCACTCTCAGAATAAGTCATGATATTCATGCTGTGTATAGCCTTATAGGCCAATGGTCAATCAAGTCATGATTGTTATAGTGTGTATAGCCTTATAGGCCGCTGTCTTTACAACTTTATAATTCCATGCAGTATATAGCCCTATCGGCCACTTTCTGGCATCCAGTTGCTGTAGCCCCCATCACCACACTGTGCCACGGGCCCCTGTACCGCCTTCTCATACTGCTGCCAGATCCATCCTCTGCCATGTGCGTCTTTGTCGTCTGCTCACGCTGCTGGGTTCCAGTTTTAAACCTAGGCCTGTGTATGGCTTCCGAATACTGCTGCCTCCACCGCCACCCTGCGCCATGTGCCTCTGTCGTCTGCTCACGCTGCTGACGGCTTCCGATTTTTAACCTAGGCCTGTGTATGGCTTCCGAATACTGCTGCCTCCACCGCCACCCTGTGCCATGTGCCTCTGTCGTCTGCTCACGCTGCTGACGGCTTCCGCTTTTTAAACTAGTCCTGTGTATGTCTTCCGAATACTGCTGCCTCCACCGCCACCCTGCGCCATGTGCCACTTTCGGGTCTCCTCACACTGCTGCCAGGTCCATACTGATTCATGGCCCCCTGTACCGGCTCCTCATGAACGTGGTTCAGCAGGTTTGCATCACTTAACGGCAAATCGTTGACAAATGCTGGGACGTTCAGTGTTGTGCGCATTAAGCCAGACACCAAAGGGCAGCACAGACCTGTTATTACTCGCTCAAGCATGGCTGAACAAAACCAGTCTCTACCACAAATTGGACCCAGATCTGCCCAGGGTCTCGTAACTAGATTGCACGGAGGAGTAGAGTCCGTTATCGGAATTAAATAGACAAAACGCCACACCAAAAAGAGTGGCCATTTCCAACACTTATTCCAGAAAGAGGAACAACCCGTTTCATATACGGCCCGTAGACATTTCACGTCTGCCACATTCAGTCGATTTAAGATGCAAGCTCCACTTCCTGTGGTCTCTGACCGTCGATATACCTTTAAGTGTCAGCTTTGAAGCTATATTCCCTCCGGAGCACTGACACTGGTGCCCTTCTGTCAACATGCCTTTAAGTTTCAGTTTTCAACCATATTCCCCACAGAAGCCAAAATCTTGGGTATCCCAGAAGCTGCTCAGCGGGTCAGGGCAATAAAGCTCCCGGTTCGCAGGTTGTTCCGTCTTATGGATGGAAGTACGACGGTATATGATCTTCTTCGCACCCACGGCATTACCTCATAAAATTTCTGCATTGCATCTGCAATCACAACGCTGACTTCCCGGATCGCCACTCAGCCATTGGACTCTTGATAGTCGTCTCCCCACACTGCTGCTGGGGGGACTTTTTAACCTAGGCCTGTGTATGGCCTTCAATTGAAGCTGCTTCCGCTCCGCCACTCTGCCATTGGACTCTTGATAGTCATCTCCCCACGCTGCTGCTGGGGGGACTTTTTAATATAGGCCTCTGTATGGCCTTTAATTGAAGCTGCTTACGCTCCGCCACTCTGCCATGGGCCTCTTGGGTATCCCAGAAGCTGCTCAGCGGGTCAGGGCAATAAAGCTCCCGGTTCGCAGGTTGTTCCGTCTTATGGA
This sequence comes from Staurois parvus, assembly GCF_062004578.1. Classification (NCBI taxonomy): domain Eukaryota; kingdom Metazoa; phylum Chordata; class Amphibia; order Anura; family Ranidae; genus Staurois; species Staurois parvus. The sequence continues at coordinate 9,982,696 of NW_028317809.1, forward strand.
TGGAAGTACGACGGTATATGATCTTCTTCGCACCCACGGCATCACCTCATAGAATCTCTGCATTGCATCTGCAATCACAACGCTGACTTCCCGGATCGCCACTCAGCCATTGGACTCTTGATAGTCGTCTCCCCACACTGCTGCTGGGGGGACTTTTTAACCTAGGCCTGTGTATGGCCTTCAATTGAAGCTGCTTCCGCTCCGCCACTCTGCCATTGGACTCTTGATAGTCGTCTCCCCACACTGCTGCTGGGGGGACTTTTTAACCTAGGCCTGTGTATGGCCTTCAATTGAAGCTGCTTCTGCTCCGCCACTCTGCCATTGGACTCTTGATAGTCGTCTCCCCACACTGCTGCTGGGGGGACTTTTTAACATAGGCCTCTGTATGGCCTTCAATTTAAGCTGCTTACGCTTCGCCACTCTGCCATGGGCCCCTGTACCGCCTCCTCTTGCTGCTGCCAGGTCCAGAGTGTGTCATGGGTCCCTGTACGGCCTCCCATTGCTGCTGACTTCATCACCAGACTCTGCCATGTGCCACTTTCAGGTCTCCTTACACTGTTGGTGGGTTCCATTTTGTGATAGGGTGCTGTATGGCCTTCCATTGCTGCTGCCTCCACCGCCACCCTGCGCCATGTGCCTCTGTCGTCTGCTCACGCTGCTGACGGCTTCCGCTTTTTAACCGAGGCCTGTGTTTGGCTTCCGAATACTGCTGCATCCACCGCCACCCTGCGCCATGTGTCTCTGTCGTCTGCTCACGCTGCTGACGGCTTCCGCTTTTTAACCTAGGCCTGTGTATGGCTTCAGAATAATGCTGCCTACACCGCCACCCTGCGCCATGTGCCTCTGTCGTCTGCTCACGCTGCTGCCAGGTCCATACTGATTCATGGCCCCCTGTACCGGCTCCTCATGAACGTGGTTCAGCGGGTTTGCATCACTTAACGGCAAATCGTTGACAAACGCTGGGACGTTCAGTGTTGTGCGCATTAAGCCAGACACCAAAGGGCAGCACAGACCTGTTATTACTCGCTCAAGCATGGCTGAACAAAACCAGTCTCTACCACAAATTGGACCCAGACCTGCCCAGGGTCTCGTAAGTAGATTGCACGGAGGAGTAGAGTTCGTTATTGGAATTAACGGTGAGGGACTTTTAAACCTAGGCCTGTGTATGGCCTTCAATTGAAGCTGCTTCTGCTCCGCCACTCTGCCATTGGACTCTTGATAGTCGTCTCCCCACGCTGCTGCTGGGGGGACTTTTTAACATAGGCCTCTGTATGGCCTTCAATTTTAGCTGCTTACGCTCCGCCACTCTGCCATGGGCCCCTGTACCGCCTCCTCATGCTGCTGCCAGGCCCGTAATCTGCCATGGGCCCCCGTACCGACTCCTCATGCTGCTGCCAGGCCCGTAATCTGTCATGGGCCCCTGTACCGCCTCCTCATGCTGCTGCCAAGTCCAGAGTGTGTCATGGGTCCCTGTACGGCCTCCCATTGCTGCTGTCTCCATCGCCACACTCTGCCATGTGCCACTTTCAGGTCTCCTCACACTGCTGGTGGGTTCCATTTTGTCATAGGGTGCTGTATGGCCTCCCATTGCTGCTGCCTCCACCGCCACACTGTGGCTCCACACTCTGGTTTTGGCCCCATGACTGCCCAAATGAGTGAAGTGTGCGGTGATTCTAAGATCGACGGCACTCATCTGCATGTCATACTGACTGACAGTATTATTTCTCTTCCCCAGCAGACTCCAAGGGCATTTAAATTAAAGGTATAGTGTTCTGCACTAATATAAAGGCTCTCTGAAGCCTAGAAACACCCTTTTTATAAGTTAAATTCACAGCGAATATATTCGGCTCGAAGCGAATTTATTCGGCGAATTCGGCGAATCAGCCGAACCGAATTTTTGAATAATTCGCTCATCTCTAATATATATATATATATATATATATATATATTTAAAAGAAAATTGGATTACTGCACATAAAAAAACTTCTATTGTTGAAAAATCACCATACAAAAGGGTGATCCAAAATATGGACAAAGCCATACATCATCATCATGTATGGCTTTGACCATTTTTTTGGATCATCCTTTTGTATGGTGATTTTTCAACAATAAAATTTTTCATGTGCAGCAATCCAATTTTCTTTTTGCTATATATAGCCTTTGGGAGGGCCTGATTGCTATGCACTGTGATTGATCATCGTTGTGCATTCCACCCATATTACTACTGTATATATATATATATTTTTTGTTTTTGTTTGTTTCCCCACCAATAACTTTTTTTGTTTCTACAAAGGATCTTCGGGTTTCCCACAAGAGGAAAACTAGCTGGAACATGAACTGAATGATCTGAAGCCTACCAAGTTAGTACAGGGGGTGCTATAGATGCTCACCTACCAGATGCATGTGCAATGGCCTAATGTGGATATGCATATTTGTACCACGATCTGGCTGCACTGCATGATCTCGCAGCTGAATCACTTAAGTCTAAGCTGCAGGTCTAAGCATACAAAGAAATGGTTTCAGTAGGCTCGGCTAAACCAAACACTGTTGCATATCTCCTTCTTCTGTAGGCTTGAATTGATGTGTGACACAAAAGAAGGCTTGTACAGTTCAGTAAGTGCCTATCGGGCCTGCCATCAGAATTCTAAAAAGCAGGACAGCTGTTATTTTGTTCACTTGTTGAGAGTGTAGGTGTTCCTGCTGCCCCACAAAAGGATCTTGTGTGGAGAACATGCCTCAGCTGCCTTTCTTTAAACTGGTGTAACAATGGAGAGTAAGGCCCTTGTCAGATCTTTGAGGTTCCAGCCAACATTTAGCTTATGAAGTCATAAATCAAAAGATGCTAAGAACGTTTTATGTGAAAGATGAAAATATTGCCATGCTATTTTGAACAGTAATTAATAATGTTTTTACAATACAAAATTAACATTATATAGAGGTTTAACTCTGTATTTTCACTAACAATAAAAAATATTACAATAATTTCCTAACCAATACATATATATATATATACACCGTGTTCCAAATTATTTTGCAAATGATATTTTTCTCATTTACCTAAATAATTGATGTAAATAACAGTCAGCATAATTCTCATGTTATCAACTATTAAGAGTACAATTCACATTTTATTGAACAAACCTCCTAATGATGATAACAGTAATTTTTTTTAAACATAAAAAACTTACAATGCACTGTTCCAAATTATTATGCACAGTAAGTTTCAAAACACTTTATAAGTTGTAAAGAACTGAAAATTGTCATTTGTTGTGTTTGCAGCATATTTACTGAAATCAAAAGATATTTCAATCAAACTTTTAACAACATTTTAACTTTTTAAACATTTTAACAGGTCACGTTACATTTTAACATAGGACCCGTTATTTGATAGCAGGTTCACAAGTCTTGCATCCATTGAACTTGTGAGTTTTTGGACAGTTTCTGCTTGAATTTGTTTGCAAGATGTCAGAATAGCCTCCCAGAGCTGTTGTTTGGATGTAAACTGCCTCCCACCCTCAAAGATCTTTTGCTTGACGATGCTCCAAAGGTTTTCAATAGGATTGAGGTCAGGGGAGGATGAAGGCCACACCATGACTTTCTCTCCTTTTATCCCCATAACAGCCATTGAGCAGAGCTATTCTTTGCAGCATGAGATGGTGCATTGTCATGCATGAAGATGATTTTATTACGGAAAGCATAGTTCTTCCTTCTGTACCAGGGAAGAAAGTGGTCAGTCATAAACGCAACATACTTTGCAGAGGTCATCTTTACACCTTTGGGGACCCTAAAGGGGCCGACCAGCTCTGTTCCCATGATTCCGGCCTAAAACATGACTCCACCACCGCCTTGCTAACGTCGAAGCCTTGTTGGAACAGGGTGGCCGTCCACCAACCATCCACTACTCCATCCATCTGGACCATCCAGGGTTGCATGGCACTCATCAGTGAACAGGACTGTTTGAAAATTAGTCTTTATGTATTTTTCTGCCCAATGCAGCAGTTTCTGTTTGTGAGTATTGGTCAGTGGTGGCCGAATAGAAGATTTATGCACAGTTGCAAAACTCTGGAGGACTCTACACCTTGATGTCCGTGGGACTCCAGAGGCACCAGCAGCTTCAAATATCTGTTTTCTGCTATGTAATGGTATTTTAGCAGCTGCTCTCTTGATCCGATGCATGGATCTGGCAGAAATCTTCCTCAATGTGCCTTTATGTGCACGAACCCGTCTGTGCTCTGAATCAGCCACAAATCTCTTAATAGTGCGATGATCACGCTTAAGTTTTCGTGAAATATCTAATGTTTTCATACCTCGTCCAAGGCATTGAACTATTTCACTCTTTTCAGCAGCAGAGAAATCCTTTTTCTTCCCCATATTGCTTGAAAATGGTACTCTGCTTAATAATGTGGAACACCGTCCTTTAATAGTTTTTCCTTAAATTGGGCTCACCGGCCAATCTAATTATTACAGGTGTCCGAGATTGTTTTCAGTGATCAAAAGAGCCCTGAGACACAATGCCATCCATGAGTTACACTGAAAAACAAAATATTTAACTTTTGTGACACTTAAATAGAATTTGCATAATAATTTGGAACGCGGTGTGTGTATATATATATATATATATATATATATATATATATATATATATATATTTGTGTGTGTGTGTTTATATATTATATATATGTATATATATATATAATTAAATATTTTAAAGTGTAACTCCATTACTAGTGGAGTTACATTTAGTGGGCTTTAACACTCTCAATGGTCCCTGTTGAGTCCTGCTCTTCGTATGAGCCAAAATCTCCCTTCATTTTCATGCAAAATCTTTTAAACTGTTTGTCCTGCACATATATGAGGGGCAGGACCCAACAGTGAAGAAGAGCAGGGACAGGAAGAAGCGTAACTTGTCAAAGTTATCCATAAAGGTCATTAAAGCCCACTAAGAGTAACTCCACCTAAAGTGTACATGTATCCAGACTATGGAGCTGACTTTTGTAACTGCTTTTAATATGAAGTTATTTATTCTTAAAGATGTTCTTATAGAAAAAGTAGCGCCTGTGTTGTGAATTTGTGAAAATTGTGAAAATGAATTTATCTGCAATGCTTATAGAAACAAAGCTAAATGAGAGCTTGTTTAACCACTTGCACCCAAGAGGATTTACCCCCCTTCCTGACCAGGCCATTTTTTACATTATGGCGGTGCGTTACTTTAACTGACAATTGAGCAGTCATGCAATGTTGCACCCAAATGAAATTTACGTCTTTTCTTCCCACAAATAGAGCTTTCTTTTGGTGGTATTTGATCACCTGTGCGTTCACTTTAAAGTGGAATTATATTTTAAAGGAATCCTGCTGCCATTATATTTTCTTTAAATAGTTCCTTGCAATAAAAGAAGATTAATACTTGTCACTCTGACAGGCAGTGTAGCTCTGGCAGGCACAGCTACAGTGGTTGAATATTCTTTTTCTTTCAACACATTTCTGTGTGTGTTGGATGCATGGTCCCTCTGAGTGCTCTGGTTTAATCTTCCAGCCCCTGTCTCCACTGTAGCAGAAGTCTGACATTTCTGAAAGTGGTAAATGCAAAGAATTATTAAGCACCTGTGGCTTCTTAACAGAGTGAAAATTGAAGGGCACCTGCTGGGAAAGAAAAACTGGCCATAGGTGGATCTTTTTTTTTTCTCACCCAGTCACTGGCCATCCACAAGTGCCCTCTTCAAGCAATGTGGTCTGAAATTGCACAGCAATGGATTCATTTACTGTAGACTCTTGGGGATGGTGGTAATACCCATGTGAAGGCTATTGGAAGTAAAAATGCTTAAATCCTAAATATGGGACTTTTTACTAGGATTTCCGTAATACACTTATACAACTCTTCTGTAATGCAGTGATACAACATGCAGATGTGGCATATCCAGATAATGGATCAAAAATACTGTACATTTATAATCTAAATATATGAAAGTACATATGCAATATACTGAATGGCCTTAAATGTGCATGTGGCTTTATGTAAGTTAAGTGTAATTTCTGCCTAATACTTACTGTGTTTAAAAATGTCTCTTCCCTCCTCCTGCTACCTATGCTGCCTAAATTGTGTAAAAAAGATCTGTATACTTACCTATTTTTAGCCTGCTCCGATCATCCAGTCCGTGATCTGCTGTGTCCGCCAGCAGTAACTGCAGGAGAGGGTGGTAGCGCTCAGCAACAGCTGTAAATTCCAGAAACAATGATGCCACCTATAGGTTCCCATGTCCCAGCTGTTGCCGGTGCTCCCTTCTCTCCACTGTAGCCACCACTCACTGACACGGGGGAGGTGGAGCTGTGGGATCACGTGACTGGGCTGGAGTGGACTAAAAATAGGTAAGCATACAGATTTTTTTTTTTTTTTACATAGGTTAGACCCCATAGGTAGCAGGAAAGTGGAGGGAGTATTTGCAAACATAGTGTTAGGTTTTAATTCCTTTTAAGTATATGGTACAAAAGGGGGCAATGTAAATAGAAATTTAGATAGTGTTGTAAAAAGCTAATAATCTTATAAAAGCTAAGAATCTTCCCTGTTCTGTTCCTGAAATTGACTTACAATACAATCCTTCCTCCTTACCTTACAGGTTAATATGTGATTCAGAAGAGTTACTGTTTCACACTTCGAGGAATAACAGAAATGATTTATTTGTTTACAATGAACACGTCATGGTACTTTATAAGACTGCTGCTATCATCTTTCTTGTCACCCTGTTTGTTTCTGTGACTATATGATTATTGTAAAATATTTAAGTATATCTAAATCCAAATCTAACATATTGCAGATTACCAATTCTTTTTTTTTTTACTTGATTTATTGAAAAAAATTGCACATACAATCAATGCAGATCACATCAGTACAAACAAGGATCACTGTGCAACAGACAGCATATACAAGGAAAATGTCACTGTACTTAAAGCGGAGTTCCACCTGAAAAAAAAAGGCAGCAGCTACAAAAACTGTAGCTGCTGACTCTTAAAATACAGACACTTACCTGTCCCTCAGTCCAGTGGTGTCCTCACCACCACTGGTTTCACCGGCTTTCTTCTCTCCCTAGCGCTGACATCTTCAGTGTGGGCACCCAGCTGTGACAGGGTGCTCACTGCGCAAGTGTGAGAAGCACTGCGCTTTGTGAATGGCCCCATAGTCTTCTGGGACCTGTCATGTGTCCCAGAAAACTACAGGGAGGAAGGGGGGGAGGACAACTTCCGCTTCCGATCACCTAGGCGATCACAGAAGAAGTGAGAGCAGGTACCTGTCAAATTTGGGTACCCCCTCCCTCCACTCCCCAAAGGTGCCAATCCTTAATGGGGAGTGGGGGACAAAGGCTTAAAGTGGAATTTCCCCTTTTGGGTAGAGCTCCGCTTTAAGTGTGAAAGACTGCAAAATCCTTTCATTTCTAGTCAGCTAGTAAGGTTATACGTGTATGTGCAAAGTCAGAAAAATCAAAACAAAAAGAAAACTTGGAAAGAACAAATAATAAGAACCAAAAACCAGAGTAGGCAATAGTACATATAAGAACTGCCCTCATGTATGTCAGTAGAAAGCCTTTCCACTCAAATACCCATAGTTTATGAATTCACAGAAGTGGTGACTGCTTTAGATTTCTTTTTTTCCTTTATTTTCACCTGGTGAACTGGTCAGTAACATAGTTTCTGTGTTAGGGTGGCTCCTCTATCTATGAAGAAGCAACAGAGACACCCTTGGAAAGCAGTATTGTTTGGAGAGGGTAGTGTTAGATGGACTAGTAGATGTAGGTGGACTTTATATAAGTGATACAAACTTACCTGGGTTCAGTGCAAGGCAGTTTTGACAAACTCTACTGACTTTTAAAGCGGAGTTCCTCTCAAAAGCAGCAGCTTTTGCCTCCTCCGACCCCCCCCCCTCCACTGCCATATTTGGCACCTTTTGGGGGGGGGAAGGGATAGCTGGTTTTGACAGGTACCCGCTCCCACTTCCGGCTCAGTTCACCACGGCGAAGTGAGACGGAAGTTCGCCCCCCTCCTCCCTCCCACAGTCTCCTGGGAACTTTCACAGGTCCCAGAAGACTGCCGGAACAATTAGGATGTGTAGCACGACTCCCGCATACGCAGTGGGCCCCCCGCCTTTGAAGCCGCAAGCTGTCACAGCCTGGTACCCAAAGTTGAGATGCTGGCGCCGTGGAGGAGAGAAGAGGAGAAGGGACAGCATGGATGAGAACATCGCTGGAACTCCACTTTTAGTTCTGAAACTGAACCCCCACTGAAATCAATAAGAGCTGAATGATAAAAAAAAGTAAAGCCCTTTCCTAGGCTAATACGAAAGGGATTGTCAAACAAATAGAATGGAGGACTGGACACTGATCTGGGGAACATGAACCAAAGCTAAAAAAAAAAGTTTTTTAAATTGCATTTGGTGGGGATCAGCAATTTTATTTATGCTTTAAGGGAAACAAACATTCTAAATTCTTTTAAACGACATGCCTGGGGGATGCCCTTAACCTGCCTGTGAAGTGGCACATCTGTACGATGTATACAACCTACAACAGCAAAATTGAAGTTTGCTAAGAAAAAAATGTTGTTTGAATTGCTGATAAATTACAGCTTCAGCCACTTGCTTCTCTTTGCAAACAAAGTGGCTGGGGTTTCCCTATATACCAAACCCTTATTTTAGATTAGGGTGTGCTATAGATGTGATTGGGGAAGCCCACACAAAGAAACAAATGGCATGGAGTTCTTCCTAAAAATAAATATCAGACCCTTATCCTTGATGAGGGTTTGGTATGGATGTCAAGGGGGACTGTCCTTTTTTTTTAATATCGGGCCCTCCCTTGACATTCATACCAGACCCTCATCAAGAATAGTAGTCTGGTATTTATTTTTAGGGGGAACTCAATGCCATTTTCCATACCAAACCTAATTCTAAGAAAAAAAATGCAATGTGTGGGGGAACCTTGCCGGGGAGGCTAAGCTAATGAGGGTCTCTTTCCCACAAACCAAGCTTAGTGGTTGTGGGGGTCTGCAAGCAGGGGACTTATCGGAATCTGAAAGCCTCCTTTAAGATAAGGGCACCCCCAGATACCAGCACTAGCGTTGATATGTGAACGGCTTGCATGAACCCAGGTAGGCAGCTGGGACCTATTCATACTTGTTTGTTCTACTGCAGAAACATTCATGTATTTTACTGCATGAAAATGCATTTCATACAAAAAAGCTATTTACCACTGTTCTGACTCCAATCCTTGTAACAGTGCCTCTCCCTTCCTGAGGCCTCCATGCCTAGCCTGTACAGTGAAGGAAATAAGTATTTGATCCCCTGCTGATTTTGAATGTTTGCCTCCTGAACATGCAAATCAGTGCATAATTTGTTAGACATGCATTTCTTTTGAATTTTGTGTTGCTATTCTGTCTCAGTGTTACAATACACCTGCCATTGGATTTTTAGACTGATCATTTATTTGTGAGTGGGCAAGCATTCAAAATCAGCAGGGGATCAAATACTTATTTCCTTCACTGTATATAGCAGATACACTCACTGTGGAAAGTCTTTGACAGATAGGCAAACTCACAAAACACTTAAAAGTCTTTATTTACACCTTTATTTACATTATATTACCAAGGAAAATTCTGAATGTTTCTACTGCGCTTTAATTAAGGCATAAATAAAAATGAGCATAGACAACTTTAATATAATCATATTAAAAATATGCTGTAATGCATGTTGAATAGATTACTAAATGTGCACAGGTATAAAAGGGATAAAACATTTTTAAAAGATAAGAACATAGATATGAAAGTGCACTAAAGAGTAAATACATAGAAAAAATATATATAATGGCGCCTATGGAAAGAGGAAGAAATGTATCTAAAAATAACTTATTATAATATACCAGCTGCAAAAAATCACCATAAATAAATAAAGTGTAGCAAATACCACAAAAAAGTAATTTGCGCTAGTAAATATATAAAAATATATCCATAAATCAAATATATAAATAATGCATAAATAAGAGATGTTCAAAAAATGTCCACAATTTAAAATATGTGACACAAAAAACGTGCACAAAAAATAAATAAATGTGACAATACCACCACCAAAAAATGAATAAACTCACCAGAGCTTATAAAACTAAACATGTATTGCTCTGGGAACAGTAGTATTTAATAAATGATAAGTCATTCATAGATGTATCTTCAAGGAATAATATTCTGCAGAGCCCAGATCCACATAGACCAATTTCAGATGGAGCAAAATGCTTTCAAATCAAATATCATCAAGGAAATCCACTTCTCAAGAAAGCCACCTTTAAACGTATCCAAGGAGGGAAATGCCAGACACTCTGAAGAAACCGAAGAACTTCATGGTGCAGTATTATTAAAAACAACTTCTTTTATTAGATACTCATTGCACTTAACTCAAAAGGTGTCCCAGCCGACACCAGCGTCAGCAGCAATCACAGCAAACAGACCCAGCTACTCAGCACATGCACAGTAGATCATGGGAAAACGTAATGACGTCACATCGATCAAGCTCCGCCCAATATGGGCGATGTGATTGAACAGGATAAAATCCTGACCTGAACCTGATGTAAACCTGACCTGAACCGCTGAACAACTACTGTATCAATTAGCTGTAAAACCTGAGCTTCAATCCGCACCGCATATGTGTGAATCAGCTCTCCAGGTTGAGCCTAGGATATCATAGGCCCTGACATGATTTGTCATGCCCACAGGACTTTATTAAAGGGAAATGCATTCATTGGCAAACTACAATTTATTACAGTGTTGGTTTGGAGTTTAGATATGCTATAATTGTAAAGACACAGCAATAAATCTCAAAAGTACAGATACCCCCCATATAGCAGGCTGGAGCACAACTGTGAAGAATGACAGATCTAAATAAGTCCACAATGATCAACTCACCATATGCAGATGGCTAGCAACAAAAGGGATGAAGGAGTCCACCATGTGACAGGAGCATTGATACATAGAGGAAATATGCCCAGCACTGATACAGGCTAAAGGATAGGATGTTAAAAGGAGAAAGTGCACCACACCAATTTCAAAGAAATACAAGTACCCTTTTTTAAAAAAATATGTTGTTCCTCTGACTTTTCTAGACATTTGCTTTCATCCGTCTTACCTTTTCTATATTAGTGTTGCTTGTATTTTATTTTGAACTGTAAAGACTGGATGACTTATCTTGAAACATGCCTTAAGTATTTGTAACATAAAAATGCACGATCTGAGTCATAGAATGTCTCACTTACAGTTTTATGTGATTTATGTGATTTAGGAGGTGATGTAACCATGAGAGGACTACCGTCATTCAGGCATTACACCACCACCACCAGCCTGTTACAATGCAGGTTGGATCCATGCTTTCATGTTGTTTATGCCAAATTCTAATCCTACCATCTGAATGTCACAGCAATAATGTACCTAATAAGGTGGCCGGTGAGTGTATGTGCTATGTGCACTATCAGTATGACTCCACATATAAATCCTTATCTTATAACCCTCTTATAATAGGACCACTGTCCCACTGATACACTATATTGCCAAAAGTATTGGGACGCCCCTCCAAATCATTGGATTCAGGTGTTACAATCACCTCCATGGCCACAGGTGTATAAAATCAAGCACCTAGGCATGCAGACTGCTTCTACAAACATTTGAGAAAGAATGGGTCACTCTCAGGAGCTCAGTGAATTCAAGCATGGTGAAGTCAAGATTGCCACTTATGTAATAAGTCCCCCTGTGAAATTTCCTTACTAAATATTCCACAGTCAACAGTATTATAACAAAGTGGAAGCAACTGGGAACAACAGCAACTCATGGCCATGAAGTGGTAGGCCATGTAAAATTACAAAGCGGGATCAGCGCATGTTGACGTGCACAGTGTGCAGAAGTCGCCAACTGTCTGCAGTCAACAGCTAAAGACCTTCAAACTTTATGTGGCCTTCAGATTAGCACAACAACAATGCATAGAGAGCTTCAAGGAATGCATTTCCATGGGCGAGCAGCTGCATCCAAGCCTTACATCACCAAGTGCAATGCAAAGCGTCGGATGCAGTGGTGTAAAGCACGCCAACACTGGACTCTAGAGCAGTGGAAACGTTCTCTGGAGTGACGAATGCTTCTCTGTCTGGCAATCCGATGGACATGTGTGGGTTTGGCGGTTGCCAGGAGAATAATACTTGCCTGACTGCATTGTGCCAAGTGTTAAGTTTAGTGGAGGGGGGATTAAAATGTGGGGTTGTTTTTTAAGGGTTGGGCTTGGCCCCTTAGCTCTAGTGAAGGTAACTCTTAAGGCGTCAAAATACCAAGACGTTTTGGACAAGTTCATGCTCCCAACTTTGTAGGAACAGTTTGGGGATGGCCCCTTCCTGTTCCAACATGACTGACCTCAACCCGATAGAACACCTTTGGGATGAATTAGAGTGGAGACTGCGAGCCAGGCATTCTAGTCCAACATCAGTGCCTGACCTCACAAATGTGCTTCTGGAAGAATAGTCAAACATTCCAATAGACACACTCCTAAACCTTGTGGACAGCCTTCCCAAAAGAGTTAAAGATGTTATAGCGGCAAAGGGTGGGCCAACTCAATATGACCTTACAGACTAAGACTGGGATGCCATTAAAGTTCATGTCTGTGTAAAGGCAGGCGTCCCAATACTTTTGGCAATATAGTGTATATGTGAATTTGTTTAGATAAGCAATGAGGCACATCTTACAGCCATGGACCTGGTGCTTTAAGGTCCCTCTGCTCTGAGGACTTAAACTGGCCATACACAGATCGAAACTCAGCTGGTTCAGCAGGGATGGGCTGAATTTTGATCTATGTATGGGCAGGCTGGTTATACTCATGTCAATCTATCAATTGACTTGTGTGACAGGCATACAACCAGCCTGTTGGAAACTTTTCTTACACTGGGGAAGTCCCCCCCTGTCAGAATACAATAGCTCAGCGGGAGTGATTCCCCCATTCACATCAAATGTGTGTGGATGAGGGAATTGAGTCATTTTCTTTTGTTCAACCCACTGGTTAAACAAAAAAAAAGATTCATGTATGACCAGCCTTACCTGCATGTACAACGTACTATTGTTGGCATGGATGATTATAGTATTCATGCAGATACATCTTAGGTTAATTCAGGCTCAAAAAATAAACTGAAATGCAACTTTAATGCACTCAGAAGTATATCCCATATTTTTAGTGTGCCTTCACTGTATGAATAAAGGATACTGAAGTCAAAAGCTCTTCTAACTTGCCTTTACTGTAAATGTGGTTAGTTTCTAATGTGGTTAAAAGCTATGCTGGTTCAGTAAAGTTAAATAGCTTGTGGCATAAGAGTCCTGCAGCAGCCATTCCTATACAATTGAACCCTTCACCCTATGGAAACAAAGAGCAACATCAACATGGACCTTAATTGTATGGCACCTGAAGGCATTTTTTTGGACTCTGGGAATCCACCCCTTCACATCAAAGCATATTCCCTTTTTATCTTCTTTTCCTTTCATATTCACTGTAAGTCTAAATGAAAGACTGCTTTTGAAGTTGAAATATTTTGGAGAGCTGACAACACAAGTATAGCCGGAGAATGACCCATAAAGCATAAAAGACAAGCTTCTGCAGTGAGATTTAATTGTATTGTGTTTGCTAAATAATCATTGTTTACATTATAATATGCACTTTTAGTTTCCTTTCCTACTTAATGAAAGTCATTAGATTAGTTTATTTAAACAAAAATATTGCTTCGGTGTTATTGTCTAATTTTTATCTGACATGAACAATTTTGAAATAAAGACACAATAAATAAATGCAAATATACTCATAAAAGGAAACACTTACAAATACTCATTTACAGAAGAGAAGCGCTGAAGGATTTGTATGATCTTCCTTGCAATTTTTGTCTGCAGGAGCCTGGAAAGCATTGCACCAGCGATCAGTAGATGCCATGCAGGACCCCTGAAGATCTGTCAGTATATCTGCTTACCTGTACGGAATGTACGAGCAAGCAGATATACTGACAGGAAGAATTAAACTCCTAGATTGTAAGCTCCAAGGAGCAGGGCCCTCCTTTCCATCTTGTATTGAACTGTATTGTTGCTGTATTGTCTCCCGTTATATTGTAAAGCACTGAGCAAACTGTTGTTGCCATATAAATCTTGTATAATAATAATAATAATTAACTACCACGGCGCTTCACAGAGTCATGGTAGCTCATTGAGGACTACAAGGTGACATCCGCTAAGGCTGTCGTGATTTGTAGTCTCTCATTCACAGATGACTGTGAGTGAGTGACGCAGCTGTGTGGGCAGAGCTGCATTCTTTTAAAATTTGACAGCTAGCGAGGGGGGAGAATATCCCCCGCTAGCTGTCAAAGTGGAGATCGGGGGGGGGGGGGCGTTGGCCGGTCTGATCATAACATGTTACACCCTGAATATGGGTGTAACATGTTGTGAAAGGGAAACTTATCCTTTAATAAATAATCTGATTTATAGCGAGTGGTAACAATGCCTGTACATGTTGATGTCTATTCATACTACTGGGAATGGTCAGATCTTTGTATGATCTTCCATGCAACATGCTTATCTAGTCAGGCAGAGTGTACATTTTAATGTTGGATTAGTGCAAATGATTTTAATGAATTGGTAACCAATTCACCATTACCATTGGTAACAATGTCTGTACAAGTTGATGTTTAATTATACTATTGGGAATGGTCATTGGGAATCAGCTTCCATTAAACCTGCAAATCTAGCAGAGCAGAGAGTACATTTTACATGTACATTTTGGCTTGGTGAGCAGAAAACAATAAATTACAATTTTGTAACCCAATGAACCAATGTTTCTTGTTTGTTGCAATTGTTTTGTGCCAACATATAGTTGGATTGCTGCACAATTGCATCATAAACATAAAGATCATGCTACCGTTTATAATCATGTATTAAGTTATAACAGTGAGCTCCAGGCAGATGTAAAAGTTACCGCTGAATACAATTATAGATTCTTTTTTTTTTTTTACGTACATTTTTTCCATAAAGCTGAAAAAAGTATCTTATGATTTGTTCTCATGTGCAACAGCCCTTGCTGCTCCTGTGAAAAGTGATCCATGGTGGAACATTTTTTAGATGGCATTTGACAGTCAGTGAGGAGGCGTTGTGTCACCAATGTGACAGAGATATTACAGTTAGGCTAAAAGAATCCACAATAGAAAGTATAGTCTTTTCAAAGTTTGTAGATAAGCATGTACAAGAGGTTAGGTTGATATGAGCGCACTTTTATGTTATATTTGTTATTACATATACAAGGCAAAACCATAATGGTTGTGCTTACCAGCTCCATCCCACTATGAACGCCAAACCAGCTTCTGACAAGACCTGCACTTGTAATTACTTTGGAATAAATAAAATTAAAGGTCCAGTTCACTTCTAGCCCATTCACATTAATATTATTATTATTATACAGGATTTATATAGAGCCAACAGTTTGCTCAGCGCTTTACAATAGAACGGGAGACAATACAGCAACAATACAGTTCAATACAAGAGGGTTAGGAGGGCCCTGCTCCTTGGAGCTTACAATCTACATTGTTTTCAAACAAACCCTGGTTAGGGGTCATTTTTGGACCCCTGAAAAGTTAGCTTCTCTTTGCATTGTTCACCTGACTTTTATTAAAATAATGTTATATTTGAAATTTTGTAGTAGTGGTGCGGCTCTTCAAAGTGCATTTTTAATTTAAAAACAGAGCAGAGCATGCACAGCTCAGTTTACATTCCAATACAGTGCCTGTCTATCAGAATGACTGCACCCCTGCACATGTGCAGGAGTGATGTTACCCTGTTTGGAGAACTAAGATTGCTGAAGACTGGAAAGACCAGAAAGCCAAGGAGAAGATGACAGCACCAGTGAGCAACCTCTTGTGCGTCAGATCTATGAAGCAGTAGTAGACTTTAGCTCCACTTTAAATTGTGTGGTTTTGCTAGCTTTTTTACAGGCCTTGTCCCTATATTTTGATAGTCTTGCTAAAAAAAAAAAGAAACAAAAAAACAATCCCTGTTCCTGGATGCCCAGGCTTAGTCCCCCACTAATCTATGGAAGAATCCATAGTTTACACATGTCTGATTATGTTTATCTCCATTACATGGGGATGAACTAAAAGGTAGTTTTTTCTTTCAGTGCAGCTCACAGGAAATAACAAGAATAACACATTTCTGGTGTTAGCCTGAAAAATGAAAACGAATGTAGCCACCTCATTTAAGGATGGGTAAGCGGCAATAAATTACATTTTTGTTCTGCGATTTATCTTTTAGAGTGAAAACGACAATAATAACTCAAAATAGGGGCTCACTGAAAATACACTATACTTTCATTTAAAAAGCAGACTTTTTTGGGGGCAGTAAGGAGGCTCATCTCTTCAGAAGAGGAAACTAGACTCCCCTTCATGTTGGTACAGATGGGTACCAATTTAGATTGCAGGCCAGATTTCCAGTGTGAGCCAGAAAGAGTAAATATTTTTACTGGTGTTTCCAAAAATGTTTTAAAAAGCCATTTGGTAATTAAGTTATTGCCTCAGGGTGGATATACTACATAGTTACAAAACTGAAATTCTGCAAGTAATTAAAGCACTAGCTAAAGAATCTCTGCACAAGATATTATACATTTATGGCTAATGGAAGGATACAGAACATAAAAGTCAATGCCCATGGAAATCACACCAACTTAGTTCTGAATTAACAGACTGGATGTCTAAAGGTCAAGTAAATATTTTATGGACATTCATATGGCCTGGATTATTTGAGAAAAATTATTTGATGTGATAGTTGCAATAGATGGAATCTGATCTATTTAGAAATGTGTTTTTTTGGCAGCAATACTGCATGTGCATACATATGGCCCAGCGAGAGCCAAGGATTTAGAGATGATGGATAGCAAAGATTCATTTGCATATCAATCTCAAACCCCTGTAGTGATGGTCATTAGCATTCTAATTGGCAATAATTACAAGTAAATAATCCATCTATAGTGAGGAGACAAACGGCCCCCTGAGGTTGTGATTTAAAAGATCAGCAGCCACCTTTAAGTTCACAAAGGTAATGCTTTGTAGGATTCACAAGTACTGCAGAAAGGGTTACAGTGTCCGGTTCATTCTGCAGGGTGACCAGTTGAGATGATGTGATTTAATGGAAAAAAAATTTTTTTAAGAAAAGTACACCCACAAAAGAATAGATTGGAGTTTGATTTCAGGAGCCAAACATAATTTGTCACTAAACAGGAATTTCGTACAATTCAAAAGAATATAAATATCTAATTTGTCAGAAATGCAAACACTTGAGATGAAAGAGGTATTGTAGGGATGGATATTCCTCAATGCAAAACAAATGACCTGTTCAGGAATTACTTTGAAGAACAACGGTCCAAGTTAACACACCCCTAGCTAGAAATGGGTCCAAAATAGAATAATAGAAAGCAATTGATATAGTTCACGTTCTGTGTGGTTAGTTACATAAGAAATTCCATATATTTGTTCTTTTTACCAGGAGTCTGGCAGTGGTAGTTCTTGTTTTTCTTTTGTTCAGAAAAATCTGCAGCTCCCCTAAAGGTATAAAAAAGTAGGCCCTACATTAAATCTCTCCTCCCCTGCCTGAATACTTAAAGTGGACTTCCAGGCTACACCTAACTAACCTTAAAAATGCTCCCTTTCCCCCTCCTGTCACTTATGCTAACTAGCCTGTTTAGGAAAGATGTGTACAGTATACTTACCCATTTTCAAGCCACTTTGGTCTGGTCACATGATCTCCCCTGTGTAAGCCAATGGCCAGCTACAAGGGAAAGAGTGCTTGACAATGGCTCCCATAGCCCATCTATTATCAGCGCTCCCTCTGATCCCATGCAGCTGCAGCTGGCTGACACAGGGAAGCCAAATCAAGTGATCGGAAAAATAGGTAAGTATGCCACAAAAATATCCCCCACACCATTACACCACCACCAACCTGAACCATTGATACAAGGCAGGATTGATCTATGCTTTCATGTTTTGTATGCTAAATTCTGACCCTACCATCTGAATGTCGCAGCAACCAGTTTGCCCATTCTGCTCTGACCTCTGACATAAACAAAGCATTTTTGTCCACACAACTGCCACTCACTGGATATTTCAGACCATTCTCTGTAAACCCTAGAGGTGGTCGTGCTTGAAAATCCCAGTAGATCAGGAGTTTTTGAAATGCTTAGACCTGCCCGACACCAACAACCATGCCACATTCAAAGTCACTTAAATCCTCTTTCTTCCCCATTCTGATTCTCAGTTTGAACTTCAGTAAGTCGTTTTCACATCTAGATACCTAAATGCATTGAGTTGCTGCCACATGATTGGCTGATTAGCAATTTGTGTTACCAAGCAATTGAACAGGTGTACCTAATAAAGTGGCCAGTTAGTGTAAATTTTTCCTACAGAGGTTATTCAGCATAGTTGTTAGGAGGGGGGAGTGAACATTTTTAAGATTAGTTAGGTGTAGCCTCGAATTCCACTTTAAAATGTTTCTTTTAGTTTTGGATAGAGTAGAGAGGGGTTGTCAGGGATCCCCTCGGTCCCCGCCGCGATGGTCCCGGCGCAGGCGCAGTGTGCCGCCCTGTGCTGGGACTCGAGCGGCGTTCGAGTTCGCGCATGCGCAGTAGAAGCCGCGGCCGCCCGCTGGGCACCAATGGCAGCGCAGGGCGGGATATTTAAATGGCCCTGAGCTGTCATTCAGTGCCTTCTGGTCTTACCTGTATCCTGTATCTGCGAACCTGTGAATTGTAAGTTGCTGACCCGGATTGTGCTTGACCTTGCTGTATTTCTCCTGCCCTGACCCTTGCTTTGCCTGACCTCTCTCTTGAATGCCCCCTATTGGATCTGACCTGCTGTTGCTGACCTGGCGTGTGACCCGACTATTCTCTGCCCGCTGCCTTGTACCGTATCGTCCTCCCTGTTACCGACCCGGCTTGTCTGACCCCGCACCTGCTCAGCCATCCATCCATCCATCCGTCCATCCCTCCCAGTGGGGTCTCCTGACCTCCTCATATCAGGCTCTTCCCCGCAGGAGCCCTCGGCGAATACCACTACCACTAACGGGTTTGCCCAGTAGTCACGACCTGGTCTCGGGGGGCTCCAAGTCCATCCCCACCATCAGGGGCCCTGGTGAACAAGCACCCTGGGACTTAGACTCCGTGCTCTGGAAACACCTATTTAGTGGAGTGCTAGTGGTACCGCCGGGTGGTCCCTTACAGTACCAGAAGGCCATGACGGAGCCTCGAGGAGGACCCTCCCCGCTGGAGGAAGTTTGTAGGCACCTGGCTTCCTTGACGCAAGCTGTAAACGTATTACAGGACAGGTGTTTACAGATTGAAAATCGGTTCCAGGCCTGCACGATATCTGCCCCTGCACCACAGGCCCCGACCCCTGCACCTCCGCCCGTAGCGGCCCCTGGGCCTGCTTCAGGGGCCCCCGCATCACTTCCTATGGCCGAACCCCGGGTACCCCTACCGGAGCGTTTTCACGGGGACCGCACACGCTTCAGGTCGTTCCGTGAATCCTGCCTTCTCTATTTTGAGTTGCAACCTCGTACCTTTTTGACGGAATCAGTAAAGGTGGGGTTTGTCATCTCCCTCCTGCAGGGTGAACCCCAAGACTGGGCCCACCGACTGAGAGGGAACAATGACCCCCACCTAGGCTCAGTTAACGTTTTTTTTGACGCAATGGCCATCTTATATGATGACCCACAGCGGGCAGCTTCGGCCGAAGCTACCATTTACACACTCCGGCAGGGCCGACGGGCGGCGGAGGAGTACGCCTCTGACTTTAGGCGTTGGATGGGGGACACACGCTGGAACGAGTTTGCCCTTGTGCACCAGTTCCGCATGGGCCTGTCAGAGGCCCTGAAAGACGAGCTCGCCCGGGTAGAAATGCCTGAGGCACTTGAAGACTTAATTGCACTAACCATCAAGATTGACCGAAGACTGCGGGAACGCAGGTTTGAGAGGTCC
Source organism: Staurois parvus (assembly GCF_062004578.1). Taxonomy (NCBI): domain Eukaryota; kingdom Metazoa; phylum Chordata; class Amphibia; order Anura; family Ranidae; genus Staurois; species Staurois parvus. The sequence goes on from NW_028317809.1 coordinate 10,002,731, forward strand.
GGTCAGGGTCGAGGAGGTACCTGGGGGTCTTTCCAGGGTCACAGCCAATCCACTAGGCCACAGTTCCTGAACCCACCACCGGAGGATACTCCTGAACCCATGCAGCTAGGCCTGGCGCGACCTAAGCTATCTCCAGAGGAACGCCAGCGCAGACGCTCCCAGAACCTATGCCTCTACTGTGGTGAAGCTGGTCACATGGTACGATCCTGCCCGCAGAAACTGAGTAAGTGCACCTCTTCTTCCTTATCTGTTGGCGATGTTCATTCTTCCCAATACTTAGTTGTACCCCTCTCCTTTCAGCTGCCAGAAAGGACCGTGGAAGTGACAGCCATTATTGACTCGGGGGCATGCAGCTGTTTTGTAGATATTAATTTTGCTCACCAGCAGGGTATTCCCCTCCAACCAAAAGAAAAGGGGTTCAACATATTTCTGGCCGATGGGTCCCGGATAAGATCAGGGGTGGTTAACCAGGAGACCCCTTCCATTTCTACCACCATTGCCAGCCAACACCAGGAACTCCTCCGCTTGGATGCCATCGCATCACCCCTTTTTCCAGTCATTCTGGGGCTTCCGTGGTTACGGGCTCATAACCCCCAGATTGACTGGGAAACCAGGGTAGTCTCGTTCCCTTCCTCATACTGTCGGGAACACTGCCGCACTTCGGGCCTGGGGGTTCCCCAGGTCCTTGTGTGCTCAGAGGGGGATGCCGACTTAAGGCAGGTCATTCCTGCAGCCTACCATGAATTCCTTGATGTATTCAGTAAACGGGGAGCAGATACTCTACCCCCCCACCGCCCGTATGACTGTCCTATCGACCTGTTACCTGGCTCAGAGATCCCTTTCGGGCGGATCTTCCCCCTTTCGGAGCTCGAATTGGGGGCCCTGAGGGAATACATTGAGGACAGCCTGCAGAAGGGATTCATCCGCCCCTCTACCTCTCCGGCAGGGGCAGGGATTTTCTTTGTAGAAAAAAAGGACAAGACTTTGAGACCGTGTATTGATTACCGGGAATTGAATAGAGTTACAATCAAAAACCGTTACCCCCTGCCGTTGGTACCAGAGTTATTCCAGAGTTTAAAGGCGGCAGTGGTGTTCACAAAACTGGACTTAAGGGGAGCATACAACCTGGTTCGCATAAGGGAGGGGGACGAGTGGAAAACGGCATTCCGCACCCGCTTCGGCCACTTCGAATATCTGGTCATGCCGTTCGGTCTGTGCAATGCACCGGCCACCTTCCAACACTTTGTGAACGACATTTTTAGGGATTTCCTGGATGTCTTTGTTATAGTCTACTTAGACGATATTTTGATTTTTTCACCTTCTCTGGGGGAGCACAGGGTTCACGTAGCAAAGGTATTAGGGCGGTTGCGGCAGCACGGCTTATACGCCAAAGCTGACAAATGTTGCTTTGAACAGTCTAGTATTACTTTTCTGGGTCTGATTATCTCCACCGCGGGGGTCGCGATGGACCCTCAGAAAGTCTCTGCAATACTGGATTGGCCTGAACCCACAGACAGGAAGGGCGTCCAACGGTTTGTCGGGTTCGCAAACTTTTACCGCAAGTTCATCAAGAACTTCTCGGGTCTGGTCTCCCCCATTACTCAGCTAACCAAGCTTGGAACTTGATTCAGGTGGACGCCAGAGGCGCAGGAAGCTTTTGAAGCTTTGAAGAAACTATTCACTTCGGCACCCATCCTGGGTCACCCCGATGCCGCCTTACCCTACATCTTGGAGGTAGATGCGTCAGAGAATGCGGTAGGTTCCATCCTATCCCAGCGAAAGGGCACCAGGGAATTGCTCCACCCTGTGGCATTCTTCTCACGGAAACTCACCCCGGCGGAAAGGAACTACGATATCGGCGATCGTGAACTTCTGGCGATTAAGACAGCGTTAGAGGAATGGAGGTACCTGCTGGAAGGTGCCTCACACCCCATCTTAATATTTACGGATCATAAGAATCTGGAGTACCTGAGGACCGCCAAACGCTTACGCCCACGACAGGCAAGATGGGCACTGTTCTTCTCAAGATTCAATTTCCACATTACATACAGGCCGGGATCTAAGAATACGAAGCCATATGCGTTGTCACGCATGTACGAGGACGCCAAGGAGGTCCCAGCGCCCGACACTATCCTGTCTTCGGGAAACTTCTTGGCGCTGCAGACGGACCTTCGTTCCAAGATAATGGAGGCATCCACGGCCATATCCATCCCAGCCGGGGTGCCCCTCCAGAACAAGGGGGGACTCCTGTGGAAGGAAGATCGGATTGTGGTGCCAGAGGGAATCCGAACTCTGGTCTTGGGCCATTGCCATGACCACCCGATGGCAGGGCACTTTGGGTCGGCCAAGACCTTAGAGCTCCTCCGACGCTCCTTCTGGTGGCCGGACATGGCAAAAGACTGCAAACACTACGTTAACTCCTGCATCACCTGCCAGAGGAACAAACCATCAAGGTGCAAGGCTTGGGGTCTTCTGCGGCCTTTACCAATTCCCGAACGGCCTTGGCAGAAAATTTCAATGGATTTCATAGTCGAGCTCCCACCTTCACGGGACCACACAGCAATTCTTGTGGCCGTGGACCGTTTATCTAAGATGGCCCACTTTATACCATTAAGGAAGACTCCGTCGGCAGCCGAAACTGCGCGAGTATTCATTCGAGAGATTGTAAGACTGCACGGGGTCCCTGAAGACATCGTCTCTGACCGAGGGGTTTAGTTTACCTCAAGATTTTGGAGGGCTCTGTGTAAAGCTCTGAACATCCAACTGTCCCTCTCTTCTGCATTTCACCCTCAGTCCAACGGACAGACCGAGAGAACCAACCAGACTCTGGAGCAGTACCTGCGCTGCTATACATCTTTTGCCCAGGATGACTGGATACCACTTCTACCCTTGGCGGAATTCGCGTACAACAACGCGTGCCATTCGGCAACGGGGCAGTCCCCGTTCTTCTCCAATTGTGGGTTTCACCCTACCTTCCTCCCGGACTTGGTCCCTGAATGCCCAATTCCGGCAACACAGGATACATTGACGTTCTTCTCCTCGAACAACAAGAAGCTACAGGAAGCCCTAATTCGGGCCCAAGATGACTACAAGAGGGCATTCAACAAGAGACGAAGGGGAGATCTGGTGTTGCGACCCGGTGAGAAGGTTTGGTTGTCTACTTCTAACTTAAAGATGCTTTGCCCCTCAAAGAAATTAGGCCCTAAATTTATAGGACCCTTTTGCGTTAAGCGAATGGTCAACGAGGTGGCCTACGAACTTGTCCTCCCTGACACACTCAAGATCCACCCAGTCTTCCATGTGTCCCTGCTGAAGCCGGTGGTCCCGGATACCTTCCCTGAACGAGAATCTAGGCCTCCGCAGGCCATATCGGTAGAAGGGGAAGAGGAATTTGAGGTGGAATCAATCTTGAAGTGCCGAAAGAGGGGGGGCCAGACCCAATTCCTAATCAAATGGAAGGGCTATGGCCCTGAGGACAATTCTTGGGAACCAGCCCATAATGTCCATGCACCTAGACTTGTCCAGGGGTTCTTTCGCGATCACCCGTGGTGGAGAGATCGGGTGGGCATCCGGAGGTTGCCCGTAGGGGGGGGGCAATGTCAGGGATCCCCTCGGTCCCCGCCGCGATGGTCCCGGCACAGGCGCAGTGTGCCGCCCTGTGCTGGGACTCGAGCATTAGGTCCGGGCCGGCCGCGGCGTTCGAATTCGCGCATGCGCAGTAGAAGCCGCGGCCGCCCGCTGGGCACCAATGGCAGCGCAGGGCGGGATATTTAAATGGCCCTGAGCTGTCATTCAGTGCCTTCTGGTCTTACCTGTATCCTGTATCTGCGAACCTGTGAATTGTAAGTTGCTGACCCGGATTGTGCTTGACCTTGCTGTATTTCTCCTGCCCTGACCCTTGCTTTGCCTGACCTCTCTCTTGAATGCCCCCTATTGGATCTGACCTGCTGTTGCTGACCTGGCGTGTGACCCGACTATTCTCTGCCCGCTGCCTTGTACCGTATCGTCCTCCCTGTTACCGACCCGGCTTGTCTGACCCCGCACCTGCTCAGCCATCCATCCATCCATCCGTCCATCCCTCCCAGTGGGGTCTCCTGACCTCCTCATATCAGGCTCTTCCCCGCAGGAGCCCTCGGCGAATACCACTACCACTAACGGGTTTGCCCAGTAGTCACGACCTGGTCTCGGGGGGCTCCAAGTCCATCCCCACCATCAGGGGCCCTGGTGAACAAGCACCTTGGGACTTAGACTCCGTGCTCTGGAAACACCTATTTAGTGGAGTGCTAGTGGTACCGCCGGGTGGTCCCTTACAGGGGTAGAACCCCTGTCAGGAATTGTATTACAGTCTCTGCCCCCACTAGGAAGATTCATCTTCTATATTCCTTCTGGTAGCCACTGTCACCAAGATGGAAAGTGAGGGAAGATCCAAAATAGTAAGTTGTCACCAAAAGAGGAATAAAAGGGACATTTTACAACAGGGACACAAGTTGTGTCCACTAGACAGAAAGTACAAGATTGAAAAAACTATTTTTCAAGTTCTTCCTCTATGTAAAGTATTTTTTAGTTCTTAGATCATGTGCTACCACTACAAAGTCTTCTAGGTTGCCTGACTTGTGTCTAATGGTGGGAGCCTGTCTTTTTAAAATGAGTAGGTGGGTGTTACTGCATTAGCATGTAGACTTGTAATGACACCTATAGTCCAAAGGACTACAGGGAACGTGTCCCTGACAGGATGCTGTTGATGATGCTGAATGACCCCCAAGCCTAAAATTTCCTTTAACCCCAAAAAGGAATTTTTTTTTAACCCCAAAAAGCCATTAAAGGAATCCTATCATTTAAAAATCTGTAGGCTAACACTACTGACCTCACCTTAAAAAGGCTAGTATCACAGCTATTATAGTGATCCTTTTGCTTTAATGTTTTGAGTCTGTGCCCTGAAACAGTTATAGAGATGAGTAGTTTGAAATATTAGGTAGGGTCATCTCCCAAGCATCTCCATTCTCATAAGATGCCCCTATAAAACGCGTTCACTGCTCACCATGCATGTGTGACCAGCATTAAAGAGAATTGCAGTGGGACACTGTAAATATGGCCATGATCTCTTCTATCCTCCTCTCTGATTTAATTTTAAATTACTGGGGCCTGATGTCAGAACTTCCTGGTTAAAGAGTAGCTCCACTTTTGTTGAGAAAAAAAAACATTCCCCTCTGGGTGATCTACAGTATATACATTGCAGGGATTTCATCAAACTTTGTTGCAGATTTCTACCTTTTGTTATTCTGAAGAAATAGCTGTTTCTTTGTCTGTGTCAACGTACAGAGTGAATATGTATGGGAGTGACTTTATAATTATTAATCAGCTCCTGCACCTGCAGGGCTCTAACAAGAAAAACAGCAGGGTCTAAATCCCTTTAAACGTCATTTATCTTTGGGAGTATCTTACCAAAAATGGCATTTCTGTTGCAGGGGATGCCTAAAATCTGACTGGTATCTTACTGTAGACCACTTGGAAAATCAATCAGCTAATCAAGCAAGCAGGAAATTACATTTCTGGGCAGCATTCTGTACATGAACTGTGTACATGATGCCTACAGGTTGCCATATTGCATTGCATTTTACAGAGAATTACAGAGCTGAAGTTTAAAAAGAAAATGTCATCTGTAATAGCATTCAATTACAATATGACTTGTGTTGAATTGTACACACAATAATATATATATATATATATATACATGCATACACATAATTTTTTTTTGCTATTTTTTCCTACAAAAGTGGAGTTACCCTTTAAGCTCCTTCAGCTGGTACCCCCCTTTATTGTTCAAAAATGGTGTCCTTAATTTACACTGAAGAACTCTCATTGGACAGTGGAATATTAGTTGTCAGGGCTAAGGCTAACCATACATGCATAGAAGTATAACTGATTTCGCCATCCACGCTAAACAGTGCGGATGGAGGAATCTCAGCTGTTAGCTACTAGATTGGATGCAGTCACTGTTCAGCTCACAATGTTCCACTTGGTTCCATCAATTTTTCAATCAAAGTTTGTCTGTTATCGACGGGCCACCAGAAAGAATAAGCCAAAATTCAAGCCATGTATCTAGCGTTAGCCATGAGCTGAAGGGATGTCAAACTCCAATAACATAGTGACACAAAATTGAAGAGAAGCACAGAAGCTATTTTGGCTGATAAACATAATTAGCAAGCATCTTGCGCTGTTTGTTTTTAATAGAGAAAGAAGTATGGGTTTCATTTAAAAAAAAAACTATACCCATCTAGGTGGATGCAGCATCGGTCCCCCACCAGCCCTAAGACTGAGAACCAGGGGAGGACTGACCATTTGGGAACTCAGGCACTGCCCGAGGGCCAGGAGTCAGTAGGGGCCCCATGAGATGCCCCTGGTACCCTTTTGTAGGCTTTTTTGGGTGTGGTTTGAGTGTGGGCGAGGACACAGGGGCCCCATGATCCCTTGTTGCCCGGGGTCCCCATAAGTTGTCAGTCCTGCTGAGAACTGAGCAATCAAACACCACTGATTGCTCAGCTCTCAGTCTTCAGGCTACAGAGAACTAATGACTGTCAGTCACCAGCTCTCTGCTCTGCCCCTCCAGTGCTCACTGGACTGTGTAGCGGACGGGAGCGTCTGGCTCAGCCTCTCAGCAGGTCGCTAAGATGCTAAGCCTGCTGCCAGTCCAGACATCTGTGTAGATCCCAGCCATATGGTTGGTGTCTTTTCAGAGCCTGGACATCAGCTGACAGTGGCCTTTAGCCCCCTATTGGCTGAAAACGGGTCACAGGAGTGCAATACGAACTGCACTACTGTGGTCCATAGCAGCAGTACAGCCAAAAAAAATTTTGGCTACACGTCTTCTTTAAGCAGGACATTAAATTTCAAAAGTAAAGAATAAAACACTGGTTCATGTTATTATAATTATTATTATTATTATACAGTATTTATAAAGCGCCAACAGTTCGCTCAGCGCTGTACATTACAAAGGGAGGCAGAACATGCGACAGTACAATACCAATACAATGTGATACACGAGGGGTTCGAGGGCCCTGCTCCTTCGAGCTTACAATCTAGGAGATATTTTATAATCTTATTTTACAATCTTATAACAGATTCTTGAAGACTAGTTGCAGAACACTCACATTTTTATGTTATTAACTCTTTAAATTAAACATGTATGTATTATGTACCGTACTTGAATTTCTATTTACTGTAACTTTAACTTTATGGGAAGACTCAAAGGAACTACAAATCTAAGAACTGTCTGCAAATAAGGCTAGGAATTCGGAGAATCAAACAATGTACAATTTGATATGTTTAACATTTGACAGGCTACATCCTCATGTAAAGCTTAGCTTGGATACATTTCTGTTCTCGATAACGTTATGTTATATTTATGTTTCTGAACCTCATTGAAATGTTTCCACAGAAGAACAATATAAACTATAATAGGAAAAATAAATGTGGGGGTGTCTTGTTTTACGGGTCTGTTTATTTTACTTACGCAAATCACTTTGCATTGCTCAAAAATGTCAATCTGCCCTAAATGATAGTGTATTGTACTGTATATCTGGGAAAAAAATTGACAGAGCTGTCGCCTTGAATCTCAATGGCCTGCCCACACATTTTGTGTAGGAAAAGAGCTCATGAGAAATGTATTTCTTGAAGGGTGTACCTACATCAATAGGAATTGACAGGACATTCTGCTGCTCCCTCCTCCCAGCAGCTGCCCCTGCAAAAAGTTGAGCATAGTGATGATGTCACAAGTATTAAAACTGTTTCTCCACAAAGGAACAAGACAAAAAGAAAAACTGAATACTGGGACATGTTCTATAAGAGTTGAGGCTAACTTGTGTTATGTGCATACAAATCTTTTGAAAAAAAAGCCAAGCTCACTGAAATATAGTTTATTAATTTTATTTTATTTTGAAGGCCATATGTGTACAACAAATTTTGAAAGCTAAAGTATGAGTTCTCACAAGTTTCTGTATGTGGGCTTACACCCTGACTGTCCTTCTTATAATCTTCCACTAAGTATCCAGTCCACTCACTTTGAGGCCCAGAGGCCCAGGAATCCTCTGCATAATCCCCTCTCTTGCCAAATAGGCCTACTAATTCAGATATATAAAGTAAACAAAATTTAAAGATGCTTTTTCTAGACATACACAGACTATTTATCAAATAAGATGAAGAGCTAATTACTCTTTATTATATAATTGGAAATGCGTGGTTATGAAATAACTGATGAGGAGCATTTAAAAGTTGCAAAATCAGTAGCTGAAATCTTATCGCATGCTGGAAAATGTTTCATGTTTAAACCTTTCTGAATAATTCTGTAATCTAAAATTTGTTTAAATATGAATTTTAGCATTTTAGGGACTGTTGTATTAGATTTTGCATTTTGGCCCCACTGAGAGCAGTGGTGTGTCATCGAGGACATAAATGCTATTACCACAGTGACATCTCATTATAATGCAATGCACTTCAGTGATTGATTCCATTTGCTGGAAAATGACAACAGCAAGCTTCACAGAAGAGGTCACGTAGGATTGGATAGACAATTTTGAAAGTGGTTTTTGAGATTACTAATGTTTTTAATAGCAAGTGAGTAAGCAATTATCATGGTTGACAAATAACTGTTTGCATACAATAAAATAATGAGCCCGAGAAAAAATGGTTAAACAATCATAGTACAAAAATGTACATGGCGCAATGAATATCTATTGAATCAGAAATACAATTTAAAAATTCAAAATAGAAAGCTTCTTGTTTAATTCCAGCTTCCTATACTTTACATGTTCACTTAGTATAGCAATGTTTCTATGAGCTGCTGTATTGTTAGGTACTCCTTCCATTTCTAGGGGAGACCCAACCGTAATGGGACCCGACAACTCACTGACACACCAGTAGTGATGTATTAGGCTTTCCTTAGACTGGAATATGCCCTGTAAATAGAACACTATTTAAAAAGAATTGACTATATTAGGGGCAACATGTTATCAACCATCAAGCTGATTATATGCACAATGCAGTAAACAACCTTTGTTCTCTTTGGTGACCTTGGAATGGCCCTGCCATAATGCACTAGGTGCATGAGAGAAGAAGGACTCTACCTGCAAGAATAATAACAGTCACAAAGGAAAATATCATTAAAACAAAAGAAAATGTAGTTAACAATGTGGCCTAACTATTTGTCCTATCTATCTACTAGCCAGTAATATAATAAAAGCAATGTCTGTCAGAAGTGGGGTCATTGAACTCAACGTAGGAGGTCTTATCATCCAACTGAAGGTATGCGGAATTCATGGGTAAGGGGAACTCCCAAAAGTTTTGCAAACGTTCGAGAGGGTGAAAGGATAATGGCATTCTCACTAAATAGAGCTCTGCTGGTGACAGAAAGGTCCCTGAGGCATCAAACAAAATCAATAGACACAGAGGTAGCCAAAGACCTCTCACCACACACATGTTGTGTAGATGTCCTTCTGTCAACAATCAGTCTCTCAAATACTATTCCTACAGACTGGAATAATACAGGTGCAGCACTGTCCACTCCATGGATGGTCTCTTCATGAAGATAGACTGCTCACAGATCTTCTGGAAGTCAGGAAAGAGATAGCACAGCACTCCAGGGTCCCCCTACCCCAAACCTGCACCTATTTTCTTGTGCCCACATGGGTCTTCCACTCCCTCAACACTTCCATAAAATCCTCTGACTATGTTCCCTTGTCGCTAGTCTTCTCTCTCCTTTCTGTGTTTCCTGGGCAGGGATAGTTATAGCCCTCCTGTCTCTCTGTTCCCTCCCACAAACCTGTCCATCTCCAGTGGGAAAATAGACTTTACCTGCATTGCAGCTGTAATGCTTGGGCTGTGCAGCTCTAACTGCTTAAAGGAGCTGCCAACCTGGGCTACATTAGAACAATAGTAAAATGAAAAAGCTGAATGCCATGTATGGTTTTGTTTTTATTTTTGCATATTTACATTGGTCCAGCTTGGACCAATGTACTTTCTCAAAGAATGAATCCATTCTCTTATTGAATGAAGTGGAGAGCCAGGGTGGTGAAGTCACAATCTCCACCTCGTCCAATCAAAGAACACCTTGTTTATACAGTGGGGCAAAAAAGTATTTAGTCAGCCACTAATTGTGCAAGTTCTCCCACATAAAAAGATGAGAGAGGCCTGTAATTGGCATCATAGGTAGACCTCAACTATGAGAGACAAAATGAGAAAAAAAATCCAGACAATCACATTGGCTGATTTGGAAAGAATTTATTTGCAAATTATGGTGGAAAATAAGTATTTGGTCACCTACAAACAAGCAAGATTTCTGGCTCTCACAGACCTTTACCTTCTTCTTTAAGAGGCTCCTCTGTCCTGCACTCATTACCTGTATCAATGGCACCTGTTTGAACTTGTTATCAGTATAAAAGACACCTGTCCACAACCTCAAACAGTCACACTCCAAACTCCACTATGGTGAAGACCAAAGAGCTGTCGAAAGACACCAGAAACAAAATTGTAGACCTGCACCAGGCTGGGAAGACTGAATCTGCAATAGGTAAGCAGCTTGATGTGAACAAATCTACTGTGGGAGTAATAATTAGAAAATGGAAGACATACAAGACCACTGATAATCTCCCTCGATCTGGGGCTCCATGCAAGATCTCACCCCGTGGGGTCAAAATGATCACAAGAACGGTGAGCAAAAATCCCAGGACCACACGGGGGGACCTAGTGGATGACCTGCAGAGAGCTGGGACCAACGTAACAAAGGCTACCATCAGTAACACACTACGCCGCCAGGGACTCAGATCCTGCAGTGCAAGACGTGTCCCCCTGCTTAAGCCAGTACATGTCCGGGCCCATCTGAAGTTTGCTAGAGAGCATTTGGATGATCCAGAAGAGGATTGGGAGAATGTCGTATGGTCAGATGAAACCAAAATAGAACTGTTTGGTAGAAACACAACTCGTCGTGTTTGGAGGAGAGAGAATGCTGAGTTGCATCCAAAGAACACCATACCTACTGTGAAGCATGGGGGTGGCAACATCATGCTTTGGGGCTGTGTCTCCGCAAAGGGAACAGGACGACTGATCCATGTACAGGACAGAATGAATGGGGCCATGTATCGTGAGATTTTGAGTGCAAACCTCCTTCCATCAGCAAGGGCATTGAAGATGAAACGTGGCTGGGTCTTCCAACATGACAATGATCCCAAACATACTGCCCGGGCAACGAAGGAGTGGCTTCGTAAGAAGCATTTCAAGGTCCTGGAGTGGCCTAGCCAGTCTCCAGATCTCAACCCCATAGAAAACCTTTGGAGGGAGTTGAAAGTCCGTGTTGCCCAGCGACAGAACCAAAACATCACTGCTCTAGAGGACATCTGCATGGAGGAATGGGCCAACATACCAGCAACAGTTTGTGCCAACCTTGTGAAGACTTACAGGAAACGTTTGACCTCTGTCATTGCCAACAAAGGATATATAACAAAGTATTGAGATGAACTTTTGATATTGACCAAATACTTATTTTCCACCATAATTTGCAAATAAATTCTTTCCAAATCAGCCAATGTGATTGTCTGGATTTTTTTTCTCATCTTGTCTCTCATAGTTGAGGTCTACCTATGGTGCCAATTACAGGCCTCTCTCATCTTTTTAAGTGGGAGAACTTGCACAGTTGGTGGCTGACTAAATACTTTTTTGCCCCAATGTATTTAGAAAAATACAAGACATTCTTTGAATGGCACCTGTGCTGAGTGGGTGACCCCCTGTGGTTACTATGCAGCAGGGCAGCAGCTTGGCACGAGATCTGAAAGACAGCGAGGACCACTGTAGGCTACCCAGATGGCTACTACAGTGATTCTCCTCTTACACATGAATCAACCAGTTATATAATATGTATAGATATATTGGTCCAAGCTGGACCAATGTAACTATGCAAAAAAGAATCAAACCTAGAATTCAGCTTTAATGTACAGCATGCAATCACATAACCAAAAATTTATTACATGGAAATACTTCACCAGCATTGAGTAATATTTTGGCCCATCTCACTACAACCTAATTATTGTTCCAAAAGGGTTTGGTGTGTTCCCTGCATCATAGTTGTAGTTCCATATCTTGCACTTCTGAAGGCTATTATTGTTGTTATTATTATTATTATTATTATTGTTCTGGATTTATATAGCACCAACAGTTTGGGCAGCCCTTTGCAAAATACAGGCAGACACAGTTACAGTACAATTCAATACAAGAGGACTAGGGTACCAGCTTGTGAGAGCTTACAAGCTAAAATCTAGGGTGAAGTGATATCAAAGATAATAATTGTTGGGGATGAGCTCATAGAGGGAGAAAGAGTACAGTTTATTACATAGAGGCAGAAAGGACTTCTACGAAAGGATGGGTTTTCAGGGTCACCTAAAGGCAGGTGAAGTAGAAAACACTTAGGACAGATTGGCGTAAAGAGTTCCAATGGGTGGAAGAGGCTAAGAGAAGTGACCAGGAAGAAAACTGAAATCTTGAGGAGTGTGAAGGGAATGGTTTGGTTGGTATTTTGAGACAAAGTTGGTGATGTAGTTTTGGGCAGGGTTGTGGATAGCTTTGTATGTTGTTGTTAGTATTTTGAATATTATCAATGGGTGAGCAAAAGCCAATGAAGGAACTGGAAGAGAGGGCTAGCAGAAACTGAACGGATGGTAAGATGGATGAGCCTGGCAGTAGAAGTCATGATGGAATGAAGGGGGTGGCTATCAAGGAGGGAGTTGCTATAGTCAAGAGAGAGCCAGGGAATGAATTAGTAGCTTGTGGTGTCCCCGGTTAAGAAGCGGTGTATTTTGGAGATGTTCTGGAGGTTAAGGTACAAGATTTGGACAAAGATTGGATGTCAGTCTAAAAGGAATGTTTTACCTGGCACCCTGGCATGAGGAGTGAGAATGAGAGTTGTGCCCAGGGAGAGGGCACGGGCAAAATGAAATGTTAATGTAAATTAGTGATGCTTGAGGAGAATGACAGGATGAACAGAGGGGTAGAGAAATAAAGATGGGTGTTGTCAGCATATAATTGGTGTTAGAGGCTATCAGCTGACCTAGGGAGGAAGTATAGATAAAGAAGAGAAGAGGCCTAAGGAAGGATCCCTGGGGGACCCCTGTGGAAAGAGGAAGGGGGGAGAAAGCAGTAGAGTTGTAAGTGACATGGAAGGTGCAGGAAGAAAGGTAAGAGGACAGCAAGCAAAGAACAGAGTTATGGAGGCCAAGGTAGGGTTTTTTATGAGGAGGAGCAGGCAGTCAACTGTACCAGAGGAAGCAAAGAGGTCTAAGATTAAAAGTAGTAACACTTTGTTTTAGCAGTTAGTGAGTTTTAGGAGCATTTCTGTGGAGTGAGTTGATGAAACCTAGATTGAAAGGGGTCAATGAGGTTGTTATCAAGGGGGTGGTAGCTCAGGCAGTTGTATACTAGGCATTATAGGAGTTTGGAGATATATAGGAACAAGTAGATGGGTTTTAGTCTTTTAAGCTTAGTAGGATCAAGAATGGGCTTTTTAAGTGTATGGCTATAGAGTTATAAAGAGAAGTATTGAATGGGGAGGTAGACATGGTATGTTAGGTGGGGGAGATGTCTGCACAGTGGGGAGATCTTATCACAAATGAATATGACAGTGATAAAATATGTCTCTTTGGCAGCATGTAGGCAGTAGTTGTATTTTCGGAGGGCAGATTTTTATAGGAGGAATTCTTGCTGGAATGTACTTTTATGCCACAGACATTTAAGAGTGCAGCTATATCTTTTGAGACTCCTGATGTCATCTGTTTGCCAAGGTTGGAGCAGTTGGGGCCTGACTCTGTGTGTAGTAAAGGGAGCAAATGCACCCAGGGAGGGAAAGAGCAAACAGTTGTAGACAGAGGTGGCCAAGCCGGGCCAACACAGGGGTGAGGTTTTGTCATAGCAGTTGTTTATTGCAAAATAGAGGGTTAAAGTTGCAAAGGTTTCCACTGTTTGTTAGCTGGTGGGATAGGAGGCAGAAGACAGGGTGAAGCTAATAAGGTTGTGATCAGAGAGAAGAAAAGGATTGTGAGAAATGTTGCAAGGAATGCAGTGGTTGGAGAATACAAGGTCAAGGGAGTTGCCATTAGCGTGAGTTGGAAACGGGTGTTTCAATTGTGTTAGATTAAAAGAGAAGGTTAGGCTGAGAAGTATGGGGATGCTGGAGTGTTAACATTAACAGAGATGTTGAAATCACCAACAATGATTGTGGGAATTTTAGAAGAACTAAAGTAGAGTAGTCATACAGTTAAGTCATCTAGAAAACCTTATCCTGGGCCAGGAGGCAGTTAAATCACAGCAATCCTAATAGAAACTGGAGAAAATAGACCAATACAGTGCACTTCAAAATAGAAGAACAGAGAAGAAATTGCTGAATGCTAACTGTAAAAATGCGTTTGTCAAGTTGGTTCCCTCTGGGAGCAGGGGTGGACTGACCCAGTAGCAGGCCCCATGAGATGCCCCTGGTACCTTTCATTGGCTTTTTCATAGGCTTTTTTGGGTGTTGGTGAAGACACAGGGGCCCCATGATCCCCTATTGACCGGGGGCCCCATGATTTGTCAGTCTGCCCCTGTCTGGGAGAATTGTTTTTGATGAGTTCTGCTTTAAATAAAATGTCCCCCTATTGGGCAGCACAGTGGTTTAGTGGTTAGTATATCTGCCTTGCATTAAATGGGTCATGGGTTCTGGGTTCGATTCCCGACCATGGCGCCTCCTGTATGGAGTTTGCATGTTCCCCCTGTGCTTGCGTGTGTTTCCTCCGGGTACTCCTCCCACACTCCAAAGACATGCTAGTAGGTTAATTGGATCCTGTCTAAATTGGCCCTAATATATGTATGTATGAATGTGAGTTAGGGACCTTAGATTGTACACTCTTTGAGGGTTAGGGACTTATGTGAATGTTCAATATATATGTGTAAAGCACTGCATAAATTGACAGCGCTATATAAGTACCTGAGATAATAATAATTTGTGCCTGGGTTGGACCAGAAGATGAAAAGTATAGGACTCTTTTGCCCTTACTGCAGATTAAACCATCCAAGGCTGGTGATTTATCAAATTTCTAGATCTAGAACATTGAACTTAGTGGATAGATACTTTCAAATGTTCCCTACATTGTACAATGTGTGCACATATTTTGCACATAATTCCCAGTAAACTCAACACAGTTTATAGGCCTGTGTTGATGGGCCTTTATTCATTTCAGACCAGCTTCTCTCCCTATACAAGTCTATGATAATTCAAAAGCAGGTCAACTGCAGGTCAGCGGCACCCTCAATGAGTTATGAAATATCTCAGAAAGATCTCAAATTGATGTCAAAAGCAAGGTGAATTTGCCCATCATCTTTTTTTTAGTCTTGAATAAAACAAATAAACGTAGCAAAATAAGTCATATTTCCATGGGCAGCCAGTCTGTGAAACACTCACATCATTTTTTCATGGTTTCCAGTTTATTATTTCCACCTTTTATAAAACGCCTGTTGTTTACAAAGATCAAGAGCCCAAGGTTGAAATTTACACATTAAAAAGTGATGCCTCATCCTTTACGCTATGGCTCCCTTCAAAGTTTCCATAAGAGATGGCATGCCTGAAATTGAAGTACTTTAACTACCATCTTTTTTTAGCTAAACTATAAAGCTATATTACTTTGTTGTATGTTAAATGGTTATTTGTAAATCAAAAAATATGTATATAAAACAAAAACAGGTATACATCATAAATGTATAAACTATAAAACTGTAAACAAAATGGATCCTTTTGATCCAACTGTGTGATGTCATGTGTTCTCCTTGTCTTTTTCTGATGGTGGACAGGTTTTGAATGCTGCAAAGAGTAGAGCAATGTAATGATGTGGCAATATTCTGTACAGCAGTGGTCTACAAACTGAGGCCGAGGGCTGGATGTGGCCCTTTGCTTCATTTTATCCAGCCATTGGGGCATTATACCCTCACTGTCAGCAACAATGAGGCACAGTTCCTGCCACTGACACCAACAATGAGGGACTATTCCTCCCACTGACACCAATGATGGGGCACTATTCCTCCCACTGACACCAATGACGGGACTCTATTCCTCCCACTGCTCCCACTGATACTAATAGTGTGACACTATTCCTCCCCACAGCCACCAGTCATGGGGCATTTTTTACTGCCACTGACACCTGGACTTTTTCTACTCCCACTGGCCACAGTCTATCCCCCCTAAAGATTGAAGGACAGAAAACTGGCCCTTTGTTTAGAAAGTTTGGGGATAGACAGCATTCTCCTGTGAGTCCAGGATTGTGATGACATATCCTGTGGGGGTGGATCCCTAACAGCCACGGCTCACACGAAGTGGGTTGAATAACAGATTACGGACTGGATTACAGAGATAGATGGGTTTTTTTGTCTAATTCAAGCCAATAAAAAAATACAGTTCAGCTTTGAAGTCTTGAATGTTGAATGAATAGGGCAGTGGCAAAAATTGAATACTATAAAATTCCCAAAGGTTTACTAAGCAACGTTTTGCTTTTCTTTGACTTTCATTCTAAGACCAAATAGCCTGTATAATATTTTCATTATAATTGTTGCTTTTAAATCGTTCTTTATTGCAGTTGACTTGTAAAATATATCCCAGTTAGCTTGAATAAAACTAGAAAGGTAATCATTTATTAAACATGTTTCATAAAATACAGCTATTAGGTTAGCAACAAATGCAATGCTATGTTGAAGTGTTCCTCTGAGAAAGTGCTTGACTTAATTTTAATCAGAATTGCAGAACATACAGCATCTGTACTAATTAGTTTGTAGAGATTTTTACTCAAGACAGATTTGGAAGCCAATCCCTGATCATATCACTATTTTATGCTTATACTAAATTGTAATTAGTGTGCCAGACCCATAATTTTTGTTCCCAATCTTGATGGAGTTATCTGTTTGACAAACAAAAATGCAGCTATAAAGTCAGGATGTGGTCATCTACATGTAAATGGCTACCATATCATCAGGGTTTATTACTTCCTAAACCAAACACTGTTTGTTAAGTTCAGACAATGGTACAGGACATTTCCAAGGTATGTGGCCAATTTAATCGTGTTATTTAATTTACATTTGAATAAAGTACATCTATAGAGCAGAGCAGTAGTCTCTTTTTGATATATCACCTATTATTATTATTATACAGTATTTATAAAGCACCAATAGTTCGCTCAGCGCTGTACATTACAAAGGGGGACAGAACATGTGACAGAACAATACCAATACAATGCAAAACATGAGGGGATTTATCAACAATCCTGACAAGCCCACAATATTACACAAAATTCAAATAGGGTTGTCTAGATTGAAGTCTATCATGGTTCTCTTGTCACTTGTAGTCTCATAAGACAGTATCTATCTGAATATATTTCAGAATAGAATAGTCCTTCAATTGGGGTTATTGTATCATCTCTTCATTTGTCACCACGCTTTTTTTCGTTATCCCTGGGAAGCATCTGAGGTCTATCAGCATGTGCAAATCCATGATTATGACAGTTTTTGACCCACAGCTTTAAGATTTCTGAATTGTCAGCTATATTGTAATGTACAGCGCTGAGCGAACTATTGGCGCTATATAAATACTGTATAATAATATTATATTTTGTAATATTTTCCAAATTTTTCTTTAAGATTTGCAAATATACTGTTACTATTTATTATAAAACCTGCCTGTTTGTGTTGTCTACTTGTGAGTCAAACTGTGAGAATGCACACAAGTAAGCATTTTATTGCACTTGATACTTTAATTGTGTGGAAATGGCGCAAAAAAATTAAATGTTAATGCACTCTAAAAATTCAGTTTAGATGCAGAGCATCATGGAAAAGCAAGAAGCCAACTTGCTTGCTTCCCCACTCGCTCCTTATACTTATTTTCTCTTAATTTCCATGCAACATCCCATCTGCCAAACAGAACCAAGTGGAATACCCAGCACTTCTGCGCATGAGGGAAAATGTGACTTTTCTCAGCCAATCATTGGACTCCAACAGGTAGACCACAGGTAGGTTCTTTCTGTTCTCTCTTTTGAACTGACTCCAACATACAAATGTACATGATCATCAGCAGGAGGCACAGGGAAATCATTATTGACATGGTAAAATACAGGTTCACTTAAAATTAGAACTGGTGCTGGGTTATGGACATTCAACCACATATTCTTAACAAGCAACCTGCAGCCACTAATCTAGAATGTAAACACATAGCAGGTGCACAAGAAATGTGGAGATAATTAACCTCCCTGGCGGTATTCCCGAGTGTAGCTCGGGGTAACGTTTCAGTACCACAAGCGGTAACCCCGACCTACACTCGGGAATACCATGCGGCGTTGCTCCTGGATCCCTCTTGCACTTACCTTGTCCTGCGCTCCCGCGATGTCCCTCCTGCAGTGTCCCCGGCAATGTAATCCGGTGGATCCGGCATCTGTCTTCTAGGTTCTGTCCCCTGCGCACGTCGGGACGTAAGGGGGATGGAACGGCGGGGAAATTTGAAAATGACAAAAAGTGACATTCACTTAAATCACATAGTATAACATTGCTGTATCAAACCATTTCACATACATTTTGTCCCTACTGCTTTGTCCTGTGCCCTGCCCGCATTTTTACTGTTCTTTCTGCCTGGAAACTGAGAAACGTCCATGGCGTCCAAAAAGCATCCCTTTAGGTCAAAAGCGGTTTTAGACCAGCTAGAGAACAGCGATAGTAAATCAGAACCACTTGCAGAATTGAGTGATAATGATTTGTGGGGAAATTCGTTATCAGACACTGAAAACAATTTTGCGACTTTTGCTCAGCAATGTGCGAACTTGGCGCTATATTTCAAATTTCAGTGTTTTTGGTTTGATTATATTTTTGAATTACATTTATTATTATTATATTATTATTTTTTGTTATGATTATTCATTAAATTATAATTTATGATTTCGTGTTTTAAGTTTTATCCTACCCGGGATGTTTACTAGACTCTTGTTCGGACAGATTTCAGTGAGTTATTCCTAAGAATTACAGGCCTACAATATAAAACGCCAAATTTCCATGCAAAGTAATGGTACCGCTTTCAGCACCAAAAATCTGAAATAATCATACCGCCAGGGAGGTTAAAAGGCTTCAGTGTTTCTCTTACAAATTTCTTTTGCAGTCATTTGTAGGAAAAAATAATTAAATTCACATTTTTCCCTTCAAAAGTCTTATTTCCTAAAAAGCAAACTTATCCCTTAAAGTGTTACTAAACCCAGGACCCTGCATTCACTATATCCGGTCTTCCACAGTACACAGAACATGGAAGTGCAATTATTTTAGTAAATATAAACTGCTAAATATCTTTTCTCATCAGCAGTTAGAGCAGTCTTGTGTCTTCTATCAGTGTCCAGCAGAGCACTGGTTAAAGCTTGTAGGAGGAGTTTTAATTTTGCTCTAGGAGGATGCAGGAACCCTGACCTCTGTCTGGACAGTGCTGATTGGCCCTGTGGTGATCATATGCACTCTCCCCAGAAAAGGAAAACTCTCTAGCAGTACACACCAAACTGAGCATATGCAGCTTGCCCCCTAGGCTCCGTACTATCAGCAGATGGATTTGGGACAGTAGAAGTAGGGGAGGATCAGAGAAGACAGGATCAAACAGCAATTTTACACAATGTGGAGGATTAACCCCCTAGGTATTTGCTTTACTGCATATACAGACTGATTTTTTTCGATGTGGATTTAGTAACACTTTAAGCAGTTGAATCTTGTTTTCAGTTGAAGGCACCTTTGGGTAAATATAGGAATATACATTTTTTTTAGAAAGGCAGGAGACATACCATATATATTTTTCATTATAATGTACTATTTGTATTTGAGGTTTTATCAGTTAGTATTCTGTATGGAATGTAGTTCTTGAAGCCACTAATTTAAACATACAGTTGCAAGAAAAAGTATGTGAACCCCTTGGGATTACGTGGAGTTTTGCATGAATTGAGCATGAAATGTGCTCTGAACGTCATCTAAGTCACAACAATAGAAGAACACAGTCTGCTGAACATAATACTACACAAACATTAGATGTTGCCATGGTTTAATTGCACATAACATGCAAACATTCACAGTGCAGGGAGGAAAAAGTATGTGAACCTTTGGACTTAATGACTGGTTGACCCTCCTTTGGCAGCAATAATCTCAACCAAACGTTTCCTGTAGTTGCAGATCAGACCTGCACAACGATCTGGAGTAATTTTGGACCACTCCTCTTCACAAAACTGTTTAAGTGTAGCAATATTCTTGGGATGTCTGGTGTGAATCGCTCTCTTAAGGTCATGCCACAGCATTTCAATCGGGTTGAGGTCAGGGCTCTGACTGGGCCACTCCAGAAAGCGTATCATGTGCTGTTGCAGCCATTGTTTTGTTGAATTACTTGTATGCTTTGGGTTATTGTCCTGTTGCATCACCCATCTTCTGCAGAGCTTCAGTTGGCGGACAGATGGTCGTACGTTTTCCTGCAAAATGTCTTGATAAACTCTGGAATTCATTTTCCCATCAATGACAACAATCCGTCCAGGCCCTGAGGCAGTAAAGCAACCCCAAACTATGATGCTCCCTCCGCCATGTTTTACAGTGGGGATGAGGTTTTGATGTTGGTGTGCTGTGCCTTTTTTTCTCCACACATAGTGTTGTGTGTTCTTCCCAAACAACTCAATCTTGGTTTCATCTGTCCACAGTATATTTTGCCAGTAGTGCTGTGGAACATCCAGGTGCTCTTTTGCAAACTTCAAACGTGCTGCAATATTCTTTTTGGACAGCAATGGCGTCCTCCCATGTACTCCATTCTTGTTTAATGTTTTCCTTATTGTAGATGTGTCAACAAAAATGTTAGCATGTGCCAGAGATTTCTGTAGGTCTTTAGCTGACACTCTGGGATTCTACTTTACCTCATGCAGCATTCTGTGCTGTGCTCTTGCAGTCATTTTTACAGAACGACCACGCCTAGGGAGAGTAGCAACAGTGCTAAACTTTCTCCATTTGTAGACAGTCTGTCTTACCGTGGACACATGAACATCAAGGCTTTTGGAGATACTTTTGTAACCCTTTCCAGCTTCATGCAAGTCAACAATTCTTGATCGTAGTTCTTCTAAGAGCTCTTTTCTGCGAGGCATGGTTCACATCAGACAGTGCTTCTTGAAACCAGTAAACCCAAAACAGGTGTATGTTTTTTAAGGGCAGGACAGCTGTCAGCAACACATCCAATATCATCATCACACTGATTGGAGTCAAGGTTGGCTCACTCCTGGCTCCAATTAGCTCTGGGAGAAGTCATTAAGCTAGGGCCTCACATACTTTTTCCTCCCTGCACTGTGAATGTTTACATGTTATGCAATTAAACCATGGCAACATCTAATGTTTGTGTAGTATTATGTTCAGCAGACTGTGTTCTTCTATTGTTGTGACTTAGATGACGTTCAGAGCACATTTTATGCCCAATTCATGCAAAACTTCATGTAATCCCAAGGGGTTCACATACTTTTTCTTGCAACTGTATTCTGTCTTCTCTAGATAAGAAACATCTGTTTGTTATTTTTTTGTTTCATTACTGGGAGTATAAATGACCACAAGCTTCCAACTACAGTGATATTCCATGGTTAGCAGGCAAGTTTGTTCATTTTATACAAAACCTGCTAATATTGGGGCTGTCACTGAAGTATCCTAAATTTCAAGAGTGGCAAATATCTGCCTGGACACCATTTTCGCTTGAGCATCCTTGTGCATCCATATGCATCCTTGTATTGTTATACAAGGATAATCTCTGTATCAGGGGCGGACTGACCATTTGGGAACTTGGGCACTCCCCGAGGGCCCGTGGTCACTAGGGGTCCCATGAGATGCCCCTGGTACCATATGTGACGATCGCGGTGTCAGACCCCAGCCCTTCTCACCAAACTCGTGACCGAAGGACTAGCCAATCTAAAAACGTGCTGTCACGTGCGTAACAATGCCACGCCCAGCTGTACCCTGCACAAAGATTTTCCAGCTAATGGACCACAATCTGTGTACTTGCAGCCTGGGAGCGATTGTTACTGGGTCAGGTTAATTACACAATTAACCCTTCACACTGCCACCACCTCCTTTTTGTACAGAGAAAGAGGAAACTCGGCAATATCAGCAATAACACTATGATTTTGAATAATCATCTGTATACCACTGTCACCGCAGGCAGGATATACAGAGGTTTGACACACACAGTAGCGCTCCTCAGAGACAGGAGTTCTTAGTTTGCATTAAAGAGCTTTAGAACAGTTCAACACTTAGAGAAAGTAAGATTTATTACTAAAAGGTCAAAAGGATGCAATAAAAATATTTACAGAAAAAAGATGAAGCCAATATATATATATATATATATATATATATATATATATATATATATAAACATACAGAGAGCAATAGCACAGCAAAGAGATAACATAAATGAATATAGATAGATAAAGTACTTGCCAAAAACCTTGGTTTAGGCAGATCAAGTTTCCTGAGCCAAAAGGGTGCCTTATCCCCCAAAGTTAGTTCCGATGTTAAAAGGGAGAATCTTCAACTTAGCTCAACTCAGCTCAGCTTTCTGCTCCCAGCTTAACATCTTTTCTAGGAACTCAGCAGGGTGTCTCCTTGAAGCAGAGAACCAATCGCCTCATTTGGGGAGGGAGGTGTAGGTGGAGACCCCAGCTAGACCCAAAATCCTTCGCAGCTTATATCATGACCAATAACTTACTCTCGGTGCATTTAGCAGCCTTGCCACTAGTAGATTAATATGCAGACGCATCTGCTGAACTTCTAGATATGAAATATGACATACCTGTGGGGATGGTTGAGGAGATATCATTTTCTGCTCTCCTGTAGATGCCAAATAGGGGATGTAATATATCAGACGACTTGTATTAAAGTGACCGGTCTGAATATATGCCTGGTTTTTAGGTACGTCTTTCATAATCCAAGCTATGAAATCATAGGGGAAAATGGATGTTGAATGTGATGTCTGGTTTACTGTTTATCTGGAATGTCTTTGAGCTCAGTGAAGGACTTGGTTTATGGCTTTACGATATCCCAGATTGAGAAGTTAACAGACATCTAAGCACCAGCTCAGTTGGGGTTTTATAGCCCTGGAGCTCTCCCGCTGAGCCTTGACTACCTGTGACCTCTGCCTCATCCAGACCACATGTCACTCAACAGAGAGGGAGGGAGGATGAGGGAAGCTGATTTGGGAGTAAAGAATGATAGAAGATGGAGGCCTTTGTCAAAATGGAGGTTTGCATCCATCTCTGTGTGCACGATTACTACACCTTTCATAGGCTTTTTTGGATGTGGTTTGACTGTGGGCGAAGACACAGGGGCCTCATGATCCCCTTTTGCCCGGGGATCCCATGAGTTGTCAGTCCGCCTCTGCTCTGTATACATATGCAGAAAATTTACAGCAATTTCTCTTGACCCCCCCTGCCCTGCAGAAATATCAGAAGTACAACAAATTACCAGATTGGCCAGATTTGGCCATTCTTTAGTCCTCACATGTAGGTATGTAGTTTTGTATGATGATTGAAAAATAATCAGATTGTACTATTTTCCAAGGGAGGATACCCCCTTAGAAGTTGCTGAATTATTTTTGGGTTCCCTGTTGCTCTTGACCCTACTCTGAAAGCCCAACCCCTGCTGACACCACCGTATACTTCTGGCCAGAGTAAACCTTCTGAATATTACTAGAAAATAGACTCAAACGAGCGATGCAAGATATGAATGAGATGGATGACTTTACGGATGTCCCGGAACGAAGCCAACCTGATCTCGATGAATAAGTGAGAGTAGATGCGTATTAATTTGAGTGGTCAGAACCTTTCCCAGAATCGTCAAGTCCACATTTAACAGCAAGATTGGTCTAAAAGCTTGCGGTTCAAAGGCATCTTCAGATTTCTTAGGGATCATAGTAATATGCGCCTGAAGAGACTCCAAAGAAAGCTCGGAACCCTGCTTCAAAGAATTGAAAAAGGCCGTCAAGTGAGGAATCAGAACGGTGGCAAATGTTTTATAGTAGAGCCCAGAAAACTCATCTGGGCCTGGAGACTTGGAGGCCTTCAAAGATTTGATGTCTTGATAAAATTCAGATTCAGAGATATCTGCATTCAGGGCATCATGGGCTGCAATGGATAAAGAGGGTAGATGCAGCTCAGCAAAAAAACTATCAGCATGTTCAACAACAAAAGTGTTTGGTTTTTGGTAAAGAGAGGACAAAAAATCCACAAATCTATGAGTAATCTTCACAGGGTCCGAGGTAAGGCCACCGCCCCTCATTCAGAGTTGAACAGGTTTATGCATGCGACCTAGCGAATTCAGCTTTTTGGCCAACATTGGCCCCGGTTTATTGGCGCATGTATAAGACCTATGTCCGGCCCAGTGCAAAGCCTTCTCAGCTCGTGTAGTGGAAAGAAGATCAGGTTCAGCAGCCACCAAATCTCGAGCTTTCCTTTTGGCTGTAGTCAGGCAGGCTTTCCAAGTAGCGTCTACCACAGCCAATTTTGAGGTCAATTCCAACATACTCTTCTCTCTGGCCCATTTCCTGGACAGGGCAATCTGAATCAAGTGACCCCTAATGGTCGCTTTGTGAGCCTCGCGCAGAGTAACGGCCGAGGATACAGAACCCACATTGTCCGTAAAATAGGATTGAATGTGCGAAAGAACCTGGGAGCAAGAAGCCTGAGTGGTGAGCAGGGATTCATTGAGTCTCCACAGAAAAGAGGGCCGAGCCATACCAGAAACACACAGTGAAAAGATCAATGGGTCATGATCAGACCAGGGTGAGGTTGAGATGACAATCTTTTGAATTAAAGATAAATGTTGGAAGGAAATGAAGACGTGATCTATTATGTAAAAGCTCAGGTGTGGGATCGAATAAAAAGTGTATTCCCGCAACGTAGGATGCATTTTCCACCAGACATCAACCAAACCATAAGCTTGTAGCGTATCACGCAATTTAGATTCCTGAGAAAGGTCATGGCTAGGGGTCCCTCCTGTCGGGTTACTTCCAACTCTTTTAAGTGACACTGGTGTCAAAATTATGGTGGTCGTGTAAGCAGAAATATTATTAAGCATATGGCCTATGGTTTATGGCGTGACCAGATTACTTTCAGTCACTAATAGTATTCCTAACTTTGTACGGTCCCTTATTAAAAGTCATTGTGCCTATGAGTGTGGTTGTCACCATCCCTGTTATGTGCAAGAATTCTTTCTACCTCTTAAAATATGTTTTTCTAAAAGATACCTGCTCTATTAAACATTCATAAAATCTTTGCATGTTTCTAGGGACTTGGGTGCAGATTCACAGACCCCAGTATCTCAAACAGTTTTCATTTCTCAGAGCTCTGAGATAGCAGTTTTAATTTAATTTTATTTTTTTTTAACAATAGGCATGTAGGCAGTTGAATCAAATTCCATAAAATGTATAGCATTGTCCAACTCTCCCATATAGATGCTAATGTAAGTGAGAGGAATTAAGAATTGTTATAAACCAAGTGCTGCTGTGGAAACAGTTCCTATTCGGCGTAGGAAGACATTCAAAAGCTAAATGTAGCACCCTCCTAGATAGGTGCTAAGATTACAGTAGTTAGATTTTGTGATGACTCACTGTGTTCAGTGGTGCTCTGTGTTTTTTGTTAGGTAAATTTAGCTTGCCTCACTGTAACCAGTGTGGTTGCAATTGTCTGTCAGGCAAATTTAGCAGGGCTCACTGTAACCAGTGCAGCTGATTAATTAGATCAGTTCAGTGTTGATGTTGGTCTGATTGCACCCTCTGCCTTCCAGAAAGCTGTAGAATTCTCTGGAACATAGGTGTGGAGTTATGCAGATGGAGTATGAATATACATGCAGCCCTGGCCAATCCCAGCAGGGCCCGAAGGCTGTTGGGAGTCTGTATAAATTCTCTGAAGAGACTGGGCTTCTGGGTCTTTTCCTGCAGGGGATCAGTCCAGCATGGAGGTCTGCTGCCATTCAGGGAAACACTGTCATGTGCATGCCTGGATGCAGAAGCTACAGACAGCTGACGTATGGGTTGTCTGCTGAAGATCTAATCTGGTATCACAGAAGAAATGTGGATGCTGAAAGGACACTAACCAACTTTCCCTGGACATTTGTGAATACAGACTGCTGTGAGAGATCCTAGAGATGTTTGGGCTGCTGACACCCCTCTTGTGCTTAAGAGTCAACTGTGTGTTTGTTTAAAGGGGACATTGGCTGGTTTCCTTAAGGACTTATGCAGGCCATAGACGGGTCGAACATCGGCTGATTTTTCGAACGATGAACAAAAAAATCGGTCGTTCGTTCGGCTGACGTTACCACCAATGGTTTAAAAAAATGGCCGACTAAGTTACTGGTCATGCACCGATTTTTGATTGTTAAAACAATTGGCAGATTTGGCCACCATTGCTGGGAAAATCGTCCAAATCAGCCGCAAATTTTACAACATGACTGACAATCTCAAAGTGCAAAAAACCTGAAAAACAGCCGACCAACTAACCCACTAACAGTGCAAAAATTGGGCAATTTTTTTTTCAGACGAAAAATCTGCCGATTTTTGAACTGTCTATGGCTGGCAAAACAAATCGGCCGATTTTCGCACCATTAAGGGGTTAATTGGTCGGTTGGTTTTCTGGATTTTGGCACATTTTTTTATCAGTAAAGTTGAATCTTTTTACCGATAAAAATCTGCGCATGAGCCATGACCTGCAAGAAAAAGAAGAAAATGAAGGAGAAGAAGAAGAAGAAAGAGAAATAGAAGGAGAAGAAGAAGAAGAAAAAGAAAAAAAGAAGAAGAATTCCAGTCCGCTATTTTATTTGACATGAAAAAGTCTTGCGGTTGCAACAGTGTATCTATTTGTATCTGAATAAAAACATCTGTATCCGAAATGGATACAAATAGATACATTGTTGCAACCGCTATACTTTTTAATGTCAAATATAATAACGGAGCTCTCTGCAGGGACAGAAGTAATTAAATGTAAACATGAAACAAAATTGATGTAGCGCTGAACAAAGAATAAATAAATGATCTATTAAAATAAATAAATCATACTAAGCACATGGTCAGTATAACAAAGCAACACACGCCTTAACATGTGAAAGGAAAAATTAGTACGTAATGGAATAAGATAAGTGAGATCTTAAACACATGTGAAACCCCTGCACACAGTGCACATATAAAAAAGTCCAGTGATCCGTATCACATTCCTTCCGGTCATGCAAAATCAATGGACTGTGTGTGATCCCACACACCCCGAAGTGCAATCCAAAACCAGCTGAAATGGCCTCTCACCTCCTATCTGCGACCCTGCAGGGCCACAGAGCATATAATATCACCACTGGATCAAGATAACCTTCCTCTTGGGTAGATGACTTGAAGATATGTCCCCAGTACACTGATTCCACCTCTCCTATAGTATCCTTAATGGTCGGATGAGCAGGATGGATCCCAACTCAGATCCCAATAGGATAAAAGAAGAAGACATCCTCCATAGTGTAAAACCGCTTTAATATTGCTTAAAACTCGATAACCACTTTATCACGGCAGGCGCCCCCAATCAGATAGATGGACCAGGTGCCCTCACACTCCCGAAACACCTCCCTGCCATGATTTATTTATTTTAATAGATCATTTATTTATTCTTTGTTCAGCGCTACATCAATTTTGTTTCATGTTTACACTTTATTAGATCTATTGGTACAGGATCAGATGTTAGCAGCTATATGTGCATATTCATTGATCATTTAAACATAAGAGCGCAAGTAGACTTTGTACATTAGAAGTAATTAAATGCCGATTTTTTTTTACCGTTGGTGGTAACGTCGGCCTATTGAATGACCGATTTTTCGTTTTTTTTTTTTTTTAAACGGCCGGTTTTCAACCCATCTATGGCCTGCATTAGTCTATCTAGTTCTCTGTGAAGGGACTCTGTTCTTGTTTCTCTAAACAAAGAAGCCTGCATTTACCTGCTTCTACTACAAGCCAAGTCCATTTTGCTATATGCAAGGACTTCTGCTTCAGCTAATCAGATTGAGGATGGTCCTCAACCTGAACATATTTCCATTTCTGGAATATTCCACTCAATTCCCTCAACCCTATCCCAGTTACTCCCAAAAGAAAAAAAAAGAACATCCCCTAGACTCCTTATCAAGCAAAAGAGTGAATCTGAATGTGTGCTTGGCTGCAGGGCAATCTACTGGGAAGAGAACCTGGGCAATTTTACAGCGGCTCCTTCGGGGCGTAAGTGCTACATAAAAAAACGATTTCGATAAACAGCTTTTCACATTTCATAAGCTATACTGCATTTTGTATTTTGTCTAAAGTTATCATTAAATATCCTCAGAGTATTTATATTAAACTTCATTAAATTATTATTCCATCATATTTTGTGGGGGATAATCCTCTGTTTCAGTTGGTTTCACCCTTATGCTCTATGTAGAAAATAAAGTCCACAATTTCATGTTTGAATTTTGTACAATGTTAATCTACTAAACTCCTAAGTGCATGCCTGCATTTGTTGCATAATGAATAAAGAAAACGCAGAGGACATTGTGTGCTATAACACAAGCAAAATGAAAAACAGAGTGTTCATGGGCATGCTATATACTTTCCACTGATATTTCCAGAACATTTGCCCTTTTCGAAGGTCAGAAGAATGTCTCTTTCAGATGGTCGGTAAGAATTTAACGTCAGTGATCATAAGGGCAAGGGGATTCTATAATGCAAGGAAAGTTAATTCAAGGCATCATTTTTAATCTTATTTTACCCATTTACGGTATTGTTATAAAAGAGCTTTCAATGCCCCTTTTATTTGTAGCTCCATAAGTGCTTCCAAAAGAATGAAAGTAAAAGACTGCCTGAGGCAAAAGGTTGCATGATGTAACTAATAAAGCTTTTTCTCTCCCAAACACTACTGTTCTGCAAGGGTTCTGTTAAATGAGTTTGCAGCTATCAATATAATTAAATGTGTATCAGACTGTCTCATCTGGTGATTTCCTAAATATATTTCCAGAAGTCTCAGATGGTGGTGAACGGCAAACAAAATAAACAATTAGAAAAAAAAATAACACAGCCAAATAAAACACTAGAGAAAAATACCTCAAATACCACTTCTAAAACAATGCTCAATAATGATGCATAATACAAATTAAATACAAATATTGCATAGATGAAGTAAACACTGATTGGGTGGAATTTTATTTGGTAAAGTTCCCATCTAAATCTAAAAGCAGTGGCAGTGGACATGTCTGAAATACAGATAAACTCTAGCCCACTGATTTCCATGATAAAATATCAGAGGTAACTAAGAATAGGGATGAGCCGAGGGTTCAGTCCAATCCTAGGTTCGGACCAAACTTTGGCTGTTCAGGCATTTAGACAAATGACCGAACTGTAGTCCATTAGGCCTCCTGTTTGATGAGAGCTGAAAATCGTAAATTAAAGTGGTATTTCTGCCACTTCTATATATAATAGATCACCCCTTTCCTTATATAGCTGATGACGGCTACTTGAGCTTTCATTCAGCTAGTGGTACTGTTGGCATTGGTTGTGTGTGCGGGGTTGTCAGGTATTAATTGTTCAGTGAGTCAGCGGGTGGTGGTCACCGTGATTTATGATTTACAATAGAGGAATTTTGGGGAATTCATTTTTGTAATAAATGACTTGTCAAACTTTGAGTGTATTTACTTCTAGATTACAACTTTTTTTTTTTAATGAATAAGGGTACTATGTACCCTATACTCATTTACTGGGGGGTAGTATCTGGGATCCCTTTATTATTAAAGGGGTTTCCATAGTTTGAGAAGCTGATAAGCCTCCTGCCTTCAGATCCCCACGACCACCAAGGTTGTGATGATAAGTCCCTTGTCTTCATCAACATGCTGAGGGTATGTGGTCCAGTATGGTTCAGAAGGAGGGCACACACTGCCCCCCCCCCCCTCCTGGCCAGCTAGGCTGCATGCTTGGATTAAGGGTTTCATGTTTGTTTTTATTTCCTTGGGGATCGTGATTTTTTTTTTTTGGTGTGAGGTGCCCCCTTAAAATCCATACCAGGCTCAAAGGGTCTGGTGTGTATTTTTTTGGCATTTTTGCTGTAGGATGTGCTACAGCAAAAATTTAATTTACAAGGAAAAAGTTTATATTGCTGACAAATGACATTCATTGCCAGCTTCTTTTTTTTTTAAGCAGCACAGTGATCCCCTTCAAACATCCCCTAAAATTAATAGCAGATTCTTGGAGGGATCTGTATGCCTTTTTTATATATACAAAGCAATTGTCAATGACAGTGATCATTTTCCATTAATTTTAAAACCTTTTCATCTAATTTTCATTGATTTCAATGGGGTTCGAGTTCAGCCGCTGATCCTTTCTCCTATGCACAGAGTGATCAGAAGGCAGTGAGGTGTAAATGGAGAGCCTGTCCGATTACACTGATAGAGCAGAGCGAGCTCTGTCCATGTCTGTTCTGCATAAACTGAGCAGACACGGATCTGTCATCTGCTCGCTCTGCTCTGCTCAGCAGGGGATTAGCAGACAGATCCCGTGCTGAGCAAGTTGGATTTCACCAAGGGGCCTTAATGTTTAACATTTTATTGAATTTGTCTTCTGTAATTGTTTTGCACTTCCGATGAAAAGTATTCCTGAAATCATGGCAGGTGTCACCATTGAAATTCTACTGTTAATAAAAAGTAGATAAGCCTGTTAAACTAGGCAAGTATAATTGTCAAATTAAATCACAAGCTGATATCATTTTTTTCCTCTGGAATGACTCTTCTATGCATTCTTGTATTTTATATTATGTCAGAAAATTGTTTGTTTATTGTGATATTTGGTAAAATGGTGCCCAGAGTAGAACCATGGTTTTATCTATGGGTTAAACTACAACAAATACAGAGCTGAAGAGGTTATTGAAATATGTTTCAAGATGTTGGGCTATAGCCAAGCATGGGAAAGCCAGAAACTTATTAATAGCCTAGAACCATTTCATACTGCGCATGATGTTTTCTTTTATGCAACAAAGCACTGTGTAAGAGGAACCTTGTGCTGCTCTTCACATTTACATCTGATGCTCCACTGTGGCCTGTGGCTATATACGTTACACATGTAGCTATAGGTATATAGTGGCCTACTGCAGTTCTCTTTCACCTACTTCAATAAACATGCCCTACTTTTACAAATATGATTTTTCTATTTGCCAGTATGATTATTGGATATTAATATCTTTTCAAGCCCTTAAAGCCTCAAATTTAACAATATAGTTGTAACAAATGGGCAGTCAACGTGTCTTCCTATTATGCCAAAGCAGGGGAGCCTTTACTTTAAATTTAGTATTGCCAGACTGTTTGCAGCCTTAGGCTCCCCTAAGCTTACTTAAATGATCCTTTCTCCTGCTGTTAGGGAGTGTTCCAGTGTAGAGTAGGAAAGTGAAAATTTCCTGAGTGTTAATATATTTATATTCCCCATGGCTAACCACTAGGGGTTTTGTTTACAAGTGGCACAGCCTGGGGGAGAGTATAAATATTTGATGGATTCTCCAGGAACCTTTCTTACCTCCTGGGCTCTGCCCTGGGAGGATGTGTGCTCTATGTCTCTTTTCTCCCAGGCTTGCTGCCTGGGGAGGACTGATTAAAAGAGAAAGGCCTGGGTCATTAGGCCTGAAGGATAAGCTGCCCTTTTGGAAGCTGAAGACAGGAGGAAGGGAGCAAACAGATGGCTGCCAGTTAGGAGCATCTGGCAGTGGTAACTTCACTGTTGTGAGAGTCCTGGGGGTCTGGACCCAAGTCGCTACCAGTAGATCCCACAGGAAACCTGAGCTGCTCACCATTTATTTATACTTCCAATCAATTGTTTCCAAATTTGGCTTAAAGGCACACCAAAACAGCCTATGAGAGATTCTGAAGTTGTCTACAAGCCTATGAGAGGGGCTGGAGTTTTTTTGGCCACTTGAGATAGTAGTGGAAAAAAATTCTGTTTGTACCTAATGGGTATCATGTACACACTAACCCTTGCTACCCCAAAGTTATATTTCATCATAGATCAAAGGTGGATGAAGTCAATATGTATTTTTGGTTGATGAAGAATGGTTGATGAGCGCTGTGGTGTGAGGGGGGTTCGGGGGACTGCTACCTCTAGCCAGGCTAGACAGATCCATTAATATTCTGCATCTCCTTAGGGGGTACCGCTACAAGATCTTTAAAGACAGCACGGCACTCAGTTGTTATTCCTTGTTGTTCAACTAATGTGGCACCTGTACTTTCAGTGTCACTACCTAAGAATGAACATACCATATTTTCCGGCGTATAAGACGACATTTTAACCCCTGGAAATCGTCTACAAAGTCGGGGGTCGTCTTATATGCCGGGTGCTGTGCTGAAACCTTACCGTACTTCCGGGTTGACGCTACTGCGCATGTCTTCGGCAGCAGTAGACGATCGCGGATCACCGTAGCTCGCAGAACTGCATGAGACGTCGGATGCAGCAGTGCTCGATTGAGCTTGACTGAAACTGTGATATGCAGAGAAGGGATACACAGTGATTCTGCGCATGTCACAGTTTCAGTCACGATCAATCGAGCACTGAACGGCTGCATCCGACGTCTCATGCAGTTCTGCGAGGAATGGTGATCAGTGATCGTCTACTGCTGCCCTAGACATGTGCAGAAGTGTCAGCTCGGAAGTACCGGTATGGTACTGCTGCATCCGACCTTGTCCCCTTAACTGCTATGAGATACGGTAATTAATTATTAATATTATAATGTCTGTGGCAGTTCTGTGCAATTTATGGTATCTTGGAGACAGGCAGGGCTGGGCAGGCAGGGAGAGCTGACCCACCCAATCCAAGCAGGCTTTGTATGCAGTGTGCACAGTGTGCACAGAAAATACTGGTACATTGCTTGCCGTGATTGGTTGGAAGAGGGGGGTAGTCTTATACGGCGAGTATAGCCCAAACCCTATATTTTAACAGGAAAAGTAGGGGGGTCGTCTTATACGCCCAGTCGTCTTATACGCCGGAAAATACGGTATATTAAATGGGGAAAAACCTTTTGCTGGTGTGCTGATCTCCTCTTGGCTTCCTATAACTACATTGTTTTGGATATGTAGAAAGGCAGCTATAACATTTAGAAACTGTTAGCAGCTGTCAATATGTAGCCTTGGAAACCCATAGAATATTGAGTCTAGAGTTTTCCTGCATTGACTAAGACCAAGTAGCTCCAAGTTGCCTTGGGTCAGCCTATACATAGTGTAACAGCCTCCCAATTACGCTGTTATGTAAATTTAGTTTTACTCTTCTGCTGTAATCACAGGAGCAGGCCTTGTTTTGTTAATTTTGCTTGGGGCTTCAAAGGCTGGGAGTTTGATTGCATCTCCCTGCCTCTAGAACAAGCTTCTAGAACTTAGGGAGGAAGAATTCAAATACCCGGCCTGAATATTTATTGGATCCTAGCCAATACTGGGGGAGGGTGTGCATGGATGACGGCTAGGTTTCTGCTAAGTAGTTTGGAGCCCTGAGTATATTGTCTTTTTCCTCTTGGGGGGATGCATCTGCATACTGAGAGGAAGGGGAACTGCTTGTCTCTGGACCCCCCTTTTCCTGACTGGAAGCAGCATCTCTGGACTGACTATTACCAGGATCATGTGAGTAGAGCCTCTCTATCTGCTCTAAAGCTGATTCCCCAGCAATGAACCCTATTCTTCCTAAGTCCGCCTTCGTGTTTACTTTGCTTCATGGTCTCCAGCCATGAACTGTGGACTATTTAAGTCTACCTATGCTTTCGCCACTGCTGCTTAGTGTCAGGGCAGGAGCTGAGGAACGGACAGGCAGGCCTAATAACAAGGTAACACACTGGCTGACGACAACCACCACCCACAGACCGAAGTCCCTCAGGGCGTGGAGTCTAAGTCCCAGGCTGCCCTTCACCAGGGCCCCTGATGGTGGGGATGGACTTGACGCAGCCAGGAACCAGGTTGCGGCCCCTGAGACACCTCAGTTGCGGTAATGGCCGCCGCCAATGGCGTGTAGCTGGTGGAAAAGACAATAGAGAAGTCAGGCAGGCCGAGTCGACAACAACGGGACAAAACGGTACAGGACAGCAGACGAGAATCACAGGTCACGAGCCGGGTTCAGCAACAGAGGGTCAGATCAAAGGAGAACACAAAGAATAGTCGAGTCACAAGCCGAGTCAGATTCCAGGAGAGTCACGAGAGTCAGAACAGAGTAATAGCAACACAAAGACACAAGACACAAGTGCAAAGAACATGTGCGGACCACAGGCTTATATGTCATCAGCCACACCCCTCTGGGGGATGGACCTCAGAGACCTGAAGGCATAAAAGATTCCCACCATGCTCAGCAGAAATCCAAGATGGATGCCAGCACATGGAGTAACATAACCTCTGGGAAAAGGTAGGACCTTGACACTTAGTGAGAGTTGTCTAACAACATGTATTCTGTTTGGAGTATCCTACATCACCCCAGACCCCCCTCCAAAGCTCTACTAGCAAATAAACTAAAAAAAGAAAGACACACTTAGACTGTTTCTTGAGCCAGAGTGGATGGACTGTTGCTGTGTGCCTGGCTGCCTTGCACTACTTTGGGAATGAACCTGTGGAAATCTACCGTGGTCCCTAAGGGGTAGCACTACATTAACTTTGAAGCCAAACGATTGGTAGCTGTATGAGTGTTTGACTCCCACCATGGATTAGTGCTAAAAGTACTTATACTTTCTAAGTATATTGGAAAACCTCTTGAATGTGGCAGGTAAATTTGCACATGCTACACTCACATTCCTCCCTAAATCCCTTCTTATCCTCAGAGAAAGAATTAAAAAAAACACATAACTGTTCCATGGATATACAGTGCATTCATAAAGTATTCAGACCCTGTGCATTTTTTTCAATTCTGCTATGTTGCAGCCTTATACTACTGTACAATTGTTTCATTTAATTTTTTTCTCATTAATCCACACTCAGTACCCCATAATGACAAAGTGAAACCACAATTTTAGAAAAGTTTTCAAATGTCTAAAAAAGGAAAATCTGAAATATTGTATTGGCATAAGTATTCAGAACTGTTGCAACAACACTTAAAATTTACCTCAGGTGCCTCCCATTTCTCATGATCATTGCTGAGATGTTTCTGTGCCTTGATTGGAGTCCACCTGTGGTAAATTAAATTGATTGGACATGATTTGGAAAGTCACACACCTCTCTATAAAAGGTCTCATAGCTGACCATGCCAATTGTATCAGTGGCCTCCATAATTCTCAAGTGGATGAAGTTTGGCACAACCAGGACTCTTCTAAGATCTGGTCGCCTGGCCATACTGAGTAATCTGGGGAGAAGAGCCTTAGTAAGAGAGGTGACCAGATGGTCACTCTGACTTAGATCCAGCGATCCTGTGTGGAGATGGAACAAAATTCCAGAAGGACAACCATCACTGCAGCCCTCCACCAATCTGGGCTTTAAGGCAGAGTAGCTAGATGGAAACCTCTTCCCGATGCAAAACACATGAAAGCCTGCTTGGCAGGGACTTGGAGACTGGTCCAAGTTCAGGGAAAGCTGAATATAGCAAAGTAAAGAGAAATCCTCAGTGAAAACCTGTTCCACAGTGTTCAGGACATCAGACTGGGTTGAAAGTTCACCTTCCAACAAGACAACAATCCTAAGCACACAGTCAACACAACACAGGAGAGGCTTAGGGGCAACTCAATTGATGTCCTCTGTCCAGCCAGAGCCCTGACTTGACCCCTATTGAACATCTTTGGAGAGACCTGAAAATGACTGTCCAGCAACGGTTCCTGTCCAACCTGCCTGAGCTTGAGAGGATTTGCATAGAATAATGACAGAAAACCCCCCAATCTAGGTGTGCAAAGCTTGTCACATTATACCCAAAAATGACTCAAAGCTGTAATTGTTGCCAAAGGTGCTTCAATAAAGTACTCAGTAAAGGATCTGAATATTTAAGTACATGTGATATTTCATATTTTTCTTTTTAATAAATTCAAGGACAATTCTATAATTCCATTTTCACTTTGTCATTATGGGGTACTGAATGTAGATTAATGAGAAAAAAATGAATTTAAACAACTGTAGTATCAGGTTGCAACATAACAAAATTGAAAAGGGGATCTGAATACTTTATGAATAAACTGTCAATACCTAAAAAAAACACCCATAGTCTTTTACAATGAAATCATAGAAGCACACAGAACTTACAAATACATTTTCATTTGTGTTCATTGACATGCAAAAATATATAACTGTTTGCAGACACCTTTATTCAGTGTTTAAAACAGGGACATATTTGACATGCTAAATGATCCTTCTAAAAGGTGATTTTTAAATCTGATGATGTTGGGGTATGGGTATTTTAACTAATAGCATTAATCTAACCACACAGGGGCTGGTAACAACTTCTGGCCTTTGTAGTGTTGTCTATTTGTTAGAATGACTTCTGCTCTGAACCATTAGGATTAAGACTGTAGATAATTAGTCACATGGAAACATAAGTGTGAAGAATTGCTCCTGTGCAGTGAAGCCCTGCTAGATCACCTTAACTATCTTTACATTCCTTGTTATTTTTTGGTAAATATATAAGCATGATCCATATTGCTATAATGTTACTAATTAGGATGATTTCCTGAAGAGATACCCATTTTCATTATCCTGCCAGTTTTAGAATACTAGCCTCTGGGCACTATTACTGGAGACACAAATAAAGACTGCTGTCTTCTTAAGCACTCATTAAATAGAGCAGACAAAACCTTCTTCATAGCAGCACTAAAGAGTATGAAAGCTAAACTCCAGCTCATTACTTTCAGGAGGAAAAGAGGAACAAGGTAGGGCAAATTATAAGCAGATTGAACTTAAATTTTAAATACAATGTGAAAGGAGCCATTTGCATAGTACTTCGTGTAAAATATATGATCATGATGAGTTATGAACCCCTTATATGTGACAGTGAGCACTAAATAATGATATAGAACAAAACAAAGGATAAATATCAACAATCTCCCAATACACATCTACAGTGAGACGTACTCTACAGCATTGTTGGCCACTGGCATATGTTAAAATTAAACCATTTTGATACAAAAAACACATAGTGAAAAACTTTTGTTTTCCTTTCAAAGTACACTTGTTATTTTTTTGGCCTCTTCATTGCTTCTGAGAAATTACAGAATCTGATGTGACAGACCTAGTGATATATGTTGCCAAAACTGGGGTGTAATAGCCTTATGGGGTAATTGTGTTTGCATGCCCAAAAGCAAACTCTCTGGCAAACAGGTACATAAATGAAAGAGGTGAATTAGTTTGAATCTACTAATCAGCCTCTATCAAAATTTGTCATGAATAAAAAATAAAAATATTAAATACATTCTATTTTCTACAAAACATGACTGTGCTTTGGAGTAAAAAAATATTCATTCAAATATTTATTCATTGCTGCCATGGGCATTGACTTCACACCTGAATTTTATGCCGAAGCTCAAACTTCAAAGGTTGCATTTTCTTTCATTAACAGAAGTTTGTTGTAATGTTTGCATTCATTATTTAAGGTTTAAAGTCATAGTTGCAGATTTTTGCAAGGTTATTGTGAAATGCACCAGACTATATTTTACTTCCGCTCTTGTAAAGATGATATTTGTACAATTTGGCCTAGAAACCATCTACCACCAGATTATTATTGCAACAATAACATGGGGTGGGGGGTATTTACAAAAACAAAACTGCATGATGCTAAATCTGGTGCAGTACTGCATAGAAACTAATCTGAATGGTGAGAAAAGAAGACCATGCTTGTCTAATGTGTTTTATATTTATCTATGGATTATTATATAGCGCCAACAATTTACAAAACGCTTTACATACAGTATACAGTATATTGTACATTCACATCAGTCCCTGCCCTCAAGTAGCTTACAATTGAAGGTCCCTAACTCACATTCATACATAAGCTTACTAGGGCCACTATAGTTGGGAGCCAATTAACCTACCAGCATGTCTTTGGAGTGTGGGAGGAAACTAGAGTAACCAGAGGAAACCCACGCAAGCACAGGGAGAACATCCAGATATGTAGTGTCATGGTTGTGATTCAACCGAAGACCTCCAGTGTTGCTAGGTGGAAGTGCTAACCATGTAGCCAGTGGCTGCCTATATACAGTATATACATAAATACATTCTGTAAATAAATTAATCACTTTAATTAAAAAACACATCAGATTAAGGATAACATTATATACATAAAAAGTACACAATGTATAATTTGGATATCCACACACATTAAACCCTCCAGTGTACTATATAAAGTGCTCCAGCGCAAATCAAATAATAGTAACCCTAGGTTCACATCTGTGCAGATTTGTGGCCTGCCTTTGCATTTCCCACACAAAAAAAAAACAAATTTTTCAAAATGCAGCTGCAGGGAAATAGCATAGTGCTTTTGCACCATGTGATTTCCCTGCCGTTCCCGCAAACGCGCTGTGGGTTGAAATGTGTGAGGGTGCCATTAAGAATGAATGGCAACCCCGCATATCTCTACAGAGTAGAGCGATTTACCTGCAGGTAGTTGCGAGTGCTGGAACAGCGGCGATTTACGCACCCGCAACCACTCTAGTGTGAACCTAGCATAAGTAGACGTTGTACAAAATTTCATACGGCGTATTAAATGCTGAAATCCACTACACAGTGCCAACCAAAGATGAGGTATTCCCACTTTCGTTTTTCCATCCAGGTAGCTTTCCTCTACCAGGGAAACTTTAATGGTGATAAACTCCCTTTAGAGCAAGGTCGACTTAAATCATAATATGGTCATAACAGAGTAGTTTGAAGATGATCCTCCTCATCCACAGGGGCAACCACTCTCTACTAATTTCCTCATATAGTACTCCATCCCAAACACCATGAAAGAGGATAAGACCTAAAGGCTCATTGCCAAATCGTATGAATAGACAAAATGTTTTTTCAACAGTAGTGATGAAGTGAGAATTCCCTTCTTAAATAGTTCTCAACAGAAGAAAGTGTCCCCAGGGAAAGATTTGCTCACACCTGTTGGTGACAACTGAAAACATACTGTATAGATTTCCTTTCACTTTCAGTCTTGTGAAATTGATCACCTGGACAAATCGTGGGGTGAAGACACCTACTGCATCCAAAACTAACAAAAAAAAGGTTTTGAGGTTTTGCCGTTTAGGTTACACATGCATATTGTAAACCAGGGGTCTCCAGTCTTCATAAACAAAGAGCCAGTTTACTGTCCTTCAGACTTTAGTGGGGCTGAACTGTGGCCAGTGGGGTTAAAAAATGTCCCAGCATGAGCTGGGGTAAACAATGTCCCATCATTGGTGTTAGTAAGAGGATTAGTTCCCCATTGTTAGTATCAATGAGAGGAAGAGTGCCCCATCTTTGGTGTCAGTGGGAGGAATTCTGACCCATTGTTGGAGTCAGTATGAGGAGAAGTACAGTGGGGAATAGAGTGCCCAAAAGGCCAAGTAAAGGCAAGCAAAGGGCCACATCTGGCCCGGGGGCCACAGTCAAACAAGACCACTGGTCTAAACCTCAAAATAAATGTATTACACTCTTAGATTATATGTTCTAATGAGCAGAGCCATCTGATTTCTACTGTACTAAATTGTAATGTAATTGTACTGTCTGCTCTTATGTTGTAAAGCACTGCATAAACTGTCGGCACTATATAAACCCTGTATAATAATAATAATTACACCTAATGCTAGTCATTTTATACTCTCCATATAGGATGTTCTGCAATGGCTGTAAAACCTTTATTTAAAATGCTAATAGAATTAGGTGCCCCAGCTGTACCAAATGTAGCAATTGGACATCTCCACACTGACAGATGGTGATTGGGAGGAAGGTGTCCAATAATACATCCCACTCATGATTTCAGCTAGGGATAAGTGGGTGCAACTAAAAATCCTACATAGGAGCATATTATTCCCTTCCTAGGTTATCAGTTATTTACCCCCTGGTAGATTCCTCCTGCCCTAAATGTTGAACTGAAGTGGGTACATTTATCCATATGGTTTGGCCATGTCCTCTGATTCAGGCTTTCTGGGGGGAGGTGGTGGCTGAGATTGGTGCAGTAGGGAGTTTGACGATATCCTTAGACCCACTGCTATTGTTGTTTGGCATCTCTGATACTCTGATTTCTAATCACCATAAGCATTTTTTTTTTGTTTTACACACCAGGAAAATTGATTCTGGTGCAGTGGAAGCTTTCAGACCCCTCTACGATAGGCCTCCGGAGGTCCATGATCAATAAGGTACTACCAATTTATAAGCTTACATATCTAGGCTGCAATTGCCCCAAGAAGTTTGACAAGGCTTGTGAGGCATGGGTTAAGGCTAGAGACTTAACGCTGTGAATTTGTGTACTTTGTTTCCCTTTGCCTAAGTGCCCCTTACCATTTATCTTCCCTTTCCGCCCCCTTCCCTTATTTTGCCCGAACCCCCCCACCCTCTCTGCTACCCTAACCTTTTCTCCTTTCCTTGCTTTGTGTAGCCCTCGTTCCTGTTCCTGGTTCTCTCCCTGCATATTTCTGCATAGTGGCTAAATGGTTAGCACTTCCACCTTGCAGTACTAGGGTCATTGGTTCAAATCCCAACAACGGCACCACCTGCCTGGAGTTTTCATGTTCTCCCTGTGTGGGTTTCCTCCAGGTACTCCGGTTTCCTCCCACACTCCAAAGAAATGCTGGTAGGTTGATTGGTTCCTGTCTAAGCTGGCCCTAGTATGAAAATATATGAATGTGAGTGAGGGACTTTAGATTGTATGCCCCTTGAGGAACTACTGTGAATGTACAATATATTTATTTACATGTAAAGAGATGTGTACATTGATGGTGCTATATAAGTACCTGTAATAAATATGATTACTGACCTGATTACTGGTTGGTTTTGAAAATGGGGTTTGATGACTGGGATTGAGGACACCATGATTGACCTGGATGGCTAACGCCGGTATATGTACTACTGTATTTTTCCTGTTTTCTTTTTACTCTGCTGTAACATTTCAGGGTTTGCGCATATGTATGTTGCTACTGCTGAATATTGATGTTATTGAAGTTTCTTTTTATTGAAATTCAATCAACTTTACTGTTAAAAAAATGCTAATAGGATGGCATTGTATAGAGCTGCAGCATTTTCACCCTTCTATGCATTTTGTAGAGAACCATTAGAGGACAAGCTGACACATCCAGCATCAAGCAAGTCACATCATTTGACTGCTTCTGTATTGAGCACCACTAGTCCTTGCTTTTCAGGGGCATGCTCAGGCACAAGAAGCTATTTTACTGTGCTGTGTTGACATGCATAGTGCTATTGATAAAAACTAACTTTGTTTTTAAATCAGAGATGGGGGCAATAATAATTAGAATCTTTGATGAGAGTTTAGGTGGACTTTAAAAAGAAAATAGGGATTTCCATTTGTGCATTATTGAATAATAGTAAAATAAAATTTCAGTAAATAATTCTGGACATTTTGCTTCTTTAATAGATCAGCTTACCTGAATCCAAATCATTCGTGCACAA
This sequence comes from Staurois parvus, assembly GCF_062004578.1. Taxonomy (NCBI): domain Eukaryota; kingdom Metazoa; phylum Chordata; class Amphibia; order Anura; family Ranidae; genus Staurois; species Staurois parvus. Next base: position 10,044,347 of record NW_028317809.1, read on the forward strand.
TGTGCAAAGTTTAATTGTGAAAATGTATTGGATAACGCCACCTAATGGATTTGTTCAGTACCAACAGGCCAAGCTGGAAAATTATCTTAAATGTGCAGATATCATAAATACCTGTTGCAAAACTAGTCTTGTTAGATAATATATAAAGTATGTACGTAAAGCTGGGGTGGGGAAGTGGATTTCTGCAGAATACAAAAAAGGATTTTCCCTTCATTGTAGTTTTGAATGGCACAGCTGCAGACTTCACAGCATGCAGATTACATGCTTTTTCTTGTGAACTGATACAAACCATCAACACAATAGAGAACGTTCACTCAGTTTAGTAAATGAAAAAGCTGCATTTATTTTAGTAATCCAATCATGTGCAAGGCAAAATCCTGTTTTAATTTTAAATTCCCCTGCACTGATTTGGATAAGATTCACAACTCCTTTGCTATATTGATCCTTATTTATCTTCTCTTAGATTGTAAGCTCCAAAGAGCAGGGCCCTCTTAGCCCTCTTGTATTGGACTGTATTGTTGCTGTATTGCCTCCCTTTATTTTTAAAGTGCTGAGCAAACTGTTGGCGCTATATAAATCCTGTATAATAATAACAATAATAATAATAATCTTCTGCCTCTCCACATATTAATCTCCACTTTCTTGTTACTACACTTCTACCTATCCATCCATCACCTGTGTGTCTGCCTCAAGGATCTTTGTTTAATGACCTAAGTCAAATTAGTCATTCTGAAAATTCCCAAGGGAAAGTTTACATACCAAAAATGCTTCTTGCCTGATTTCATGTGACTTTATGTAGTTTTCTAGAGGTACATGTTGGCACAAGTAAAAAGTGAAAAGAATGACTGTAACTGGCTTCAGATGTTATGAATTGGCATATGCACAGGTCATGTTAGGAGTTTTGCTTTGGTCTAGCTTGCCTGAGATAAAAGGAAGAGTAATGCCAATGGAATGGGACTGAACCTCCCTGACATTTGTCTGCTAGACTTTGCATCAAATGATAAATGTCTTCTAGTGTCAACACTTTAAGCCATGAATAAACTGTGTCAAAACCTGCACGTCATTGTCTTCCTATATACCGTCATGTTGCTCATATAATTATTATTATTATTAATAATAATATTATTATTATTCAGAATTTATATAGCGCCAACAGTTTGTGCAGTGCTTTAAAAAATGAAGGTAGACATTACAGTCACAATACAATTTGGTACAAGAGGAATCAGAGGGCTCTGCTAGTTAGAGCTTACAATCTAAGAGGGAGGGTCAAGTGATACAAAAGGTAATAGCTGTGGGGGATGAGCTGATGGAGAAAGTAAACACACAGTGTACTAGTTAGAATCAGGAAAGGATTCTTTAAAAAGAAGGGTTTTCAGGAATCATCTAAAGGTGGATAGATTAGGAGACACTCAGGCAGATTGGGATAGGGAGTTCTATAGGATGGGAGAAGCTCGGATCCCCCAAACTGTTCCCACAAGTTGGGAGCATGAAATTGTCCAAAATGCTTGGTATGCTGATGCCTTAAGAGTTTTCTTCACTGGAACTAAGGGGCCAAGCCCAACCCCTGAAAACCAACCCCACACAATAATCCCCCTCTACCAAACTTTACACTTGGCACAATGCAGTCAGGCAAGTACCGTTCTCCTGGTAACCACCAAACCCAGACACGTCCATCAGATTGCCAGACAGAAAAGAGTGATTTGTCACTCCAGAGAACATGTCTCCACTGCTCTAGACTCCAGTGGTGGCATGCTTTACACCACTGCATTCAACACTTTGCATTGCACTTGGTGATGCAAGGCTTGGATGCAGCTGCTCGGCCATGAAAACCAATTCCATGAAGCTCTCTACACACCGTTGTTGTGCTAATCTAAAGGCCACAAGAAATTTGGAGGTCTTTACCTATAGACTCTGCAGACAGTTAGCAACTTCTGTGCACTGTGTGCTTCATTTTACGTGGCCTACCACTTCGTGGCTGAGTTGCCGTTGTTCCCAATTGCTTCCACTTTATTATAATACCACTAACAGTTGACCATGGAATATTTGGTAAGGAAATTTCAGGGATGGACTTATTGCACAGGTGGTAACCTATCACGGTACCACACTTGAATTCACTGAGCTCCTGAGAGCAACTCATTATTTCACAAATGTTTGTAGAAGCAGCCTGCATGTCTAGGTGCTTGACTTTATGGCCACACTGATATGGACTGAGTAATGTGTTAGGAACGTAAGGATGCCCCATCATTTGACGGAAATTAAAATTATCTACCTACAGAGGACTGAATTCAAAGACACCCTGAAAATCAAAGTGAAAAAAATATGCAGTAGGCTAGTCCATTTTTCTGAAATTTCATTGCAGCAACTCAAAATTTGTCGTGTACCAGGAGGAACCCAGGACCCACTGCACCAGTACAATGTCTGACAATGGGTCAGACAGGGATCTCTTGTTTGTTGTATTGTTGGGTCAGTAGCCAGACCTGAACCTTGTAGCTCTCCCCATTGTGTCTTTTACCCTATGTTAGCATTGTGTCCACAGTAGCATTTGCGTAGGCAGAGCAGAGTAGGACTGGCCATAGAGGGATTACTTTGACGCAGTTGGCCAGCTTAAGCATGTATTGCAATATGTGTGAACTAAATATCCCTATTTATTGCATAGTCTGCTTGAAAGGGTATATACCAGTGTGCAGAGGGTCCTTCAGAATTTCTAAGAATGTAAGGATGCCCCATCATTTGACGGAAATTAAAATTATCTACCTACAGAGGACTGAATTCAAAGACACCCTGAAAATCAAAGTGAAAAAATTATGCAGTAGGCTAGTCCATTTTTCTGAAATTTCATTGCAGCAACTCAAAATTTGTCATGTACCAGGAGGAACCCAGGACCCACTGCACCAGTACAATGTCTGACAATGGGTCATTCCGAGACCTAATGGCAGTCAGGGTGCCATTGTCTAGCCTGTAGAGGTCTGTGCATCCCTCCATGGGTATGCCTCCCCAGATCATCACTGACCCACCACCAAAACGATCATGCTGAACGATGTTACAGGCAGCATAACATTCTCCACGGCTTCTCCAGATTCTTTTATGTCTGTCGTATGTGCTTAGGGTGAACCTGCTCTCATCTGTGAAAAACACAGGGCTCCAGTGGCAGACCTGCCGGTTCTGGTCTTCAATGGCAAATGCCAGTCAAGCTCTATGGTGCCGGGCAGAGCACAGGGCCCACTAGAGGACATCGGGCCCTCAGGCCACCCTCATTAAGTCTGTTTCTGATAGTTTGGTCAGAGACATTCACACAGTGGCCTGCTGGAGGTCATTTTGTAGGTCTCTGGCAGTGCTCATCCTGTTCCTTCTTGCACAAAGGAGCAGATACCGGTCCTGCTGATGGGTTTACAGCCCTGTTCAACTCTCCTAGAGTAACTCCTTGTCTCCTGGAATCTCCTCCATGCTCTTGAGACTGTGCTGGGAGACACAGCACGTATTGATGTGCCATCTTGGAGGAGTTGGACTGCCTGTGCAACCTCTGTAGGTTCCAGGTATCGCCGCATGCTACAAGTGGTAACTAGCCAAATGCAAAACTAATGAAAAACAGTCAGAAAAGATGTGTAGGAAAAAAAATGTTAGTGGTCCCCACCTGTAAAACCATTCCTGTTTTGGGGGTCATCTCATTGTTGCCCATCTAGTTCACCTGTTGTTAATTCATTAACACCAATGCAGCTGAAACTGATTAACAACCCCCTCTGCTACTTCACTGACCAGATCAATATCCCAGGAGTTTCATTGACTTGATGCTATACTCTGATTAAAAAGTGTTTTTGAGCAGTATATATATATATATATATATATATATATATATATATATATATATATATCTCCAGAGCACAATAGGCTAGCTAAAGTGACAGTACAGCAGTAGCCACAATTGTTTATTGTGCGTTAAGCCATGCTGCACAAAGTAAACCCATTTATTTTCAGTGGCACCTTATTGCAAGATAGAATGACCCTTTTTAATGCAGTATGTGTGTTATGGCACACCCCAGCACAGTTACATTAGCTGCTATTATAATTGTGCATTTGGGAGCCATCCTAAATGAGCTGTACAATGCTGCATGGTACCATAACACACATTTTACCATCACCTCATCACACTGGTTTGGAGTGGCCCGTAAAATTAAAGCAGAAAGTCCATGTTATTTTATACCTTCTATCATCTGCTGTAGTAAGCTCTGTTCAGAAAGACTGCACTACGGGCTACAGCTTTTTTTCTTAGTGGATATACTAGCTAAAAGTATGTGTGAAAATTTTCCCTCTTTTTTACCAAGAAAATGAACATGGTGTGGCCTTCTGGGGTTTTAATCTCATTCCCTATTTCATTTGTTATTGTACGTTTTATCTAATGCCATTTTCAACAGTACTCAATTCCAAAACACAGTGGTAGTAAACTGAACAGCTTCCAGGCATTTCCAATATTCAGGGGGACCATGTGACTTATTTCACAGCTGAGCTGGGAATTAACTGTGAAGCTGCGTCTGAAAAGCAATAATTTTTAAAAATGGCCTATTTGCAGAAGATCTGTGATTTTAATAGGATATTTTTTCCTTTGTGTAAAATTGTTGATGTTTTCAGCAAGCATGTACAGTATATTAAAAATGTGTAATGTTCCTTATCTTTTTTTTATTTTTTTTTTAGCATAGGTATAATAGAAGGTAAAAAATGTACATTGGGCATGTACAGCAATGACAGTTGAAGACAACCCCTTAATGACTTGTTTTCCCAATGGACATTATAAAATATGGATCCTGCAGGGCATAAACACAGCTTGCTTGTTTCAAGGTCAAACATTGTTGGTCTTGAAATTTGGTAACCGCAGCTGACAGTGACATTGCCAGTGGTCCTGATCCTCAGTGTGATAAACAGTTCTGTGACTCTGTATAGTTGTTCTTTTAAATATTAAGGAAATAAAAAATATTCAAAAGCATGCAGGTGAGCCGGCCATGGACCGAGAACCAAAATATGTTTTTCAGCGAATGCAAGTTTAATTATAATTATTTTGCATAATAGGTTAAAGGTAAACTCCAGATGGGATTGAAAGGGAAATCCTAAAATCCTAAAATGCATATAGGGAGCCAATACATCCTGATCAGGGCCTCAGTTATTACTCTAGGTCAGCCTCTCAACCTTTTCACCACAGAGAAACCCTTGAAATAACTTTCCGGTCTCAGGAAACTCCTGCTAATGTCTATAATTCTACTACTCATGATACATTACTGTGATGGTCAGTGGGAATAATGCTCCTTACACTCGTGGTCAATGGAAAGAATGCTCCTTACACTGGTGGTCAATGGGAAGAATGCTCCTTGCACTGGTGGTCACTGGGAAGAATTACCCTCTTACAGATAGCTGAGGATAATCATCTGTATTTAAATGTGAATAAGCTACAGATCCCAACAAAAGCACCACCTACCTGGAGTTTGCATGTTCTCCCTGTGCCTGCGTGGGTTTCCTCTAGGTACTCCGGTTTCCTCCCACACTCTAAAGATATGCTGGTAGGTTAATTGGATCCTGTCTATATTGGCCCGTGTATGTATGAATGTAAGTTAGGGACCTTAGATTGTACACCCGTTGAGGGTTAGGGACTGATGTCAATGTACAATATATATGTAAAGCGCTCCATAAATTAACGGCGCTATATAAGTACCTGAAATAAATAAGACAAAGGGGCTGGTTGTGGATTTGAGAAGGAGGAGGGAACCGTTGACACCCATCTCCATCTGAGGAGTGGATGTGGATGTAGTAGAGAATTACAAGTGTCCAGGGGTACACATACAGTAGATAATAAGCTGGACTGGAGCAAGAACACCAAAGTGCTCTATAGGAAGGGCCAGAGCCACCTCTATTTTTTTGAGGAGGCTGAGGTTTTAACATCTGACGGACGATGCAAAGATGTTTTATGAGTCTGTGGTAGCCAGTGTTCAACTGTATGCGGTTGCATGCTGGGGAAGCAGACTTAAGCTGGCCATACACTTGTAGATTTTTGAATGAGAATATTCATAAGAAAAGTCATATGAATATTCTTTGCATATTCGATGATTCGGTGAATGGACAAATGTCATTTAAAAATTATCTTTTGCTTTTAACATTCGATTTTACAATGAATGTAATTTCTGAATTATAACCACATAAACTGTACAAAAACTAATTTGATCGAGAAAAGTTTTTCTTCCTGCCCCTTTGAATTTTTCTGTCAAAAACAAACATTAATTTGAGTCCACTAACGATTAGAAAATCAAACAAATATACTTGAAATGAAAATTCTCGAACGAAGATCTATACGTGTATGGCCAGCTTTAGGGTAGGTGACACCAAGAGACTTAATTAACTGAGCCAGTGATGTTGTTGATTGAAGTTGAAGTATTTAACAACACTGTTGGAGAGGAAAATGTTGTCCAAGGTACAATCTTGGATAACTCCTCCCACGCAACCACAATGCACCACAGAACAACACAGAAAATAATTTTTACCCGTGGCCATCAAATTATCTAATTCTTCTCTGTGAGTGCTGGATGTGATGATTTAATTTGGTTTATGATTCATATTTTTATGTATTTTTTTATAATATGTGTAATTTTTGGGTAATGTTGGAGAAAGTGGTGTAATTTGTATGTTGGTAGTTTGATTTTCTGTTATTTTTTAATCTGTGTTATTTCTTCTATGTAGTATTTTAATAGGATGGTATGGTTGGTTACAATACAGTATTAGTTTAATTTTATGTGGTATTAATTTCCGTTATTTGTAATTTTATTGTTGTGCCTTGTTATTGTGATTTTTGTGTTGTCTTGTTGAATGCAATTCTACTTTAGTAATTTCCCACTGGGATTAATAAAGTATTCTGAATATGAATTTGAATAGCTAAAAAGATCAATGGTGTCAGTGGGAACTTATCTGAGAGGCCGAAATTGCTAATGGAACCCCTAGCTACCCCTGGAGGAACCCTATGGTTCCAGGGAAACCATACAACAGGTGGAGCACCAATCCATCCCACCCTTTTTGTCAATATTCTGGGAACCCTTTACCTTCTTGGTTGGAATGAAAGAGAAATATTCCTACACATACTCACTTAAGGCTCCTTGCTCTCCCTCATATGTAGAATATCTGGAAATTGTCAACCACAACTGCCTGCTCTGCATTACTGCAGCCCAGTGAGGCTTAATAAGAATCACTAAAGGGAAACTACACTTTGCACATGCAGGACAAAGCAACGGTTTTGCTTAATAGCCCTATAAACAGCATATGATATTGCATATCTGTGACCTTGAAACAAGCATGTTGTGTTAATGCCCTGCAGGATCCATATTTTATTATATCCAATGGGAAAACATGTCATTAAGGGGTTGTCTTCCTCTGCCTTTGTTGCACATGATTAAAATACATTTTAACTTCTATAATAGCTATGTCAAATAAAAACAAACTCTAAAAAAATTTTAAAAATTACATTTTTTTAGATATACATCTATACTAAAAACATTAACAATTTTACATACAGGGAAAAAAGCATATTCAGATCATATTGCGCTTAGCAAGGGAATTTTTTCCAGATTATAGTGAATGTGGTGAAATTTAGCTTTGTAAAGAACAACCAACGACATGGATGAAAAATATTTAGAAAAGCATGATTTCATGTACAGGAATGGATGCTGGAAGTCAGCAAATCTTCATCTCAAACTCCAGTGAAAATTCCTTTGCAAAGCAAACAGCTCATTTTGCTTTGGGAAATCAACCCCTAAGTCTTGAACAGAAAACATTATGTAAGTGTATTTATAAAATCGATTATAAAATAACTTCCATTCAAACACAAAAAATCTGCAAGTTTGGATCAATCATGAAAAGTATGAGCATTCATTCCTGTTCTGAAACTTCTTTTATGTAACCTAATTACTAATCTTCCACAAGTTCATCTGTGGTAAAGAGTCAGAATAGGTGTCCAAAGGAATGGACAGCTTGAATAAATGTAACTATATACACTATATTTCCAAATGTATTGAGATGCTTGCCTTTACATGCACTTGAACATTAATGGCATCCCAGTCTTAGTCCGTGTTGTCTTGTATCAATATCCTACAGTCCGTAGGGTTCAATATTGAGTTGGCCCACCGTTTTCAGCTATAACAGATTCAACTCTTCTGGGAAGGCTGTCCACAAGGTTTAGGAATGTGTCTATGAGGATGTTTGACCATTCTTCCAGAAGTGCATTTGTGAGGTCAGGCACTGATGTCGGACTAGAATGCCTGGCTTACAGTCTCTGCTCTAATTCATCCCAAAGGTGTTCTATCAGGTTGAGGTCAGGACTCTGTGCAGGCCAATCAAGTTACTCCACCCCAAACTCATTCATCCATGTCTTTATGGACCTTGCTTTGTGCACTGGTGTGCAGTCATGTTGGAACAGGAAGGGGCCATCCCCAAACTGTTCCCACAAAGTTGGGAGCATAAAATTGTTCAAAATGTACTGGTATGCTGACCCCTTAAGAGTGCCTTTCACTGGAACTAAGGAGCCAAGCCCAACCCCTGAAAAACAACCCCACACCATAATCCCCCCCTCCACCAAACTTTACACTTGGCATAATACAGTCAGGTAAGTACCATTCTCCTGGCAACCCAGACCTGTCCATCGGGTTGGCAGACAGAGAAGCGTGATTGGTTACTTCAGAGAACATGTCTCCACTGCTCTAGAGTCCAGTGGCAGATTGCTTTACACCGCTGAATCCGACGCTTTGCATTGCACTTGGTGATGTAAGGCTTGGATGCAGCTGCCCGGCCATGGAAACCCATTCCATGAAGCTCTCTATGCACTGTTGTTGTGCTAATCTGAAGGCCACATGAAGTTTGGCTATTAACTCTGCAGACAGTTGGTGATTTTTGTGCACTGTGCGCTTCAGTATGCGCTGACCTCACGCTGTCATTTTATGTGGCTTACCAATTCATGGCTGAGTTGTTGTTGTTCCCAGTTGCTTCCACTTTGTTATAATACCACTAACAGTTGACTGTGGAATATTTAGTAGCAAGGAAATTTCACGGATGGACATATTGTACAGGTGACAACCTATCACGGTACCATGCTTTAAAATATTGAGCTCTTGAGAGTGACCCATTCTTTTACAAATGTTTGTAGAATCAGTCTGCATGCCTAGGTGCTTGATTTTATACACCTGTGGCCATGGCAGTGACTGGAACACCTGAATCCAATGATTTGGAGGGGTGCCCCAATACATTTGGAAATATAGTGTATATATCATTAGTGTATATACAGTGCCTTGAAAAAGTATTCATACACCTTGAAATTTTCCACATTTTGTCATGTTACAACAAAAACGTACATGTATTTTATTGGGATGTTATGTGATAAACCAACACAAAGTGGCACATAATTGTGAAGTGGAAGGACAATGTTTTACAAATAAATATTAGAAAAGTGTGGCGTACATTTGTATTCAGCCCCCCTGAGTCAATACTTTGTAGAACCACCTTTCACTGCAATTTCAGCTGCAAATCTTTTTGGGTATGTCTCTACCAGCTTTGCACATCCAGAGAGTGAAATTGTTGCCCATTCTCCTTTGCAAAAGAGCTCAAGCTCTGTCAAATTGGATGGAGAGCGTTTGTGAACAGCAATTTTCAAGTCTTGCCAGAGATTCTCAATTGGATTTAGGTCTGGACTTTGACTGGGCCATTCTAACATATGAATATGCTTTAATCTAAACCATTCCTTTGCAGCTGTGGCTGTATGGCTCTGGCTGTATGTTTAGGGTTGTTGTCCTGCTGGAAGATGAACCTCTGCCCCAGTCTCAAGTCTTTTGCAGACTCTAACAGGTTTTCTTACAGATTGCCCTGTATTTGGCTCCATCAATCTTCCCATTTCACCAGCTTCCCTGTCCCTCCTGAAGAAAAGCATCCCCACAACATGATGCTGCCACCACCATGTTTCACGGTGGGGATGGTGTGTTCAGGGTGATGTGCAGGGTTAATTTTCCGGCACACATAGCATTTTGCTTTTAGGCCAAAATGTTAAATTTTGGTCTCATCTGACCAGAGCACCTTCTTCCACATGTTTACTGTGTCTCCTACATGGCTTCTCGTAAACTGCAAACAGGACTTCTTATGGTTTCTTTCAACAAAGGCTTTCTTCTTGCCACTCTTCCATAAAGGGTAGATTTGTGGAGTACATGACTAATAGTTATCCTGTGGACAGATTCTCCCACCTTAGCTGTGGATCTCTGCAGCTCCTCCAGAGTTACCATGGGCCTCTTGACTGCTTTTCTGATTAATGCTCTCCTTGCCTGGCCTGTCAGATTAGGTGGACAGCCATGTCTTGGTAGGTTTGCATGATGGACTGAACAGTGCTCTGTGAGATATTCAAAACTTGGGATTTTTTTTTAAAACCTAACCCTGTTTTAAACTTCTCCACAACTTTATCCCTGACCTGTCTGGTGTGTCCCTTGGTCTTCGTGATGCTGTTTGTTCACAAATGTTCTCTCACAAACCTCTATTTACTAATTAGGTGACTTCTGAAGGCAGTTGGTTCCACCAGATTTTAGTTAGGGGTATCAGAGTAAAGGAGGCTGAATAGAAATGCACGCCACACTTTTCAGATATTTATCTGGGAAAAATGTTGAAAATTGTTTATCATTCTCCTTCCACTTTACAATTACAGTATGTGCCACTTTGTGTTGGTCTGTCACATAAAATCCCAATAAAAATACATTTACGTTTTTGGTTGTAACATGACAAAATGTGGAAAAGTTCAAGGGGCATGAATACCTTTTCAAGGCACTGTATATATATATATATATATATATATATATATATAAATTATATAGTGTATTATATCATGGTGTAGGGTTGTTTTTCAGGAGTTGGGCTTGGCCCCTTAGTTCCAGTGAAGGGAACTCTTAAGGCGTCAACATACCAAGACATTTTGGACAATTTCATGCTCCCAACTTTGTGGGAACAGTTTGGAGATGGCCCCTTCCTGTTCCAACATGATTCCACACCAGTGAACAAAGCAAAGTGCATAAAGACATGGATGAGCGGGTTTGGGGTGAAGGAACCTGACTGGCCTGCAAAGAAGAATGGTCAAACATTCCCATAGACACACTCCTAAACCCTGTGGACAACCTTCCCAGAAGAGATGAAACTGTTATAGCTGCAAAGGGCGGGGCCAACTCAATATTGAATCCTACGGACTAAGACTGGGATGTCATTAAAGTTCATGTGCATGTAAAGGCAGGCAACCCAAAACATTTGGCAATATAGTGTATATACGATAGTACTTAAGTAAAACACTGTGCCTAGTGGTACAAGTACATGAATAAAAAAAAACTTTCTATGGGAAAGCTGCTGACCAAAAAGTGTCAGAAAACCAGATACACAAAAATACATGTAAACAAACATAAAGGATAAACTCAATCATTACATACATAGCGTGTCATGATAAAACAGCTGGTTCATTATTGTGAAATAAATTTGGCCAGTCCATGCTGAAACAAACAAACGTAGATTCATGTATGGCTGGCTTAAAGCAGTAGTAAATGCATGGGCAGCATAGTGGCTAAATGGCTAGGCCTTCTGCCTCACAATGCTAGGTTTGAAGGTTCAAATCCCAGCCAGAGCAGCACCTGCCAGGAGTTTGCATGTTCTCCTTGTGCCTGCATGGGCTTCCTCTGGGTACTACAATTTCTTCCCCCACTCCAAAGACATGCTGGTAGGTTAATTGGATCCTGTCTAAATTGGCCCTAGCATGTGTATGTAAGTTAGGGACCTTAGATTGTATGCCCCTTGAGGGTTAGGGACTGATGTGAATGTACAATATATATATGTAAAGTGCTGCATAAATTGATGGAGCTATATCAGTAACATAAATAAATAAAATAACAGCATGAAGAAACTCCTTCCAAATAAACCAAGCACATGTGTGCAATGACATCACCACCAAGCCCCACCCAGCACATTTTATCACAGCCAATGTCTTCAGGGAACAGCAACTGTATATCATACCTGGTTGATGTTCCTGGAAAGTGGACCTTGACAACGGGTCTGCCATGCACCTACATGGCCCTTTCAATGATCAAGGGACTGGTCTGTATAATTTAGTGAGCTACAACTAATTGTCTCTTCCTCTCACATAAGCGCACCGGTCCTGGGTGCCCAACTATATGCTTCCTTCGGGGGCCATTCTATTTAGCTTATGAGAGCAACGTGCTGTGTCACTATTGTTACAATCATTGTCCATATATGCAAAGTTTGTGGACTGCCTTCTATGGAAATACACTGCTCTACCTCATACATATACACGTGATCTCCACTTGCTTTTGGGTCCCACGGTGAGAGGCTGCCCTGCTGCATTCAGAACACAGGAGGTCAGCCTCTCAGCACAGGGGCAATGCGGAAATCGCTTTGCATTTTCTGAATGAATGCAAAGCATTCTTTGATTGGACAAGGTGGAGAGATTGACCCCACCTCTCCACCTTGCCCAATCAGAAAACCTTTTGTGATCTTTTGTCTTAAGAAACAAGATATACCTGTGCTCAAATCCCAATAACCTGTACATGCATTTTTTATTGCGACATTTGCTGAAAAGGGTCATTAGCAATGTGCAGAGGGTTCCTCCAGATTTCTAATGTTAAGATGTGGCTACACTACTTTAGCACCTGATAGATAAATGCATGTACAAGCTATTGGGATTTGAGCACAGGTATATTTTGTTTCTGTTGCATAGTAGATCAGTAGCCAGACCTAAACCTAGTAGCTCTTCCCCACTTTGTGTCTGTTTGCCTCAGGCTGGCATTATGTCCACAGTAGCGTTTGTGTTGGCAGAGCAGAGTAGGACTGGCCAAAAAGGGAATTTTTTGATGTCCAGTTTAAACATGTATTGCAACTAAAACATTCCTATTTTTTATTGCAACGTTTGCTAGGGTATATAACAGTGTGCAGAGGGTTCATCTGGGATTTCTACTTCATCAGGGCACCCGCTCAGCATGGAACCCAAAATCTATTGGAAATGACTTGAGGTGCTGTGTCTACTTCATTGATTCCAGCTCCCAGCATTGACCAGGTATGGTACATATATAGTTACATTGGTCCAAGCTGGATCAATCTAACTGTGTTTAAAATATCCATACCCTGAATTCATAAAGGAAATAACTGAAATTTCCCGGGGACAAGGTATATGCATCTCAATTAGGAGTTCCAACTGAAATCCAAATGTTCGACTGCGTGTGAGTGGAGGCATTGCCATTGCAACATATACAGACATACATTCTCATACTTTCAAATAAGCAGAGACTAAGCTTTCAGTTACCATACAGGTACAAAATATGTTAGTAGCCATACAAGTGTGTTTCATTGGGTTACCAAAAGGAGTACAAAAGCTTTTCGGGTGTTACACTTCTCACTATTTTTCTTCACAGTTTCCCCGAAAAAGTAGTTTAGATTCAAACAAATTCCTGTGTGCTTAAGCCATCGAACTGTCAAATATAGACATTTGAAATGTTAACTAGTCCTTTGGACAGTCACCTAATGATTTCAGCCGCCTTTACAGTGTGGGTACTGTATGTTGTAATGATATTAATTTATACAATGGGGAATCATAACTTTGCTAAACCCAGCAGCATGTTTTTCTATGGCTTGCTGCCAAATATATTCAAAATCTGCATTAAAAATAGGCAAAATGTGAATATATTAGGATAAAACAGATGTTTCCATAGTGAATCCATAGTGAATGACAGCAGGGGTATTAAGATGCATGACTACAGGGAACAACATCAAGATAAGACCTACCTATTCAAATACCTGTAGTTAATTAGTATACAAAATGTTGAACAAATTGTTAATTTTAGAGCTCTAGCTGAAGGAAATAATTCAGATCGGGAAGATACTGTCAGGACAGCGTGACAGAGGGAGACAAGGTCTTGCAGCAGCAATGAAATATATGGTGCATTTAATAATAGCTAGACAGTTTATTCTATCTAATAGGACACCTATAATAAATAAATAACCCAGGCACAAAGAGATTCAAAGCCTAACAAGGTCACTTTTGTCTTCTACAACGGTAGCAGACACCTTCTAATACAGAGAGGGAAGGATTATTATTGAAACCAATAACTTAATTTGTAGGCTTAATTAACTAGAACAGTCATTTTTTTCTGTAGAACATTTTTCCCTTTCTTCCCACACGAGTCAATGTGAATGCAAAGGCAACCTAAAATATTTCATAAGCCGAGACATAGCTAGAAGCAACTCAGAAGAAGCTTAAATAAATTCAGAAACAACTTATATGTTTGCAAAGCAATATTGTGGAGCCTAAAACATCAGGTATACAGTATGTGTAAATCATATATAAACCAAGTATTAGCAGTACCTGCCTTCGACAGGCAGTGACAGGAGCTGCCCCTAAATAGTGAATAAACACTGTATGTACCAAATTGTGAAGAGATAGGCACTTACTCAATACAACATATATCAAGTAATATCAATGTGCTCTTCCAACACCATATGGGTGATAAATTCATACAGGTTCAAAAAAATTTTGCAATATAGAATGTAAATAACAGTCCTATATGAGGGTATCCCGAGGTTCTAAGAAATTTCTTTTCCACCACGTGTGAGAAAACAGATGAATTCCTCACTCACCGGAAATTGTTGACCCCTGTTAAGGTGGTCAAATAATGCTCTACGTCAAGCAATATATGGATTCCCAACTGCAGGCTCTCACGGGACGGACCTCCTTTCCTTTTTGTGAATGGCTCTCCAAGGAACAGAGGATATGGACCCCCAAATAGATGGTCACATGACCCTAGGTAAACGAATATTCAATGTATTCCCAATTCTAGGCTCTTCCCAAGATAAATCTCCAAGTACCATGTACAGATGCCCAAATATTGGCACCCGTCTGTGCAGGCTGTGTGTAGCATATGGTTCACGGAATAAAGCCAGCGTGTGCTCCAGGCCTGACTACCAGCAGACAGGACGTGATGTCATAGGGGCGCAGAAGTGACGGGATCACGCTTATAGGTACGTTTCACCGGGCGGTGTCTTCAGGAAGTCTTATATGTTAATCATAAGCAATTCAGAAACCAGTTCAAGCAATACAAAAACAATTAAAAACACCTAGCCCTGCCCACTGATTTCTGTCCCACTTTCATGTATTTTTTTGTGTTGGAACTGCATTAGGTTATTATTGTTTTGTAGTATGCTGATATCTAGTGGTTGTTTTGGGCCACTTTAACTTGTTTAATAATGTGATTTTGGTATCTTGCTCTATCTCCCTCTCCTGTGTAGTGCTAGCCATATTTCAACTTGTTGGTTTCAGTGGTCTTTGTGGTGACAACCAGCAATATTTATTTTTTGGTTAGGCACTGCCAAATCACTTGGACAAATCACTTGGACAATCCCAAGACCATATTCTTGTTTTGAGACCATATTCTTGTCTAGCTAGACTAGACTCTCCCCTGTACTTCCGTGCTCCCTCATTTAGTGTTAATTTGTAGAGACATGGCTCAGGAAAATAATTGCCTTCTTATACTTCAATAGAGCGAAAAAAAAAATCCTCTGTATTACAATTAGCTGAAGTAAATTTGCGTTAGATTCAATTTCTGTGTCTTACTGAAGAGTTATGCTGCCTGTGGATGATGCCAAATCAGCAGGTGACCATACTGTCCAAACAGACTGGGTCCAAGGAGATATGTCAATGCGTAAAGTGACATTTTAACAGAAAAGATAGTATTGTCTCTGTTGCTGAATCCCTCTCTGTGTCAGCTGCAGTGTCTGGGAGGGGGAGCATGTGTGACAAAAAGTGGGATTTGGCTTCTTCATGAATGGTAATTTAAGATTTTTGTTTACTTTATGAGGCTTGTGCATCACATTTTAACTGGATTTGATACTTGTTTAGGCTGTCATATAGGAGTTTTTAGTTATACTTGTAGCAGTTTTTTTTACATTTGTATTTGTTATGGTCAGAACTACGAAAAAAAATATTTTTAAACATTTTTATTTTTTTATTTTTCTCTCAAGAAAATATATAATTATTATTATTATACAGGATTTATATAGCACCAACAGTTTGCTCAGCACTTTACAATATAAAGGGAGACAATACAGCAACAATACAGTTCAATACAAGAGGGATAGGAGGTCCCTGCTCCTTGGAGCTTACAATCTAGGAGATAATATATATGAATTTCAAACAGTCTTCTATGCAACCAGCAAGTAAAGCTTTAGTTTCCTTTTCATGTTTTACATTGTCTCGTTAGCTGTGAAAAGCCTGTTGTTCACAGAACTCAATAGCTCAATAAAACACACTTATCTTATCAGTCAGATAAAGCAACACTCAGGGCAGGTGGCTTCTGCTGTGCTGTCTCTTTAGCTAGCTTATAGTGATCAAGTACTCCTTTGTGTGTTTAAGTAGTTATAAAGGCAGAAATGTTTTACCATACTGCATCCCATGCAGTATGGGAAAAAAACCTTCCGCATGCAGTTTCCTCACAGCCTTTCCAAATAATCACCTGACCCGGATCTCGATGCAGCAATATGCACGGGAGCCAAGTCTCTCTCGGCTCTCTTGGTACTCTTTGGCTCAGATACAGCAGCGAGAGCCAATGGCTCCCACTGCTGTCAAGGAGAGCCAATGACGAGGAGGGAGGGTGGTGCCAAGCCCCGTTCTGTGCGTCTTACAGACACACAGAGCAGGGCTCAGGAGTGCACATGCAAGTGTGCCCCCAGAGCAAGCTGCTTGCTTGGAGGGCACTCATCAGAGAAGTGGAGCACAGAGACCCAGCGGGGGACCTGAGAAGAGGAGGATTGGGGCTGGGGCTGAGCCTCATTTTGTGTGTCTTACGGACATACAGAGCAGGGCTCAGGAGTGAGCATGCATGAGTGCCCCCAGAGCAAGCGGCTTGTTTGGAGGGCACTCATCGGAGAAGTGGCGCACAGAGATCCAGCGGGGGACCTGAGAAGAGGAGGATTGGGGCTGGGGCCGAGTCTCGTTCTGTGTGTCTTACAGACACACAGAGCAGGGGGGCTCAGGCATGAGCATGCATGAGTGCCCCCAGAGCAAGCGGCTTGTTTGGAGGGCACTAATCGGAGAAGTGGAGCACAGAGGTCCAGCAGGGGACCCAAGAAGAGGAGGATTGGGGCTGGTCTGTGCAAAACCATTGAGCAGGTAAGTATGGCATGTTGGTTATTTTATTAATAAAAACATAAACGTTTATAATCACTTTAAGGCCCCATTCACATTTGAGCATATTTGTAGATCAAAACTCCAAAATGCTCAACATCCAAAATCCCATATATTGCAATGGTGGCTGTTCACATATGAGTGCTCAGGGTCATGTAGCATGCAGCCGAAAAATTTAGTCTCAGTAATAGGAGCTGAGCTGAGGCATACATGAGTACTGACTTTTTGCATTGCTTAGCAAGCCTCTGAGATTGTTTTTTCCTCTGTTATAATATTGACATGGGCATATCTAGGGGGGCTTTGTTAGAACAGAAGTTGCAAAAGCAGTACTGTTTAGATGTTCGATGCACACAGCATCTTAGAACCTCAACATGCTCATTTAACTAAACATTGGTGTACCATTTACTAGATTGCTAGGTGAGCCCACAATGCAGGCGTACCATAGCTCCTGTTCATTTCCCTTTAGAAATCAGTCTCAGTTAGTCAATATCTACATTCTCCCTGTGATTTTGGATTGATATTGCTTTAAAACTGTAATCACATGTCATTTGAATATGTAAATATCACAAGACGAGTTGAAATATTGAATATTTTAAAAACCTAAAAAGTTCCCTGCCTCTAAAAAGGAACCTGAGAAAATAAATGTAAACCCTGACGACATTTTAATTTAGCTACAAATCATGTGGTGCCTACTGCTCTTTACAAATATTTATATAGAAGAGTCCCACAGAGGCTTTTTAATTTATTCATTATACAGACATATGTTAATTTGCTATTCTCCACTCTGGCAAATTTAAAAATGCACAGGCTGTGAGGTTATTTGTGCAGTTGTTAAAAAAGAACATCAAGTTGATGTTTGTTAAGGTACAAGTGCAGTCAAAATTGTTATTTCTTACTTTTAGATTGGAAGTGTGGTGTGGTTAGATTCTTTGTCAGGAGTAAAAAAAATTCACCCCCTTTCCAGGTATTTTTATTATTTAAAGTGTTACTAAAGGCTGACATTTTTTTTTGACATTTTTTTTAATTAAAATAACAAACATGTTATACTGCTCTGTGCAGTGGTATTGCACAGAATGGCCCTGATCCTCCTCTTCTTGGGTGCCCCACTGACAATCCTGGCTCCTCCTTTTCTTTATGTGTCCCCATAGCAAGCCATTTGCTATGGGGACAAATGCTGCATGCTCGCTCCTGACCTGTGTGTCTATGGAGTCCACAGACACACACAGCGGGACTTAGCCCCACCCCCAATTCCTTTTCACCGCATTTGATTGACAGCAGCAAGAGCCAATGGCTCCTGCTGCTGTTCGAGTTTCTGTGTGAAGAGGAAGCGAGGGGAGCAGAGATGCAGCTGTGCACAGTGCTAATCTCTTCTCCCCTCTCTTCCCCTTCACACAGAGAAGGGGGGAGCACAGGGAATTAAAAAAAAAAAATGCAAGCAATGTAGTAAGGTAAAAAATTGTTTTAGGTTTAGTATCACTTTACATATATACTCATCCTGCAAATCCAGCATTGACCTGTTATGATGCTCTGTTCTGCTGTTACCAGGGCCGTGGATAAGGAGGTACCACCAGTCCTCCTGTACAGGGCCTAGGCTTGCAGGGGGGCCCAAGCAGCTGGGTGAATCGGAAGTGGGCAGGAAGGGTTAACGGGGCAATTACTAGAACTGAAAGTTGGGTTCTTCTCCTCTCCCCACCCCCCGCCCCAGAGCTGGCTTTCAGCTGCTGCAGAGAGAAACATACAGGGGGTCAGTTCCAGTAATTTACCAGCCTCTTCTATTCCTGAATGAATGCAATGAGTGATCGGTACCAGTACCGATCACTCACTGTGTTTTGTTCATAACTGAAGCCTAGTAAACTGTGCTTTTTTTGTTGGCATGGGGGACCTTGTTAGGTTGGCTGTACGGGGCCCTGTTGTTTGGGGGGGCCCTGTCAGGTTGGCTATAAGGGGCCCCGTGGTTTCTAACAGCAGTCCTTGCTGGTACACTGGGGTCCCTCACCTGCAGTCTTCCTCTCTGATATTATCAGGAGTTGGCTGTTTCTTCTGGATTTGTGCAGCCAGCCCCTAGATGATGTGGAGGCCTATTTGATGCCTCCTGAGATATTTGATGTGGATATCCCTGGAAGCTTTAGCAACTAGGCTGACGTCACTCTTGCTTAGGCAATGGGACCAAGAACAAAGAAAACAAGCACAAAAGAGGGGTCAGCCTTTCTGCATTAAGGAGAGTAAAGGGTCTACTTCTACAGGAAGTATGAAGAATAGGTGTTACTGAGACAGGAACGCACAGACAGCAATTAAAAAAATACCTACAGAGGTTCTAACCTTCTCTCCCTTTACTATAATATGTGTTTATTGCTGTCTATATCTTCATTATTGAGAATTCCTTATCATTTCCAGTCCCTTTGATCCCCTACCTCCAGGATAGGAAATGGGGGCATATGGAGACTCGAACATTAACAGGATCTGGCAGAAGGTTTGGTTGGAGTTGAGCTTTGCCATGTATACTGTATATGTGTATGCACTTTAAATAAATATAGTAGGTTAAAGTTAAACTTTTTTGCACTAGCAAATAACAACCATTTGGGGTTTAAGTTTAGTGAATGGGTTGAAGCCAAATTCAATAAGCTCCTGGGGAACATTCCCTTGCAAAGGGCTTTTCTGCATTTTGTAAATCGACTCCAATGAATAATTTCCAGCCTGTCATAATTTGTTAAACAATTCAAGCGTTAACATGTATATTGACTGAAAAGAATAAAAACAGTATATTTGGGAGTACTGTATATGTGGAAATAAAATAATATAACCAATGAACCATTACCAAACAATTATCGTGGCAAAGGTAAGCAAAATGATTTTGATAGTTTTGTTTGATGTGACACATACTCACATAATGACTTTGACAATGACTCTTATAACCCTTATGGCAACAAAAGATACACTGTAACAATGGTATGTTTAAATTGCTACTAAATCCAGGACACTACATTCACTATATCTGCTCTCCCTGAGTGCACAGAGCATGGAAATGCAATTATTTTAGTAAATGTAAACTGCTAAATGCTTTTTCTCATCAGCAGTATATAGCAACTTTATTTAAACATCCAGCACTATCCTTCTTTGATTATAACACCCCACCAAGTCACTTTAACAGTCCTTCCCCTGAAGTACATACATAAATAAATCAATCTTTAAGCAAACTTGATTACAATAAACCTAAATATTAGTGTATAAAGTCCCAAAATAAGAGTCCAAAAATCAAAGTCCAAATAAAATCCCCAAAAAATGTATCTTTGTCGGTACTTTCTCAAATCTTCGTGTTTGTCAACAGGGATCCCTGTTGACAAAGTCCGGATGTGACGAAACGCGTCCGGGGCACGTGACATGGTGACGTAGTGACGCTCTTCCGGAAGTGCTGTGGCGGCCATTTTTGTTCCTGGAACACGCGGCTGTGTTTGTCCTGGAATCCTCCATACAGGTGTATGGTTATTGGGGAACCTACCACCGATGATCTATTCCTCCTCTTGAGTGGTATGGTGAGGATACTTAAACACTACTGAGGAGAGGCTCGATTGTGGAATCATTGTTTCTTTGTGTGGAAGCCGATTTCATCTTATTTTAATGTAAGTTGCTATAATAAAGTACTGTGATTATTTATGATATACACTGATCCCTGGTCTGTTTATGAGGTCTGTGGGAAGTGGCTGGAAAGGCTGAAGGGAAAAAAAAGGTTGGAAACAATCTCATCTATGCTTGTGTTACTACCTTGAGGGTAATTATGCACTTCTGTTATTTTTTGTGCAGTGGATTAACATTTAAGGCAGAGGAATTTTGTTTTTTCACGGTTGCTGTGGCACGGTAGTTTTTTGCATGTAACACGTGTGGCACTTTTATGTTAATATTTGGATAAAACACTATGTTGAGTTTTTCTCTTTGAGGTATATGAAGATTTGTTTTTGGATTATATCAAAAAGGCAGTTTGGATAACACGAAGATTTGAGAAAGTACCGACAAAGATAAATTTTTTGGGGATTTTATTTGGACTTTGATTTTTGGACTCTTATTTTGGGACTTTATACACTAATATTTAGGTTTATTGTAATCAAGTTTGCTTAAAGATTGATTTATTTATATAGCAACTTTGTGACTTCTATCATCTCCAGCTGAGCACATGTTAAAGCTTGTAGGAGTTTTCATTTTGCTCTAGGAGGATGCAGGACCCTTGAACTCTGTCTGGACAGTGCTGATTGGCCATCTGCTGATCACATACACTCTCCCAAGGGAAAAAAACCCTCTGTAGCAATACACACCAAACTGAGCATGTGCAGCATGACTTCACACGATATGTCTTATCAGGAGATAAGAGGGGGACATTGGAAGAAGGGGAGGATCAGAGAAGTCAGGATCAAACAGCATTTTTACACAATGCAGAGGATTAACCCCTTAGGTTCCACAGTGAGTATAACAAGCATTCTTTACTGCATATACAGACTGATTTTACTGTTGTGGGTTTCGAAACACTTTCATTTCATTTATCACCATATCAATAAAAGCAAATGCTTCCTTTCCTCCTGTATCTGCCCCAATTTATAGCCTGTTAGGGGCATTCTTAAAGTAGGAGCACAGATCGGGGTTGATTTACTGAAGGCAAACAAACTGTATACTTTGCAAGTGAAGTTCCATTTTTCAAGCCAATTTTCCCTAGATCTTCATGTATGAGGTGAAGCTCTGGTGACTTCCATCATCCAATCGTGTGCAAGCAAAAACAACTTTTTTTTACATTTTCCTTTCACATGATTGTTTTGTTTTTTTGCAAAATGGAATTTCACCATATTTACTAATCTCTGAGGAAGATTTCCTTACAAAGTGAACAGCCTATCAGTTTGTATGAAATCAACCCTTTGTTTCAAATTGAACTAACAAAACTTCCCAGATGCTCCTTAGCTCAACGTAATTACTATGATTAGCCTTGGGGAGAATTACCATTGAAGCTTGATACCCACAGTCTTGTACTATCAAAAACACATTACATTTATGTGATGGAGTCCAAAGGATGACAAAAGCTAACTTGCCTTAGTAAATATCAGGATTCATCAGCACTTGTCTCTGCTAAAAGAACACTGTGTCAAATCCACACAAAGAAAAAAAAAATTAATCAAAGATCCGGTGAAGTCAATGTAAGAACGTACTGGGGTTTATTCATTAAATCTGGAGGGTGCAAACTTAGGCTCACTTCTGCATAGAAACCAATCAGCTTCCAGAATGTATTGCCAAAACGTAATTAAACAAGCTGAGGTTAGAAGCTGATTGGTTTCTATGCAGAAGTGAGCCTGATTTTGCACTCTCTAGCTTCACTGTATATTGTATCAGCATGGTGTACTCAAGGGCAGACTGACAACTCATGGGGTCCCCGGGCAATAGGGGATCATGGGGTCCCTGTGTCCTTGCCCAAGCTCAAAAAAGCCTATGAAAAAGGTAGCAGGGGTATCTCATGGGGCCCCCTACTGACCCCAGACGCTCGGGCACTGCCCGAGTTTCCAAATGGTCAGTCCGCCCCTGGGTGTACTTTATCTCAAGATGAATGTCTGAACCACAAATGTGGCAGTATGTGTTAATTCTGTGAAGACAATATTGATGGGCAAAGAGCAAAGTTTAATGGCCAGATCCAGTGGAAGGTTGGCATCTGGTTTTAAATATACATGGCCAAATTCAATAAATACATTTGCTTAAAATACATATAACCAAGGGAGCATTACATTGGTTATTTATCAATTTAACAGAGTAAATATTTAGCAAGGTCAGAAAGCTGAAACCTCAGAGGAAACCTGTTATACAATATTCCATGGAAAAAGATTACTAATAAATTATGTGCTTAACCGCTTTCCACCCACATAGCGCATGTGTCCAGTGGCAAATATGGTGGGTTTTAATGCCCACACACCACACACTTACATCCATAGATGGCCGGGGTTTCTGTGTTCCTAGCACAGTGACTGAGCTGTCATAAACAGCCCTCAGTCTCTAGTCATGATCGGGAGCTGGTAGGACTAGCCTCCAATCATGTGACCACTGTAGCAGCCAATACTCTGGTCACGTTATCAGGCAGTCCTTCCCTCCCCTTGGGCATAAAGACCCAGTGAAAGGAATGCCTGCGCTGGGCAGGCAAGTGTTGATGTAATATAGAGATGATCCTCCTGCGTTACCTTCCTACCCCAAGTGACCCCAAAAAGCAAACAAAGTGGCCGTAGACACCTAACTATCTTCCAAAATAGTGAAAAAACAATTCAAGGGTTGATGTAACTTTGTTAAACGTATTTGAAAGAAAATCTGTTACTTTAAAATAGCTGCATGTTTTAAGACATTTTTTTTACAAACAGAGTCTGCTAAGAGAAGCATTTCCTACCAGTTTTGTCTCGCATAGTGACTTCTCAACGGTTAAGGGGCTGAATATGGTTGTCTGAAAGGAAACAGAAGCAAAACATGAATGCATATACAGTATATCTAAATATAATACAGATAAAGAATAAAAACTGTATTTTAAATATTGTTATTATATTGGGAATAAATGAAATAAAGTATTAGGGAACCTGTTCTTCGGTTAGATCCTGTTTATGAGCTATGGCTCAAAATTAGTACACACAATACACTCCGAGGAACCCTTAAAGCAAGACTTTTGTTCTCAGAAGATAGGTCTAGGAACTCAACTACGACCCCCCCTAAACCCATATCCCCAACCATGCCCATACACATCCTCCAAATCGCATCAAAGAGTGGGTGTAGTCAAATTTTACTAACAATACCAGGAATTAAATACCAGGAGTGCATTACATACAGAGGACAGAGTTCAGGGGGGGGGGGGAATTGCACACAGAGTGCAGAGTTCAAGGTGGCACTATGTACATAGTGCAGAGTTCAGGGGTGCACTGCATACAGAGGGCAGAGTTCGGGGGGGGGGGGGGAATTGCACACAGAGTGCAGAGTTCCAGGTGGCACTATGTACATAGTGCAGAGTTCAGGGGTGCGCTGCATACAGAGTGCAGAGTTCAGCCTTCTTCCACAGCTGCTTACCTCTGTATCTCCCATCCACATATCATTTTCAATACTCTTTTGCTCTGATCTCTGCATGCAAACCCCCTCCATTGCCCCCATCTTCTACCCCTCTCCTTAAAAGCTCCATCATCTTCCACATGTCTTACTTTTGCTACTGTATTAAGCTAAAGCATTCAGCCAGCTCTAGTACCTCCCTGCTTACTGTAGCGGGCTCTGCCTCTCTCAGTTGCAGGGAGATCATTCAGTGGAGGTGTTGGCATCTGCACTGCACCCTGGGCACCTGCATCACCCTATCTCCATCCTTCATTCAGTGGAGGTGTTGGCATCTGCACTGCACCCTGGGCACCTGCATCCCCCTATCTCCATCCTTCATTCAGTGGGATCAGCTCTGGAGATCAGATCTGTGGGAGCTGCTGGGAGACAAGATATCACTTGTAAACACAGAAACTGGACTTCTGTGCTTACAAGTGATAGTGGTAAGCAGGGAGCAGAGGGCCTGAGCCAGAGGTGATGGACCTGAGTTCCACCAAGTTCCAGCTGAAAAAAATCCCTGCCTTAAAATATGGGTATACCTTTAAAAAGTGTCCTACACTACTGCACACTAAAAAACCCCAACTCAACTGCTTAAGTAATGGGTAATTAAGGAGACCTCCAAGCAATGTTGGGCTGCAGCTAAGTGGGACTCTAATTTTTATAGTGTGGCCACAGGAGAGCGATACCATCTAACTCACTTCAAACAAGTGAGCAACACATGTTCTGTGCTCTCCTTTACCTAATACAGGTTAGTCACACTTTCACTACATTATCTTTGTTTAGCTTCACAGTATGTTTGTTCTTTCATCCTGTATATCTGTATCAGATATAAAGTGCAAATATGCACTTATGAGCAAGCGAAGCTCAGTATTTTCAAATCTCCCTGCACATAACTGGTTGTTTGTGTTCACTTCACCTCACTCAGCACTTTAATAATCAGTCCCTGCATGTCAAAATATTTCCATATTCAGTTTAACCTAGGTGGTGCAATATGCTCAGTAATGTGAAATTAGGTGAACATTAGAACTGAGAATAGATGCGTGTAAATATCTAACCCCTTCCACCCAAACTGCTTTAATTGTATTTAACGTTGATTACGCAGGCATGAAATACAGTTCTAAGTAATTAAATTACACTTGCTTCCTCTTTTACATTTTATAGTTAATTATAATTTACTGCATACTTGTTGATAGCCTTGTCGCTGAATTACATGTATAAATTACCCGTGAAAAAAAGTTGTCACCTTTTCTGGGAAAAAAAAAACAGACATTGTAAACTCTTTCTTGCAGTGACACTCCACAAGTAGTCTTCGAACTGTGGCCCATGGGCTTTTTGTTTTCCTTTATCTGGCCCTTAGAATAATATTCCTTCCACTGATATGAGGTACAATTCTTCCCACTGATAACAATGATGGAGCACTATTCCTTCCACTGACACCAATGATAAAGCACTATTCCTTCCACAAAAACCAACAATGGGGCACTATTGCTCTCACTGATGCTAAAAATGGGGAAATATTCCTCCCACTGACATCAAATATGGGACACTATTCCTCCTATTAATACCAATGATGGGGCACTATTTTTCCCACTGACGCCAAGGATGGGGCACTATTTCTTCCACTGACACCAAGGATGGGGCACTATTTCTCCCACTGACACCAAGGATGGGGCACTATTCATCCCACTGACACCAAGGATGGGGCACTATTTATCCCACTGACAACAGTGATGGAACACTATTTTTTGCACCGAGAACAACAATGGGGCACTATTCCTGAAACTGACACTAAAAATGTAGCACTATTCCTCCCACTGACACCAAAGATTGAGCATCATTCCTCCTACTAATACCAATATCCAAATGAGATGTGGATGGGAGATACAGAAGTAAGCAGCTGTGGAAGAAGGCTGAACTCTGCACTCTGTATGCAGAGCACCCCTGAACTCTGCACTATGTACGTAGTGCCACCTGGAACTCTGCACTCTGTGTGCAATTTCCCCCCCCCTGAACTCTACCCTCTGTATGCAGTGCACTGATGGTGCAGTATTCCTCCCACCAGGCCTAAGCCATTGTTTACTCCCACTGTCCCGTGGCCACAGTTCAGCCCCCCTAAAGTCTGAAGGACAGTAAACTGTCCCTTTTGGTTTGGAGACCCCTGCACTAAACAGTATGCTTGTTTTGCAAAAATAATTAATCCACATCCACTTCTTAAAGGCTCTGTAGACTATCTTTCATGAAATCGTTTCTTACTGTTTTTTTCTGCTTCCTTGCAATACCTTCTGAAAGTGCCAAACCCATCCTTTTTCCCTTCAGTTGTGTTTTGGAATGGGCATAGCATGTTAGTTGTGGTCATGTGTACTGCTCTATGCACACTAAATATTCTATAGCAGCGGTCACTAAATGGCGGACCGCAGTCTGCAAACGTCCCCAGCAGCGCTGCCGCCCGGACTGCCAGCCCGCAATGACAGATCTGCCGCTGAGCAGAACGGTTGTCACTGCAACATGACACTACATGTGCACCCTGCCCCTTTAAGCTCACTGTCTCTCTGGCTCCCGCTCCCTGCCTGTACACAAGCATCCAGCAAGGATCCCGACACAGCTCCTGTCTGCCCTCAAGGTAGGGTGTTGTCTTACATTGAATGTGCCCATCAGAGTGCCCCTTAACATAACATGTGCCCATCAGAGTGCCCCATTAATATAAATGTGCCCATCAGAGTGCCCTGTAACATAAAAAGTACCCATCAGCATGCCCCTTATTTTATGTTAAGGGGTACTCTGACGGGCACATTTTATGTTAAGGGGCACTCTGACAGGCACATTTTTTGTCAAGGGGCACTCTGATGGGCACATTTCATGTTAAGGGGTACTCTCACGGGCACATTTTATGTTAAGGGGCACTCTGACAGGCACATTTTATGTTAAGGGGCACTCTGATGGGCACATTTCATGTTAAGGGGTCACAAATGGCCACCTACTGTGGAAAGGGGCACTCTGATGGGCACATGTGATGGAAAGGGGCACTCTGATGGGGAATATGATGTAAAGGGGCAATATGATGGTACTTTGAGTGTAAGGGGGCATTCTCACAGAAATACCTGATGTAAGGTGGCAATGTGATGGGCATACCTAATGTAAAGGGGCACTCTGATGGGGACAACTGATGTAAAGGAGCACACTGATGGGCACACCTGATGTGATGGGAATACATGAAGTAAAGTTACACTCTGAAGGCGACACCTAATAAGGGGCCACACTTATGGGCACTCCCTATTCGGACCACAGCCAGAAGAAAATTTTAGTGACCGAACCTCCTTGAATTTTAATTCAGTACCCCTGTTCTATAGTCTCTAGTCTGTCTCAGGGTGGATCAAGAGAAGGTGGCTACATACATACAGTTAGACCATGGATAATGAGCGTAGCCACCCTCTTACAGGAAGTCAGATCACAGCAAAAAGAATTTGGATATTTGGATGAGGCAGAAAGAAATACAAGATACTTTTTGAATTAAGAATAAATATTTGAATATATTTTTTTTTACCAGTGTTAAGTGTCATTTTAGGCTAGGTTTACACTAGTGCAGCTGCGATTTGATCCAATTTCCAGTGCTTATGTAGATTATGCAGTGTGACTAGGTTGTGTTTCTGATGCAGTTTTCATATTACTGTGTTTTGATTCATCCCTGCTGTGGCAGGGATGCTGTGGGGGGGGGGGGGGGCATTTCATGTTGGCTGCCATATGGAGCCCTATGGTTTCTAAAAAATAATTTAAAGTTAATCTAAAAAAGTATAATTTAAAAAAATGTAGATTTGCGAATAATGTTTATTACAGTTTGGACTGTGTGCGATCTCGCTGCTCTCTTCTTCCACCATGTGGCCCCTCACTTTTGTCAGCAGGGATGAGGTCTGTGAGGGGAAAGGTCACTCTGTAGTGCAACTGCTCTTTCCACCTCCTTTCTGGATGATGTGGCCACAGTGGATGATGAGAAATATAGTCCTTAAAAGAGCTCTGTGCAATGGGAGGCTATGGGCTGCAGACTCCAAATCCCCAGGCTGCTCTGGATCAAGAGGAAGAGAGCACAGGACTGTTCCTAGGCAACTCTGCAGAGATATGAGACAGCGTGGGGACACCAGAGTGTGCGGACCTGCTGTCGTGCATGCCTACACCGGGAGACAGGCTGGTTGGGAATGGAGCTGTGTGCTGCTTCCATAGAGGACTGAGCATCTCTCTGGTGATGCAGACTGTGTGGTGCAGACATTCTGCTCCTACCTGTCTGTGCCCATCTTCAGAGAGACTGATTCTGAGACAGCCGATGAGAGTCTGAATGCTGGACTGAGTCTTAATTTCTAAGACAACAGGTCACCAAGTGTACTGGACAGGATCTGTTTCAAACCAGGAGTGATGAGCAGAACAACAGACTTTAACCCCTTACTGCTCACAGTTAACGCCACTAGAGATTGATCCTTACCTAGCAGCCCTTTGGCCTTCTATTCCAGACAGCCTTAAAGAGACAGCTTCATGTGCACCACCCTACAGATGGGCCCCAATGATACTCAGAAAATACGGACAATTAGGCATCAGGTACTTTGTTTCCATCTCCAGGGGTACCCCTTGTCAGGAATGTTTTTTTTTTAGAAAACCTAATATGTGTTTGGATGTGAACTGTAAGCTCCTTGAGGGCAGCGATTGATGCAAATGTATAATATATTTGTAAGGCACTTCGTAAATTATATACTATAATACAATATAAGTACCTGTAGTTATTAAAGAAATAAATAAATCATAAAAAAATAGTGTTGACAGATAGGAAAAACGTAAAGTGGGTCATGTACAGGTCATGAGCAAGAGGAACAGGTCTGTTTATGTGAGATGTAAGCAGTTAAAGTGCCAAGATGGCATGCAGGACCTGGATGTGTGGGGAGTTTGGAGACTTTTTTGTCTGCAAAACCTGGCATTGGAACACTGTTACAGAAGACAGTGTAGTGGTTGTTGGTAACTGCTGCTTTGATTTCAAAGACTTTAAGGTTGGAAAATACAAGCAGCCTATGGCCATAGGATAGTATGCTTAATTTTTGCTGCTGTCTGGCCAAATTCCCCCCCCCCCCCCCCCGCCTCATGTCCCTGAAGAGACTCAGAGGAAAAGGTAATCAAAGACCAAGGAAATTAATGTAGCAGCCCCACAAATTCCAGTTCAGTGCCCCTTTCCAGTTGCTATTATTTTTACCCAGTTTGCATTATTGTGCATGTCCATGTTTGCTTGGCCATATGTTTTTTAAAAAGAAAAATTAAAATCTGAAGTAATTTTACACAAATATGAAAATACATTAGAAATATGTTAATGTAGGAGCACCTTTGCCATGAAATGGTGGAAGGGGGAGTCATAATCATATAGGACAAGGAGGTAGAGGAGGAGGACACAAAAGAAGGGGGCCCTTCTCTACATGTAATTTAGTAGGGAAATATTCTCCACTTAAAATCACCAGCTCCTCATCAGACATAATTAGCAAACTTCATTTGGTTTTCACCCTAGAAGATTTTCCTTGGGACGAATCCTTTTCATCCTGCAGCTGAATCTGGACCAGCATTTCGCTCTCAGCTCTATAAAAAGCTAGGTTTAATCCTTTTCTATTTTGTTTCAGAGACAGATGGCCACACACTTCTTAAGAATCCATGAAAAACATTCAGCTCCCAACTTTCACCTACAAGATGGTATTTCTTGTAGCCATCACCTCTGTGAGGCAAATGTTTGAGCTGGAAGTTGTATGTTGCAAGGAACCCTGTCTTTGACATCTTTCGAAATTGACCCTAGTATGTATCCATGGCTTTGATTGTAAGCTCCTTAAGGGCAGGTACATTCTATGTAAAGTGCTGCTTAAGTTGTTGCCACTATATAATTACCTGTAATAAATAATATTATAACATAAAAAATAAGGTAGTTACCAGTTTGCATTGCCATCCCTGCCTGTGTTTGGGTGACCTATGCAGGGGTAACCTTACAAGGAAAAAAAAGTAAAAATTTTAATAAAAAGTATTAAAAGGTTGCAAATATGTAAGTAAAATGTGTAAAAAAAAATTATATTGCTGCTGGGAAAGCATAACTGTTTCACTGAGTTACAGTGGATGAGTGATGACATCAAAACCTTTGTTATAGACTTTCTGTTAGTATTCTGCTGCTATTCTCTTTTACATTGGGTGTTATACCAGTTATGCCCAAGAACCCGTCAGATAAAACAGGCTTCAAGTGGTCAGATTCCTCTGCAAACTGTATTTTAAACAGAAAATGACCCTTGTCTATGACATTAGATGTTAATCCACAGACTGCATTGCTCATATATTTGATCATTGAAGGCAGATTTGAGGAAGGGCAGGCAACCTATGGCCATAGGTTCTACACTTTGCTTTTTGCTGCTGCCTACCCTTCCAACTGGTTGTAGAATTTTCCCCTTAAATTTCTGCTGCATACCCTTCGCTCTGTTATGGAAGGACAAGAAGCCTATTAGCCTCTTTGCCTATTAGCATTGAAAATTGCAGAACTGAGTATGAAGATTATCTTTTATTTTCCTATAGATTTCCTCTTCTTGGGTCCCCCACCAGCACTCCAGGCCCTTCCTCCTGCCTAGTGCCCCCATAGCAAGCAGCTTGCTATGGGGGCACCCGAGCAGGTTCGCATCCAAGCTGCTGTTCTGTGTGTCCATTCACACACAGAGCACTGCTTGGCCCTCTCTGCTCTCTCCTTATTAGCTCGCTGGCTGTGATTGACAGTAGCGGGAGCCAATGACTACTGTTGCTGTGTCAGCCAATAAGGGGGTAGAGACCCAGGAGAGCCAAGGCTCCCGTGCACATCACTAGATCAGGTAAGTTTGGGGGGGTTCATGAAGGTTTTTACCTTCATGAATAGAATGAATGAAGGAAAAAAAACCTTGAGCTTTTACAACCATAATACTTTTAATACAACACATGGGCAATGCTTCTATAATAAAGATCTTGGAATGATTAGTCCACCCAAAAAGTATGGATTTAATTTATAAAAATGATAGATTTAAATTTTACATTTGATTTATTTGTAGCCACTGGTGGGCTGGATACCCTACTGGTTTCTCAGAGACATCAGTAGTAAGCTCATTGCTGCCAGTCCATAGCAAAACTACCCTCCATAAATACAGCATCCTGCTTAACTTACATTAGAGATTTACAAAAATGAAGGATAATTAAAGGGTCCTACTACACATAAAAATGTGGGGTGGAACCACACTGTCTACTAAGTATCCTATATAAGATTTAAAGCTAATACTGTAATTACTAATTTAATAGGTAGAAAAATAATTTGATGCATAGAAAATTGTAAAAAGGATCTACATATGTGCAAATGACCTGCTATTTGAAATACAATTTCATCTTTATCAAGAAAAGCAGTAGATGATGGAGCAAGATGATACTTTGCAGGTGCATTTGTTTACAGCCTGCTTCTGTGGAAAGTAGCTGAGTTTAGACAAATGAAGCAAATGTGTGTCACATACTGAAAGATGACTACAATGAAACCATTTGTAAGAGAAATCCGTCAGCCCTACTGTTTTACGCCCTCTAGTGTAATATACATCAAAAACACACTGCAATGATTCATACAGAATTACCAGCATAAGTTTTTTTTTCAAGTTGTACATTATTTTCTTCTCTCCTCACCAGAAGACAATCTGCATCAAAGTTTCCCAGAGCAACTGGTCATGGATGGTGTAAAGAAAATTGACAATTCCCCCATGTGTCCCTTGCATTGGGTCATGTGATCTGATCTCATGTGCAGCATCTCTGTGCCCAGCACGCAGGAAAGTCAAGAACCTTATTTGTGTAACTATTATTTGTCATTATTTGTAATAGCTTGTTATAAACTTTAGGAATAATGATATTTATCTTGAAATAAATGGTTCTGTCAACATCTCACAATAGAGAATAAAATACATTTGCACACTTGAGCTCTCCATTCATCAAAGAGTGTTGACATCCAGAGGTGAATTAGGAAGGTCAAGGATGCAAGGTGCAAGAAATCGGCATCTGTAAACTCTCCTTGCATTCAACAAAACCTCATCATGTCCAACTCTCCCACCTCCAACAATAACTCATGTGTCCAACATCCCCAGCCCCCCATAAACCCCAAACCTCCTGAATACAATACTCCACTCACAATGCACCCATGTACCTTGCCTCCCTTCCCTTATTTCTCTGAATGCAGAACCTCACATGATGTCAAATGCAAATACTATACGTAAACAATGCACTTCATTTACAAAATATATTTTGGAATGAAACACATGATGATCATTTCACACCATTTCATGTCTTCATTTATCTAATAGCAACACGGCCCTTTAGTACACCGGAAGGGTCTGATTGCAACTGAGCTTGCCCCTTTTTTGGGGGAAGCAATGTGTCCTTATGTTTTTGCTAGTAACAACAACTGCAACATGTGCCATTTTTACTTGCCCCACCAGTAAAATACCAGCCAGGTTCCAAGAAATTCCAAGAATTCCAAGAATTCTTCCAACAGCAACCCATCTTCTTGCTGTATCTTACACATTCCATGCAAAAGCTGGACAAAATTATTGGCACCCTTAATTTAATATTTGGTAGCACATCCTTTGGAAAAAATAACTGAAAACAATCACTTTCTGTAACCATCAATGAGTTTCTTACATTTCTCTGCTGGAATTTTGGATCACTCTTCTTTCACCAATTCCAGGTCTCTCAGCTTGAAAGGGTTCCTTTTCCCAACTGCTGTTTTGAGATCTCTCCACAAGTGCTCTATGGGATTTAGATCTGGGCTCATTGCTGATTAGTTCAGTACTCTTCAGTGCTTTGTCTTAAACAATTTCTGGGTGCTTTTTGATGTGTACTTTGGGTCATTGTTCTGCTGTAAGATCCATAAGCTCAGACGGAGACCAAACTTGCTGACACTGGACCCTACATAGTTACATAGTTAGTCTGGCTGAAAAAAGACAAAAGTCCATCCAATTCAACCATAGAGAAAAAAAAAAAAGTTATAATCCTATACCCACAGTTGATCCAGAGGAAGCAAAAAAAAATCCCAGCAAAGCATGATCCAATTTACACGTGCTGGGAAAAAATTCCTTCCTGATCCCCCAAGAGGCAATTGGATATTCCCTGGATCAACTTTACCTATAAATGTTAGTATCCAGTTATATTCTGTGTATCTAAGAAATAATCCAGGCCTTTTTTGAAGCAATCCACTGAGTTGGCCAGAACTAACTCTTGAGAGAGTCTATTCCACATTTTCACAGCTCTCACTGTGAAGAAACCTTTCCATGTTTGGAGATTACATTTCTTTTCCTCCAGATGTAAAGAACCCCAGAATTTTCTGGTAGTCTTCAGATTTCATAGTGCCATGCACATGGTCAAGACATCCAGTGCCTAAAGCAGCAAAGCAAACCCAAAACATTAGTGAACCTCCACCATGTTTGACTGTAGGGACTGTATTGTTTTCTTTGAAGGCCTCGTTACTTTTTCTGATAACAATAGAATGACGGGCTTTACCAAAAAGCTGTAATTTTGTTTCAACTGTCCACAGCACATTCTGCCAAAAATATTTTGGCTTCCTCAGGTAAGTTTTGGCAAACTCCAATCTGGCTTTTTTATGTTACTGTGTCAGCAACATGGTCCTTCTGGGTCTCCTACCATAGTGTCCCTTTTCATTCAGATGGTGATGTATAGTGTGAGCTGACACAATTGTACCCTGCGCCTGAAGGTCAGCATTAGAGATGAGCGAAGTATTCAAAAATTCGATTCGGCTGATTCGGCGAATTCGCGGAATAAATTCGATTCGAGTCGAATATATTCGCTGCGAATTTAACTTATAAAAAGGGTGTTTCTAGGCTTCAGAGAGCCTTTATATTAGTGCAGAACACTGTACCTTTAATTTAAATGCCCTTGGAGTCTGCTGGGGAAGAGAAATAATACTGTCAGTCAGTATGACATGCAGATGAGTGCCGTCGATCTTAGAATCACCGCACACTTCACTCATTTGGGCAGTCACGGGGCCAAAACCAGAGTGTGGAGCCACAGTGTGGCAGTGGAGGCAGCAGCAATGGGAGGCCATACAGCACCCTATGACAAAATGGAACCCACCAGCAGTGTGAGGAGACCTGAAAGTGGCACATGGCAGAGTGTGGCGATGGAGACAGCAGCAATGGGAGGCCGTACAGGGACCCATGAGACACTCTGGACCTGGCAGCAGCATGAGGAGGCGGTACGGGGGCCCATGGCAGATTACGGGCCTGGCAGCAGCAATGGGAGGCCCGTAATCTGCCAGCACCCTATGACAAAATGGAACCCACCAGCAGTGTGAGGAGACCTGAAAGTGGCACATGGCAGAGTGTGGCGATGGAGACAGCAGCAATGGGAGGCCGTACAGGGACCCATGACACACTCTGGACCTGGCAGCAGCATGAGGAGGCGGTACAGGGGCCCATGACAGATTACGGGCCTGGCAGCAGCAATGGGAGGCCCGTAATCTGCCAGCACCCTATGACAAAATGGAACCCACCAGCAGTGTGAGGAGACCTGAAAGTGGCACATGGCAGAGTGTGGCGATGGAGACAGCAGCAATGGGAGGCCGTACAGGGACCCATGACACACTCTGGACCTGGCAGCAGCATGAGGAGGCGGTACAGGGGCCCATGACAGATTACGGGCCTGGCAGCAGCAATGGGAGGCCCGTAATCTGCCAGCACCCTATGACAAAATGGAACCCACCAGCAGTGTGAGGAGACATGAAAGTGGCACATGGCAGAGTGTGGCGATGGAGACAGCAGCAATGGGAGGCCGTACAGGGACCCATGAGACACTCTGGACCTGGCAGCAGCATGAGGAGGCGGTACGGGGCCCATGGCAGATTACGGGCCTGGCAGCAGCAATGGGAGGCCCGTAATCTGCCAGCACCCTATGACAAAATGGAACCCACCAGCAGTGTGAGGAGACATGAAAGTGGCACATGGCAGAGTGTGGCGATGGAGACAGCAGCAATGGGAGGCCGTACAGGGACCCATGAGACACTGTGGACCTGGCAGCAGCATGAGGAGGCGGTACAGGGGCCCATGACAGATTACGGGCCTGGCAGCAGCATGAGGAGTCGGTACGGGGGCCCATGGCAGATTACGGGCCTGGCAGCAGCAATGGGAGGCCCGTAATCTGCCAGCACCCTATGACAAAATGGAACCCACCAGCAGTGTGAGGAGACCTGAAAGTGGCACATGGCAGAGTGTGGCGATGGAGACAGCAGCAATGGGAGGCCGTACAGGGACCCATGACACACTCTGGACCTGGCAGCAGCATGAGGAGGCGGTACGGGGGCCCATGGCAGATTACGGGCCTGGCAGCAGCAATGGGAGGCCCGTAATCTGCCAGCACCCTATGACAAAATGGAACCCACCAGCAGTGTGAGGAGACCTGAAAGTGGCACATGGCAGAGTGTGGCGATGGAGACAGCAGCAATGGGAGGCCGTACAGGGACCCATGACACACTCTGGACCTGGCAGCAGCATGAGGAGGCGGTACAGGGGCCCATGACAGATTACGGGCCTGGCAGCAGCAATGGGAGGCCCGTAATCTGCCAGCACCCTATGACAAAATGGAACCCACCAGCAGTGTGAGGAGACCTGAAAGTGGCACATGGCAGAGTGTGGCGATGGAGACAGCAGCAATGGGAGGCCGTACAGGGACCCATGACACACTCTGGACCTGGCAGCAGCATGAGGAGGCGGTACGGGGGCCCATGGCAGATTACGGGCCTGGCAGCAGCAATGGGAGGCCCGTAATCTGCCAGCACCCTATGACAAAATGGAACCCACCAGCAGTGTGAGGAGACCTGAAAGTGGCACATGGCAGAGTGTGGCGATGGAGACAGCAGCAATGGGAGGCCGTACAGGGACCCATGAGACACTCTGGACCTGGCAGCAGCATGAGGAGGCGGTACAGGGGCCCATGACAGATTACGGGCCTGGCAGCAGCAATGGGAGGCCCGTAATCTGCCAGCACCCTATGACAAAATGGAACCCACCAGCAGTGTGAGGAGACCTGAAAGTGGCACATGGCAGAGTGTGGCGATGGAGACAGCAGCAATGGGAGGCCGTACAGGGACCCATGACACACTCTGGACCTGGCAGCAGCATGAGGAGGTGGTACAGGGGCCCATGACAGATTACGGGCCTGGCAGCAGCAATGGGAGGCCCGTAATCTGCCAGCACCCTATGACAAAATGGAACCCACCAGCAGTGTGAGGAGACCTGAAAGTGGCACATGGCAGAGTGTGGCGATGGAGACAGCAGCAATGGGAGGCCGTACAGGGACCCATGAGACACTCTGGACCTGGCAGCAGCATGAGGAGGCGGTACGGGGCCCATGGCAGATTACGGGCCTGGCAGCAGCAATGGGAGGCCCGTAATCTGCCAGCACCCTATGACAAAATGGAACCCACCAGCAGTGTGAGGAGACATGAAAGTGGCACATGGCAGAGTGTGGCGATGGAGACAGCAGCAATGGGAGGCCGTACAGGGTCCCATGAGACACTGTGGACCTGGCAGCAGCATGAGGAGGCGGTACAGGGGCCCATGACAGATTACGGGCCTGGCAGCAGCATGAGGAGTCGGTACGGGGGCCCATGGCAGATTACGGGCCTGGCAGCAGCAATGGGAGGCCCGTAATCTGCCAGCACCCTATGACAAAATGGAACCCACCAGCAGTGTGAGGAGACCTGAAAGTGGCACATGGCAGAGTGTGGCGATGGAGACAGCAGCAATGGGAGGCCGTACAGGGACCCATGAGACACTCTGGACCTGGCAGCAGCATGAGGAGGCGGTAAAGGGACCCATGACACACTCTGGACCTGGCAGCAGCATGAGGAGGCGGTACAGGGGCCCATGACAGATTACGGGCCTGGCAGCAGCAATGGGAGGCCCGTAATCTGCCAGCACCCTATGACAAAATGGAACCCACCAGCAGTGTGAGGAGACATGAAAGTGGCACATGGCAGAGTGTGACGATGGAGACAGCAGCAATGGGAGGCCGTACAGGGACCCATGAGACACTCTGGACCTGGCAGCAGCATGAGGAGGCGGTACGGGGCCCATGGCAGATTACGGGCCTGGCAGCAGCAATGGGAGGCCCGTAATCTGCCAGCACCCTATGACAAAATGGAACCCACCAGCAGTGTGAGGAGACATGAAAGTGGCACATGGCAGAGTGTGGCGATGGAGACAGCAGCAATGGGAGGCCGTACAGGCCCCCCTTGAGACACTGTGGACCTGGCAGCAGCATGAGGAGGCGGTACAGGGGCCCATGACAGATTACGGGCCTGGCAGCAGCATGAGGAGTCGGTACGGGGGCCCATGGCAGATTACGGGCCTGGCAGCAGCAATGGGAGGCCCGTAATCTGCCAGCACCCTATGACAAAATGGAACCCACCAGCAGTGTGAGGAGACCTGAAAGTGGCACATGGCAGAGTGTGGCGATGGAGACAGCAGCAATGGGAGGCCGTACAGGGACCCATGAGACACTCTGGACCTGGCAGCAGCATGAGGAGGCGGTACGGGGGCCCATGGCAGATTACGGGCCTGGCAGCAGCAATGGGAGG
This sequence comes from Staurois parvus, assembly GCF_062004578.1. Lineage (NCBI taxonomy): Eukaryota > Metazoa > Chordata > Amphibia > Anura > Ranidae > Staurois > Staurois parvus. The sequence goes on from NW_028317809.1 coordinate 10,082,278, forward strand.
CCCGTAATCTGCCAGCACCCTATGACAAAATGGAACCCACCAGCAGTGTGAGGAGACCTGAAAGTGGCACATGGCAGAGTGTGGCGATGGAGACAGCAGCAATGGGAGGCCGTACAGGGACCCATGACACACTCTGGACCTGGCAGCAGCATGAGGAGGCGGTACAGGGGCCCATGACAGATTACGGGCCTGGCAGCAGCAATGGGAGGCCCGTAATCTGCCAGCACCCTATGACAAAATGGAACCCACCAGCAGTGTGAGGAGACCTGAAAGTGGCACATGGCAGAGTGTGGCGATGGAGACAGCAGCAATGGGAGGCCGTACAGGGACCCATGACACACTCTGGACCTGGCAGCAGCATGAGGAGGCGGTACGGGGGCCCATGGCAGATTACGGGCCTGGCAGCAGCAATGGGAGGCCCGTAATCTGCCAGCACCCTATGACAAAATGGAACCCACCAGCAGTGTGAGGAGACCTGAAAGTGGCACATGGCAGAGTATGGCGATGGAGACAGCAGCAATGGGAGGCCGTACAGGGACCCATGAGACACTCTGGACCTGGCAGCAGCATGAGGAGGCAGTACAGGGGCCCATGACAGATTACGGGCCTGGCAGCAGCAATGGGAGGCCCGTAATCTGCCAGCACCCTATGACAAAATGGAACCCACCAGCAGTGTGAGGAGACATGAAAGTGGCACATGGCAGAGTGTGGCGATGGAGACAGCAGCAATGGGAGGCCGTACAGGGACCCATGACACACTCTGGACCTGGCAGCAGCATGAGGAGGTGGTACAGGGGCCCATGACAGATTACGGGCCTGGCAGCAGCAATGGGAGGCCCGTAATCTGCCAGCACCCTATGACAAAATGGAACCCACCAGCAGTGTGAGGAGACCTGAAAGTGGCACATGGCAGAGTGTGGCGATGGAGACAGCAGCAATGGGAGGCCGTACAGGGACCCATGAGACACTCTGGACCTGGCAGCAGCATGAGGAGGCGGTACAGGGGCCCATGACAGATTACGGGCCTGGCAGCAGCAATGGGAGGCCCGTAATCTGCCAGCACCCTATGACAAAATGGAACCCACCAGCAGTGTGAGGAGACCTGAAAGTGGCACATGGCAGAGTGTGGCGATGGAGACAGCAGCAATGGGAGGCCGTACAGGGACCCATGACACACTCTGGACCTGGCAGCAGCATGAGGAGGCGGTACAGGGGCCCATGACAGATTACGGGCCTGGCAGCAGCAATGGGAGGCCCGTAATCTGCCAGCACCCTATGACAAAATGGAACCCACCAGCAGTGTGAGGAGACCTGAAAGTGGCACATGGCAGAGTGTGGCGATGGAGACAGCAGCAATGGGAGGCCGTACAGGGACCCATGAGACACTCTGGACCTGGCAGCAGCATGAGGAGGCGGTACGGGGCCCATGGCAGATTACGGGCCTGGCAGCAGCAATGGGAGGCCCGTAATCTGCCAGCACCCTATGACAAAATGGAACCCACCAGCAGTGTGAGGAGACATGAAAGTGGCACATGGCAGAGTGTGGCGATGGAGACAGCAGCAATGGGAGGCCGTACAGGGACCCATGAGACACTGTGGACCTGGCAGCAGCATGAGGAGGCGGTACAGGGGCCCATGACAGATTACGGGCCTGGCAGCAGCATGAGGAGTCGGTACGGGGGCCCATGGCAGATTATGGGCCTGGCAGCAGCAATGGGAGGCCCGTAATCTGCCAGCACCCTATGACAAAATGGAACCCACCAGCAGTGTGAGGAGACCTGAAAGTGGCACATGGCAGAGTGTGGCGATGGAGACAGCAGCAATGGGAGGCCGTACAGGGACCCATGAGACACTGTGGACCTGGCAGCAGCATGAGGAGGCGGTACGGGGGCCCATGGCAGATTACGGGCCTGGCAGCAGCAATGGGAGGCCCGTAATCTGCCAGCACCCTATGACAAAATGGAACCCACCAGCAGTGTGAGGAGACCTGAAAGTGGCACATGGCAGAGTGTGGCGATGGAGACAGCAGCAATGGGAGGCCGTACAGGGACCCATGAGACACTCTGGACCTGGCAGCAGCATGAGGAGGCGGTAAAGGGACCCATGACACACTCTGGACCTGGCAGCAGCATGAGGAGGCGGTACAGGGGCCCATGACAGATTACGGGCCTGGCAGCAGCAATGGGAGGCCCGTAATCTGCCAGCACCCTATGACAAAATGGAACCCACCAGCAGTGTGAGGAGACCTGAAAGTGGCACATGGCAGAGTGTGGCGATGGAGACAGCAGCAATGGGAGGCCGTACAGGGACCCATGACACACTCTGGACCTGGCAGCAGCATGAGGAGGCGGTACGGGGGCCCATGGCAGATTACGGGCCTGGCAGCAGCAATGTGGAGGCCCGTAATCTGCCAGCACCCTATGACAAAATGGAACCCACCAGCAGTGTGAGGAGACATGAAAGTGGCACATGGCAGAGTGTGGCGATGGAGACAGCAGCAATGGGAGGCCGTACAGGGACCCATGACACACTCTGGACCTGGCAGCAGCATGAGGAGGCGGTACAGGGGCCCATGACAGATTACGGGCCTGGCAGCAGCAATGGGAGGCCCGTAATCTGCCAGCACCCTATGACAAAATGGAACCCACCAGCAGTGTGAGGAGACCTGAAAGTGGCACATGGCAGAGTGTGGCGATGGAGACAGCAGCAATGGGAGGCCGTACAGGGACCCATGAGACACTCTGGACCTGGCAGCAGCATGAGGAGGCGGTACAGGGGCCCATGGCAGATTACGGGCCTGGCAGCAGCAATGGGAGGCCCGTAATCTGCCAGCACCCTATGACAAAATGGAACCCACCAGCAGTGTGAGGAGACATGAAAGTGGCACATGGCAGAGTGTGGCGATGGAGACAGCAGCAATGGGAGGCCGTACAGGGACCCATGACACACTCTGGACCTGGCAGCAGCATGAGGAGGCGGTACAGGGGCCCATGACAGATTACGGGCCTGGCAGCAGCATGAGGAGTCGGTACGGGGGCCCATGGCAGCTTACGGGCCTGGCAGATGACGACGAGGCTGCCAAGTGCGATCAGCCTCATCATCATCAATTAGGGTCTCCGCCTCACTACTAGCCCCCTCGGCTGCGTGTGGGTCAGGAGACAGACCTGTCTCTAGACCGGCTACCGAGCCACTCTCCTCGCCAGTACTTCTTCGCCTGGCTGCTGAAGAGGCAGATGTCTCCCCCCGTTCCTGACCGCCCTCTGTTAGCTCTTCCTCACTGTACAGTGGGGCTGAGCCCACAGCATGCGATACTTCGCTTGGTGAGGGAACACCAAAGGACAGGGGCAGGTAGAGGACACGTGATTTCAGTGGGCTTGCTCCCGGTCCATGCCAACTAACGGTTGTGTCTGACGTACCCACCGACCGTTGGCTGTAGGTGTCAGAGGTGACCTGGGAAGAGGAAGACGACCGAGCCAACCAATCGATGACGGCAGGGTTGTCGGTGGAGACACGACCGCTGGATGACACCGGGAGCACTGGCCTCTGGCTGCGACTAGTGCTGCCTCGACCCCTTCCTCTGCTGCCACGTCTGCTCGCTCCTGAAACATTGCCTCCTCTGCCACTCCTCTGCGTGTTGTCTGACATACTCTTTAATTCAACGATTCTGTGTCCCTGAGTAACAATTCTGTGTCCCTGAGTAATTATTCTGTGTCCCTCAGTAACGATTCTGTGTCCCTCAGTAACAATTCTGTGTCCCTGAGTAACAATTCTGTGTCCCTCAGTAACAATTCTGTGTCCCTCAGTAACAATTCTGTGTCCCTCAGTAATGATTCTGTGTCCCTCAGTAACAATTCTGTGTCCCTGAGTAACAATTCTGTGTCCCTGAGTAACAATTCTGTGTCCCTCAGTAACGATTCTGTGTCCCTCAGTAACAATTCTGTGTCCCTGAGTAACAATTCTGTGTCTGTCCCTGAGTAACAATTCTGTGTCCCTGAGTAACAATTCTGTGTCCCTGAGTAACAATTCTGTGTCCCTGAGTAACAATTCTGTGTCTGTCCCTGAGTAACAATTCTGTGTCCCTGAGTAACAATTCTGTGTCCCTCAGTAACAATTCTGTGTCCCTCAGTAACAATTCTGTGTCCCTGAGTAACAATTCTGTGTCCCTCAGTAACAATTCTGTGTCTGTCCCTGAGTAACAATTCTGTGTCCCTGAGTAACAATTCTGTGTCCCTCAGTAACAATTCTGTATCCCTCAGTAACAATTCTGTGTCCCTGAGTAACAATTCTGTGTCCCTGAGTAACAATTCTGTGTCTGTCCCTGAGTAACAATTCTGTGTCCCTCAGTAACAATTCTGTGTCCCTGAGTAACAATTCTGTGTCCCTGAGTAACAATTCTGTGTCTGTCCCTGAGTAACAATTCTGTGTCCCTGAGTAACAATTCTGTGCCCCTGAGTAACAATTCTGTGTCCCTCAGTAACAATTCTGTGTCCCTGAGTAACAATTCTGTGTCCCTGAGTAACAATTCTGTGTCTGTCCCTGAGTAACAATTCTGTGTCCCTCAGTAACAATTCTGTGTCCCTGAGAAACAATTCTGTGTCCCTGAGTAACAATTCTGTGTCTGTCCCTGAGTAACAATTCTGTGTCCCTGAGTAACAATTCTGTGTCCCTGAGTAACAATTCTGTGTCCCTGAGTAACAATTCTGTGTCTGTCCCTGAGTAACAATTCTGTGTCTTTCAGTAACAATTCTGTGTCCCTGAGTAACAATTCTGTGTCCCTCAGTAACAATTCTGTGTCCCTGAGTAACAATTCTGTGTCCCTGAGTAACAATTCTGTGTCCCTGAGTAACAATTTTGTGTCTGTCCCTGAGTAACAATTCTGTGTCCCTGAGTAACAATTCTGTGTCCCTGAGTAACAATTCTGTGTCTTTCCCTGAGTAACAATTCTGTGTCCCTCAGTAACAATTCTGTGTCCCTGAGTAACAATTCTGTGTCCCTGAGTAACAATTCTGTGTCTGTCCCTGAGTAACAATTCTGTGTCCCTGAGTAACAATTCTGTGTCCCTCAGTAACAATTCTGTGTCCCTCAGTAACAATTCTGTGTCTGTCCCTGAGTAACAATTCTGTGTCCCTGAGTAACAATTCTGTGTCCCTCAGTAACAATTCTGTGTCCCTCAGTAACAATTCTGTGTCTGTCCCTGAGTAACAATTCTGTGTCCCTGAGTAACAATTATGTGTCCCCGAGTAACAATTCTGTGTCCCTCAGTAACAATTCTGTGTCCCTCAGTAACAATTCTGTGTCCCTCAGTAACAATTCTGTGTCTGTCCCTGAGTAACAATTCTGTGTCCCTGAGTAACAATTCTGTGTCCCTCAGTAACGATTCTGTGTCTGTCCCTGAGTAACAATTCTGTGTCACTGAGTAACAATTCTGTGTCCCTGAGTAACAATTCTGTGTCCCTCAGTAACAATTCTGTGTCCCTCAGTAACAATTCTGTGTCCCTCAGTAACAATTCTGTGTCTGTCCCTGAGTAACAATTCTGTGTCCCTGAGTAACAATTCTGTGTCTGTCCCTGAGTAACAATTCTGTGTCCCTGAGTAACAATTCTGTGTCCCTCAGTAACAATTCTGTGTCCCTGAGTAACAATTCTGTGTCTGCCCCTGAGTAACAATTCTGTGTCCCTGAGTAACAATTCTGTGTCCCTGAGTAACAATTCTGTGTCCCTCAGTAACAATTCTGTGTCCCTCAGTAACAATTCTGTGTCTGTCCCTGAGTAACGATTCTGTGTCCCTAAGTAACGATTCTGTGGCCCTAAAGTCTCTCTGGCCCTAACTCTGTCCCTAATACAGACAGGTCTGTCTCTCTTGAATGACCGGAGGCTAATGGAGAATTGTAAGATGGCCGCAATTTATAGCTCCACCATTACACAGTGCTGGCTGGCTGGCTGCTGATTGGCTAATGCGATCACATGTCATGAATGAATGCATTATGGGTCAGCGCGCCTTGTCTGCGCGCCTTCCCAGAGATCCCCGCTCCGTCGCCACACATGTCGCCGCCATTTTTGGGAAAATTCGATTCGTGCATCCGAAGTTGGCTAATTTTCGGATTCGGCGCGAATCGAATATTTCCCAATATTCGAAACGAATTCCACTTCGCCATGTTCGATTCGCTCATCTCTAGTCAGCATGAATTTGTCTGGAAGTTGATTGAGGATCTTTATCCACCATTCAAACAATCATTTTGTTGCAATCTTTGAACAATTTTATCCACTTCCAGGGAGATTAGCTACAGTGCCATGGACTGTAAACCTCTCGATAATGTTGCGCACAGTGGATACAGGAACAATAAGATCTCTGGAGATGGACTTGTAACCTTGAGATGGTCCATGCTTTTCCACAATTTTTGTTCTCAAATCCTCAGACAATTTTTTGCTGCTCTCTCTTCTCAATGCTCCATGTGGCACACAGACACACAACAGAAAAGTTGAGTCCATTTTTCACCATTTTAACTGGTTGCCGGTGTGATTTCTATATTGTCAGCACCTGTTAATTGATACAGGTGAGTTTCATTACAAATTACAGGAGCATCACAAACTTGGAATGCAATTATTTCTTACAATTTTGAGAAGGTGCCAATAATTTTGTCATGTCCATTTTTAGAGTTTTGATTGGAATGTGTTTTTTGCCTTTTTGTTACTCCACTTCTTTGTGTCATACCAATACAAACAAAAGAAATAAACATGAGAATGCCTAAACATTTGTAATTGCACCAATTTTTTTTTTGCGAAGTGGTGCATTATCTGACAGAAATGCAGGGGTGCCAATATTTTTAACCATGACTGTATATACCTTTGAAGTGACACTAAACAATATGCTTATTCTCCAAAAATAATCCATACGCATCCATTACTTAATCGCCCTGTAATAGACTTTTCATAAAATAATTTCCTACTGTGTTTTTCCTCCTCCTCCTAATATTCTCTGTGAGCCTTTCCTTTACTCCACTGACTTCAAATTGTTTGAAATGAGCAAGGAGCAGCACATGTCAGTTGTAGTCATGGAGTCACACTCCAACAGGACGTTGGATCACAATTAATAAATAAATACAAATAAAATAAAAGGAATTTGGAGATTTGAAAGAGTTGGAAAGCAATACATGGTTCTTGTTTGATTCAAGAAAGTTAAGAAAACAGGCTTAAATGTTTTTTGTTTTTTTTTTAAAAAGAGTTCAGTGTCTCTGAATCCATGCAACAATATGAAATGGTGCTGGAAACCGAAACTACGTATAATAAGTCTGTCACTTTGCCCATTCAGGGCCAGATGATAGGTTCTCTTGATAGCCAAACTTTCTCCCAAATTTCTCTGCCTGCACAGGAAAGCTCTAAATAGATGCATCAAATAAATGACTATGGAGACAGCCAAAGTTACTGTACGGATAAGAGATGGTAATGAAAACAGCATAGGCTCTGTGAATCTGCTCTTCCGCTCATTAATCCTTACAAAGATTAATCCTTACAAAGATTTACCTTAGTAACAAAGATCATCCTGAACCATACTTATTACTCACTGTGGTTTCCTGGCATCATTCAGGACAATAGTGTTGCTATATATATTTATATATTACAAACTCACTTGGGTGCCTTTTGAACATGATAGAGTTTTTAACACCTCTTCAACCTTGTACATTCACATTACATCACTCGTTACCTTTTATTTCATTTTCTGTCTAAGTAAATGCATTTAATGTTAACTTAAAGTCTGCTGGTTTATTTATAGGCATATGTTTTATCCCTCTTAAACAGTGCATACAATAGTGGAATAGTTTTAATGGTTGATTTTTAAACATCTAAAAAGAATCCTTTTTTATTTCCTACTCTACTAAAAAATATATCCTGATCATGCAGTAAAGGACACAGGGCTTATATTCATAGACCTTGGGTTATATACAGGCTACCTGCAGATGACTGGATGTTTTCTGCCCCCACTTGGTCCTGCACCACCATCTCCTTCGGTGATGTCATTGGGAAGCTGCTGGCTCTTCTGGGTTCATCTGGCAGATGATGTGCTGCCTGGCCCAGCCTTCCTCCTGCTATTTCAATAAAGGACTATGCCTCCTGGGACATATGACGTACATAACTCAGGAGGCACAATGGGAAAAATGCACATCGTTCACCTAGGTGAATGACATGCATGTGGGAGCAGGGCCGAGAATTATCCTTTAAAAATAACATAAACAAAAAAGAAAGTCCGGGTTGCACAACGGAGGGGAGGAGGGGTGCAGGGGATTCAAGATCCTGTTGAGGGTGACTCTATTAAAAGTCCCATTTGGCAATGCAGGTCCATCCCTGCAGCAAACAATTGCTGCCATGTCTATTTGCCACAAATGCAATCTCTTTCAATGTCTTCAGCGTTGACACTCCTGGGATAGTTGTGTCCCATGCTACGTGCTGTTGTTACTTCCTCCGACTTTGGGAAAAAGGAACCACAGCATGTAACATAGGACACATCTAACAATCCCAGAAGTGTTGAATGCCAATGACACTGACAGAGGCTGCAGTGCTGGAATGGAGGGGCTGATGGCAATAAGGGCAGATGGACATGTGAGTATAATCCCTTTTATAGGAAGCATTTATTTGGATTGTGAATTCCCCTTTAGAGAGCTGATTTAAATGGCCATTCAGTATTCATTCACTTGGTCAATCACTGCATAGCCTGAAGCATGGTAGCATTATTATTATATTATTATTATTATTATTATTATTATTATGATTATACAGGATTTATATAGCGCCAACAGTTTGCTCAGCACTTTACAATATAACGGGAGACAATACAGCAAATATACAGTTCAATACAATATGGTTAGGAGAGCCCTGCTCCTTGGAGTTTACAATCTAAGAGGTAGGGGCTAGTGGTACAAAATGTAGTAACTTTGGGGATGGACTAGTAGGAGGAGTAGAAGATTCCATTATTAGCTGAGGGCAGGATAGGCTTTCCTGAAGAGATAGGTTTTCAGAGATCGCCTAAATGTGAGCAGAGTAGGAGATAGTCTGATAATTGGGGTAGAGAGTTCCAGAGGATGGGGGAAGCTCTGCAGAAGTCCTGGAGATAAGCATGGGAGGAGACAAGGGAGCTAGAGAGCAGGAGGTCGTGCGAGGAGCGAAGAGCATGTGCATATGTATGCAAAGAAGTGATTGTTTTTGACAGAGCCAATAGGAATAGCTGTTTTAATGCCAAAGGAACAGATATCTAATCAACCTGAATCTCAACTGGGACTAGCTGCTTTGTTGCTGAATTGCTGAACCAAGACACTAGTAATTTGGTAAACAAAAAGTTTCTGTATGTAAGCATAAATCAGTTTTTAAGCACTAAGAACAGTCAAATAGCTCATTTCTGGAATTATTTATTACTAGAGATTTGCATTTTTTGTTTTTTGAAGGATATTTTTTACAGTTTTTACAATCTTTGAAAACTATTATTTTTTTATAAGCCTCAGAAATGGAATACCATTATAGACTGCTATTACTGTCTGACTCCTTGTACTGGTTGTTCTGACTGTTAGCAAGTGCAATCATATTAGTTTTACCAGTTCTGTGACAAGGGTATTGTGGATATGTATTGTGGAGGTGTAAAGACATACATTTTTTACCCTTACAACAGTCCTCTAAATTAGGGTTTCTCAACCAGGGTTCCATTGAACTCTAGGGTCTTCCAGAGGCTGTTGGATTTCCTTGAGCAATGAGCAATTTCTTCCTCTCAGATAAGCTCCCAATATGTCACAAGTTAGCCTGCAATTTCTTGTTTGTGTTCTTACCTCCTTGCTGCAGTGCTGTTCCTGATCCCTTTCACATGTGCGGTTTGTCTGTGCTCACCTTTGGGAGTCGTGTGCAGTTCTCTGGGTTTTATTTCCTTCCCTTCCATCACTTTCTGGCCCACCTCCTTGTTTGCCTGCCTATATAAAGACATGCTCAGCCTAGGCCACTTTGCCTGAGCAACTTCCTAGTTGTCTGAGCTCATGTGTGTTGCTATTGCCTGTATCCTGCATTAACTACTTGTGTACTGACCCTGGCTTCGTTCTCTGACTGTGCTTGTTTTCCGCCTGTCCTGACCTCAGCTAGTCTAGCGGATTTCCATTTGTCTCCTCCCATTGTACTCTGCTCCCGTGAACGGTCTCCTCATCCTCAGCTGGGCATACCTGGGGGCCGCGACCTGCTAGTCCATCCCCACCATCAGGGGCTCTGGTGAAGAAGCAGGCTGGGGCTTAGACTCCACACCCTGGGGAACCCCAGGTTGAGTATCTACAAGGGCTCACTACCACAGGTGCTGACACAATTACATACAAAGAAAAAAGAAAAAACTGGTCACCTACCCAGGTTTATAACTGGCTTTTTAAACAGTGAACATGGAAGGCGTCACAAAGTAAAAAATAGGACTATCCAGTTCAACTTGCCAGCCTACCCCAGTCTAATAATGGCTATTGTCGGCAAGGAACATGGATAAGTATAACTTATCAAAAGAGGGGGATAATAAGCCAGTTCAAACTGCCAGCCAGTTAGCCAACTATCAAAAACCAAATTAACCTGTCTAAGAACAAGGAGCTCAATCAAACTTACTCTATTATCTTTAACCCCTTAGCTGCTTGATTCCCCCCCTAAGTCCAGTCATACAGGCCTTACACCTATACTGACTATATGGTGAAGAATAATTAGAACAAGCATTCTGCAGTAACATGAAAAAGTTTACTGCCCAATAGTGTACCGCAGATAGTCCCAAGTAGGTAAAAAGAGATGGACCTACTTCAGTGCCTGTTATTGCAACTATACTATTGTGCGTATCATTCTGTTAGGCATCCAGTTGACCATTGTCCCTTTTTTGTTTGCAGCTTTCTAAGCGCTAAGTGCAAAAAAACTGCTCATCACCTATATTATGGTCTGGTCCCTCCATACACAAGGTTTGAGTGACTGGGAGTAGACAAGTGCTTCCCCTTCTCCACTGCTTACCATCCAACTCCTTAGAACCTCCTTTTGGGGACGCTGTGAAGAATGGCAGGTTGCACAGGTGTTATATCTACCCTAGTTATGTTTAAACTCTCTAGTCAGATTTCTTCCTCTGCATAGGTCATCAATGTGTTATCAGGAGATTGCTTGCTCTAACATTAAAGCCCTGTTCACGCTGTTGGTAAAAATGAGCATTTCTGCCTGTGTTTTTTCAAATGCATGAAAAATGAGCTAAAACGTACAATGCTTGTGGTGCCCTTAGTTCTTAATGCCATTATCTCTTAGTGGCACCCCAAATGTAGGTAGCAGTTGCATAACAAAACATGCAAAAAGCAAGCAAAAATGAGCAACACAAAACACGCTTGGCTCATGTCCAAAATTTGCAACATGAGCTTCTTTAGTGCATTTTTGGAGCAGAGTGAGATCCATTCAAATGAATGGTGGTGCTCCAAAAATATACTAAAAAAAGGCAAAAAAACACCCCAAGAACATGATGCTGCAGCGTTGCTCAAGTATGAATGGGGCCAAAGGTCTACTCTTGTCAGTGCTGGCCATCATTTGTTGCATTTCTGCAACATGTGTGATCTGTTGATTTTGAGTTGAGATGTTGATATATTTTTTGTTATGTTCATTTTGTGACTTCTAGTCACAAGATTTTTGCTGATGCAGCAGTGTGAATACTGTAGTAAGCATTAGATTTATGGATTAGGAATTCTAAGAGGTACAAAAGTTTAATGAAAATATTTAAATATAAATATGTAATTTATCTAAGGGAGCAATACATTTTTAATACATTTGTAACTTTTTTATACAGATGTGTCAATATTTTATCAGCCAGAAATATAGAAGACAGAAAAAGAGAATATCTGCAATGCAACTACTGACTAACCCTTTGATGAATAAGTAAAATGTTTTTCATCTCTTTTCCGATTACTTTTAGCTCCAGTGATACCAAATGTGTATCTGCAACACCCCTGTGGGGAATACCTGTTCTGAACATTGGCTCTAGCTGGCATATTCATAATACATTTCTTATTAAAAATATATCTATGAACTGCTTTGTAATCTACCTGACAAATATCTCTTTAAAAAAAACAGCTGAAATACAATTTAGCCAAACTTAAAGAATTATAATATTATGTCAAATATAATTTCTTTATTCATGTAGTGCAGACCACTGATGGGCCACGCAGATGTGTCCAAGGTTCTATACCCTATTGGATGCACAGCAGCCAGGCACACAGCAGCCTCCACAGTCTCACAACACAATGACCAAGCAGTGAGTGTATTCTTAAGGTTTAAGGTTCATTGAACTTGGTTGGGATGTGAGGTGAGCCTTGGGATATTCCAAACTTTGTGCACAATGCAACAGAGAACACTCTCTGGTAAAACTAGACTCTTCAGGGTAACCTCTTCCAAACTAGCAAAAGGTGGACATACAACTCAGGGGACTCCAAATATAGGAGCAGTACTAAATCAGCAACTCTGGAGCAAGTACTCAAAGAGTTATGAAGCAACAGTCACCCGAATTTCTCTCTCAGGCCTATACAAACAATGTCCAAGTGTACTTGGATGCCTTCTTCCAATATCAGACAGACACTTCTCCGGTGAGTCTCCAGACCAAATCCTCAATGAACTCCCTCTGAATTTTGGCTTCAGGATTTCTTCAGAAATAGGCCCCCCAGTCCTCCCTCAACTGGGACCTTGGTGCTCCTTTCAGAAGGTAGGCCCCTCAGCTACCCCTGTGTTGGGACCTCATTGAAATCCTACACACTCCAGCTAACCTGCCCAAAAGGGCAACAGCCCTTCAGGCAGGGTATTATCCTCCAAGGCAAGACCTCTGCTGTTCCAGGCCACAGACTATTTATACATGCCTCAGCCACCTACTCTCTCATTCTCTCCCCCAAAGATTAGCTGAGGTTGCATGAATGATCAATCCCAAGTGTGACAAATTCCGTGCCCCCTGTCCTTCTCAACAACTCGTTACAAAGGAGTGGCCAATCTCACACCACACTTTCACTTACATAACAATGCCACTTTCTGCTGCACCCTTCACAGACATTTTCCAGCTGGCGGGACCACAATCTAAGTGCTGCAGCCTGAGAGTGATTGTCACTGGGTTAAGTTAAATAAGCAATTAACTCTTTAAGCTACCACAACCGCCTTTTGACTGAGAAGGAGGAAACTCATAATCTTAACAATAACACTATGATTTTAGAATAAACGTGTGCACCACACTTTGGCACCACAGACAGGTATGTTCAGAGATTTGTAATACAGTAGCACTCTTCAAGAAACAGGGATTCTTTTTGTTTGCACTAAAAGCCTTTGGGACAGTTTTACACTTTTCAAAATACGGTTTATTGGTGCAAATGAAATACTCTACAGAAAAAAGGTATTACAAAGCATAAAGCAACAGATAATTAAAAAGGAGTTTTAAATGAAGAATACTTGTGAAGTCCTTGGTTTTAGCAGAATCCAATTGTTCAAGCAAAAATGTTGCAGTGGCTCTCTCAAATCCAATCAGGTATTCCTTGGTTGATGTTAAAACAACAGCTATCAAATCTGCTTGCAATTTTTTTTTTATCTGACATCAAGGGGGTGTTGACGGAGACCATCTGAAGAATCATTCGGTTTAAGGTGTGGGTGCTGGAAGGTCACCACGTTTATGACCAAGTCCCAAATCCAGTTTCTTATAACTATTGATATTTCTGAATACCTACCACTTACAGTCTGCTACTATGTAGATTATTGTCCAGCATAAAATTAGTTTTAAAATGGATATAAATATGGCAGGTCACAGATATCCACTTCTCATAGGAGGAGTGTGGAGGCCTAATCCACTCTGGTGGAATGTTATGCAATGGCCAAGTCAATCACCTGACCTGAATCCCATTGAGCATGCATTTCACTTGCTGAAGACAAAACTGAAGGGAAAATGCCCCAAGAACAAGCAGGAACTGAAGACAGTTGCAGTAGAGGCCTGGCAGAGCATCACCAGGGATGAAACCCAGCGCCTGGTAATGTCTATGCGTTCCAGACTTCAGGCTGTAATTGACTGCAAAGGATTTGCAACCAAGTATTAAAAAGTGAAAGTTTGATTTATGATTATTATTCTGTCCCATTACTTTTGGTCCCCTAACAAGTGGGAGGCACATATGCAAACTGTTGTAATTCCTACACCGTTCACCTGATTTGGATGTAAATACCCTCAAATTAAAGCTGATAGTCTGCAGTTAAAGCACATCTTGTTTGTTTCATTTCAAATCCATTGTGGTGGTGTATAGAGCCAAAAATGTTAGAATTGTGTCGATGTCCCAATATTTATGGACCTGACTGTAAATCCTGTATAATAATAATAGAAGGGTGCTACACTAAATCGACTCATTTCAAACCAACCCTCAAGTACAATCCTTATACAGACTGTGTTTAAATATATCATTCTGTCAGTAGTGTGCAAGCTGATGATTGTACCGCTGAGTGGAGAACATCTATCTTTAAAAATGCTGCAAGTACAGAACAAGACCTAGTAACCTGTCAGAAATCCAGTGAGCACCTAACTTGCTGTAGTGAGCACCTAACTTGCTGTAGTGAGCTGGTGGCACTGCCTCTACTGCAATGAAATCCCAAACAGTGTTATCAACACTAACCAGTTCTCCCCTTGGACTACAGAACACATCTCCCTTATATTATGGAGAGTGAAAGGCAAGGTGTTCTGTAATAACAGGAGAATAGAACTGGGCAGGGCTGACCACAATACTTGGGATATTAGTGCAGCACAGTCAGTGTTGTCAGCTCAAACAGGAAGCTCAAATTTAAACTCATGGGGGTTTATTTACTAAAGCTGGAGAGTCCAAAATCAGACTCCCTTCTGCCTAGAAACCAATCAGCTTCTAACCTCAGCTTGTTCAATTAAGCTTTGGCAATGAAACCTGGAAGCTGATTGGTTTCTATGCAGAAGGGAGTCTGATTTTGGACTCTCCAGCTTTAGTAAATAAACCCCATAGTGTCCTTTATTATGCTGAGCACTAAAAGTTTAACTTACTTTATATTTTCATACAGCGGTTTCAAACTGGTGTATGTGAGTTCCTGGGGGTACCTTGGCATAAGTCAAGACATAACTCAGGGGCTAGATCCAAGATGATAGATCATAAATCCTTGTCCCTTGCTATGATACCAGTGAGTTGATGCAAGGAAAATTATATGATTAGAGCCGAGTGTTCTGCATCATACAGCATATCTGGAAAACAGTTTATTGTGATACAAAGCTTGCTCCTCCCACTGGGTAGTTAACTTTCCCATTTTTTTGGACAAACAAGCAATACTGTATGATTGAGAGCAGTCAGAATGGTCTTTATAGTTAGGCAGGCCATACATGATCCCTCCCAGGGAGCTATTGTGCTCTCCCGGCAGGGAGGGAGGGGGGGGGAGACGTCATCCCCACCGGGAAAACACAGTGATTACTGCTAGCGGCTTTAATTGCATGCAAAATCCGACATGCTGGTTGTACCTAAGTCCTATAACGGTCGACATGGGTACAAGCAGCCTGCCCATAGATGATTTGAATCTCGGCCAATCCCTGCTGAACCAGCCAAGTTTCAAACCATTTATAAGGAACAATCTTTAAGGAAGAAACATAATTTCTTATTCGATGGTCTGTACAATTGCATATTCTCTGCCATTCTGCCTCCAAGAGCCCATTCTAATATTAGTTTTGAATACATCAGTCACAGAAAGCGATAAAAACCTGACAGAGATTCCAACCTTTCTCCATGCTATTTCAAAAAAAAAACAGATTTTGGCTTTAAATGCACATAATGATCACCTAGTGATCAGGAATACGTCAATGCCTCTTCAGTAGAATATTTTGCTGAACTTCAGCGTTTATACCTTATGCATTGCATTTAATACTATAACAAAAATGTATATTTAGTTTATTATGACAGAAAATGCTTCACATACCTTCTTCTTGGTGCTCTGATTTAGGCTTATACGGGACTGATTCTTTATCTGCAATTTAAAAGAAAAATATAGAACTTCAACCAAAATGTCATACATCATCACATAAAAGAGTATTATTCAGTCTAAAAATAAACAAATATATATTCACAACGTCAGAGGGTAAAGGAAATTCTATCAGTTGCCAGGGAGTCAGTTACTGTATACTGTATATTGTCAAGTCAGTTACTGTATATGGCGAAGAGCAGCCAATCACTGATAGATTTCCACCAGATAAAAACATGACTTTCAGGGCTAGATTTATACTATTTGCCCACCAACTGTCATGTGCCTTCGCCATCCTAGTGAAATGGCTGGCCTTAATATCACATTAACAAAATTGGGGGGTCAGAGTTACACATAGACACACAGATTAAGGATGGGGTGACTGAGCGTGATAGTTTCCCATCTTCTTCATACAAAAAAACCTATAATTAGCTGAGAAGAGCCCCCTTTCTCTTGCTCCCCTATACCCCCCCCCTTCCTGTATCCTTGGTTGGTTGATTGGTTGCTAGAGGTTATTACACATCATTACCACTCACTGATTGGTTGCTAGAGGTTACTGCACATCATTACCGCTCACTGATTGATTGCTAGAAGTTACTGCACATCATTACCGCTCACTGATTGGTTGCTAAATGTTACTGCACATCATTAATGCTCACTGATTGGTTGGTAGAGGTTGTTGTACATCATTACTACTCACCCATTGGTTGCTACAGATTACTGCAATTCATTACCACTCACCCACTGGTTGCTAGAGGTTACTGCACATCATTACCTCTCACCCATTGGTTGCTAGAGGTTACTGCACATCATTGCCGCTCACCATTGGTTGCTAGAGGTTACTGCACATCATTAATGCTCACCTATTAGTTGCTAGAGGTTACTGCACATCATTATCACTCACCCATTGGTTGCTAGAGGTTAATACTGCACATCATTACCACTCTCCCATTGATTGCTGGAGATTACTGCACATCATTATTGCTCATCCATTGGTTACTAGAGGTTACTGCATATTATTACTGCTCATTGATTTCCTAAAGCTCAGTGTCCCCCTGTGCAAGCTGCTCAGTCCTGCTGATGTATCACTAATCTCCCCCACGATTGACAGAAGAAGGGTGAGGGAGAAGAAACCACACACAGTCCGCTCTGTGTGTCTTTGATCTATGCTCTGCTGACCAGAGAAGGTGGAACAAGAGGGGGAAGACAGAGTGCTGGTTCTGCCTTAGTTCCTGTCACAGATGCTCTGGTCCTGACATAGGGAAAAGTGGAACAAGCAGGCGTTAGAACAGCCTTTCTCAACCAGGGTGCCCAGGCACACTGACGTGACTTGAGATTTCTGCAGGGGTGCCTTGGTAAAATGTCTAAAAATTGCCAAAAAACTTGTATACAAGCCAGCAGGTGTACAAGCCTGCCTTTTAGTTAATAAATCACCTGTAATGTTGGGTTTCCTACATATGTGGTTGTTGCTGCATTATAAAAACTATTATAATAGTTTTTCACGTTTTAGAGTGGGGTGCACTTTTAAGATTATGGACACTTTTGAGGCACCCTGTCAGGAATGGACTAGCCAGCAATGGTGGGACTCGCCTGCCTTTTGATCTGCAGTACCAGGGCTGGCCAGCGGGTGCTCCCAGCAATCAGAGACTCAACTTTGCAGCCAGCTAACACCTGGAACTGATTATGCTGGGGTATTTAAGGGATGGCCAGACTTGCAGACTCTGCCTTGGTGTTGTGTTCTCTTGGGCCCTGTATCCTGTTCCTGCTCTCTGTTCCTGTCTGATTCTCTGCTGACCCTGCTCTGATCCCTGGCTTGTCTGACCAGCCCTCTGCCTGACCCTCTGTACTACGCTGCTTGCTACCTGTTCTGATCCCTGGCTTGTGACCCTGACCATCCCTCTGCCTTACCCTCTGTACTACGCTGCTTGCTACCTGCTGAACCTGGCCTGTGACCCCGACCAATCTCCGCTTGCTCCCCCTGTACCTACCTGCCCAATTGATATTGACCCGGCCTGCCTGACGACGCTTGCTTGTATATACTGTTATCTGTGGGTGGGTGGTTTGGTTGCACTGTATTATGTTTTAGTATTGCACTGCGTTTATGTTTGTATTGTTAGTGTTAATAAATTATATTGTTTATAACATATCTGAGGTCTGCGTTTCCCTGCGTCAGCCACACACCTCTGGTCACACCTGGGAGCCCTGACACACCCTATTTTAGAATGGGGTGCCTCAAGACTGTCCATAATTTTAAAATGCAGCCCTCAGCTGTGCCTCTCCCTTGTTACAGTGTGGCCATGGGGGAGCATATGGGGGGGGGGGGGATCGGCTGCACCCACTACACCATGTAAAATGTTTGCGGGGCTTATTGGTATCACCCCACTGGTGGGTGTCACCTGGGTGCGGTCCGCACCCCCCCCATAGCAACGCCACTGCATCTAGGTAAGTATGATTGTTTATTTTTTTTTCTATTCCCATATTTCTCTTTTAATCTTTAAATGCAAATGATGCACAAACTGTTTGGGCAGTAAAAACAAGACAGGGAAATGCTTTAGAATATTTTATTATACAAGAAACAGTTCTCCTGACAGAAACATGACATGTGGGTGGCAGCTGTGAACCACAGCCTGCTACCTGATGCCATGGTCTACTATGCTCAGTATGCAGAAATCTGGCCCTGATGATTAGGAGAATATGTGACCAGGTAAGGTTTTTTTACTGCAGGAGAAAATGTTTCTGACCATTGGAGATATTTACTATTACAGAGATTTTCCAATTAGAAAATAGAAAATCACTGTATGAGTGGGCATTGATTGTTTCCTTTTCCTCAGAGAGAAGGGAAGGAGGCCACCACTGCACATACACTGCATTCGCCCACATACAAGGTTATGCTGCTGTAGAAGGTCCCAGAATTCTAAAAGTGCAATCTCAGTTAGACATTTCTTTCTCTTTGAGACCAACATAGAAGACCAGATCTACAAATAATACCAGTCCAGCAATAATCTTTTTTTGCAGCATACCTTTGTATGTGATGGCATGGCATTATACGGCCTGGGCAGAGAGATTGGGTGATCATAACCATGAGACTAGTTGTCTTAGATCAGGAAAAATAAGGACATTTTAACTACAAAGACTGAAATCATTTTGGTAATTTTAAAAGACTTTTGAAGTCAAAGAAAATTATTAAATATATAAGTTTTGAGATATTAATTGAATTGGCATGGATAATTTTAACAGCATTGTTTGTATTTTCCAGGATAATGGTATTTATGTATCAAACCATTCATTTCACAAATATAACTTTTGCTTAGATGTAAAATCACCTCTTTGTTGGGTTTTTTTTTTTGTATGACATAGTTAACTAGAAAAGCTACAATTTCTGGGGAAATTGTGTGAAGTGTTCTTGCCTCCACCAGTAGTCTACAACTCACACTCTAGCTTTTGTCACTCTGCTGCCTGCTCACACACCTGGGTTCCTATGGCAACTCACTCTACAGCAAGGGCAGAGAAGAGCAGTTAAAAACAAACTGCTCCAACTTGCTCACTTCACTAGCGGTTGCCATCTTCAAACGGTTGTAGTTTAAAAATTATAAATCCTACACTGAAGAGCTTTATATTGCGAGAATCCCAAGACCCAGACCTACATTTTGATGCATAGTATGTCTCTGAAATATTAAAAATTAAGGCACAGTCACAGTTTAGAAATTGCCCTTTAAATTTGAGGTGGCTAAAATGTCAATGGGCGGCGTGAGTTGCAAACAAATGGTCATATTGTGAAAACTATCAGGACTATGGCTTAGCCGTGGACATTTTTAGTGGCAACAGGGATAGCTGAATGTTTTGATAAATGATTTGTGTAGGTGGGCTGGAAAATGAGGGAGTGATGGCAGTTTAGAAATCATGTCCTGATTTTTCAGCTCACACTCTAGCTTTTGTCAGCTCCCACTCTAGTTTTGAACATTCTGCCATTCATTCCTATGGGACCAATTTCACCACAAAAACGCCGATATTTCGTGAACCATTCGGTGAAACGTTCCACAAAGTAATAGCACACCAATCGGGAACAATCTGCACGTTTCGGTATATTAGTGTCTATGTAGTGTAAAAACTGTGGGAGGAGTTAGGGTGGTAAATTTGACTATAATAATAAGAATATATATGTGAGATAACAGTAAGTGGTCTTGCCATGCAAGAACACTTAAAAAAAGTCTATGATGACTGGGCTTATGTAAGAGTTTAACCCCTTGGAGTCAGTACCTCCTGGCCCTTTAAGGGTTTCAGAAGTTGGGAGGCAGGGCGGGATTTAGGGTTATGGGACCATTATGGGACCGCCGTGACACGCTGTCCAGGCAGTCACATGATCGGGAAAGGTCTCGATTGAAAGAGGAGATCGGGTTCGCGCGCTCTCAGCACATATGTTTTTCTTAATTGCACGCAAATGTGTGGCCGCTCGGAGTCAAGGCCCAGACGCAGGAAGGCCGCACATTTGCGTGCGGCCGGCGCCAAGAGGTTAAAGAGTTATAAGAAAGCTTAACCCCTCTAAAATGACTTTGCTTGAGAGGTCCTCTGAGCTTACAGTTGCTGCTTCGTCAAATACCTGAATGCTGCAATAACACATGCTGTCTTCCAGCTCCTAGGTAACTATGACAGTAAAAAAAAATACACAGTTTTGTACATTATTCCTACTATAGGCAACATTTTTTTGTTTCTTTTTGGATAGACCAAGGAAGAGGTTATAACCTCAGTCAGATTTATTTTCACCATCTGTGACCCATTGCGGAGATTTCCCTTTACTTCCTGCCCCATAGCCAAACAGGAAATGAGAAGAAATCCCCGCAAATTAGGGAAATTCCATGGAGACCCCCAGGTCACCCGAACTAATGTCTACCTTGGAAAATGTCCCCTCTCTTAGTTTTCTGAGGACAACCCAAAATGTGGCATTTTCACTTTAACTTTCAATGATAATGGTGAACAGGACAAATAGAGAGGATGAATCTCCCTAATGGGGACACAGGCAGCAATAAAAACTGACACATGGTGTTCTAATCCCTCTCCACTCAAAATGTTTTGCCTTTAGTTATATATTAACTACAGGGTTCTTTTGTTTCTTTAGGTAGACTAACAATTGTTATTTGTCTCTCAATTCACAAGCTCTCACACAATGATAAGGATCCTTATTTTAAGTTAGTTGCAGTAATTTTTTTAGCATTTTTGCATTAGCGTTTAGCTGAGTTTTCGTGCGTTTAGCGGCGTTTTCCCATGTTTGCGTTTTTTAGCGTTTTTTTGTTTGTTCAAAAAAAAGTCCAAAAACGCCAGATTGGGGGTGTTTTACTGCATTTTTCCACATTTTTCAGCTTTAGAGCGTTTTTACAGCTAAAAAACTCCTCTAGAAACCCACTAGTCCTGGGGTTTTTTTCCAGCCAAAAAACATCCCAGCCAAAAAACATTGATTACAGTCTGTGTGCATGGACACATAGGATAACATGCTGGGGGGTTTACTGGCTGTAGAAAAAAAATGTCAAAAGCCAAAAACAGAAGATGTAAAAACATCCAGTGTGCATGAGGACTACAAGGTTACAAGGTAAGAGCTGTGTGTTATTCAAATAAGGTGAGACAGTTGAAGAACTCCACACGTGCACTGGAAACAAATGTTGCTATGTGCAATAAATAAAAAATTTTAAAAAATTGTTTTTGGTCCCTGCATTTTGTTAGCTTTAACCACTTGCCCTTCAGAGGATTTATCCCCCTTCCTGAGCAGGCCATTTTTTGCGATTACTTTAAAAGACAATTGCATGGTCATGCACCCAAATTAAATGTATGTCCTTTTTTTCCCATGAATAGAGTTTTCTTTCGGTGGCATTTGATCCCCTGTGCGGTTTTATTTTTTGCGCTATAAATAAAAAAAGACCGACAATTTTGAGAAAAAAACAATATTTTTGAGTTTTTGTTATTAAACTATTGTCCAGTAAAAAAATGTTAAAAATCAAATTTCGTCATAAATTTAGGCCAAAATGTATTTTGCTGTTTGTTTATGTGAAAGTTATATATATTGAATTTTTTTTCTAATAATGGCGGCGATCAGCAACTTATAGCAGGACTGCGGCGGCCATTCTGACTTTGAACTGACTTTGTGTCACTGACATCCCCAGTGACACTAATACAGTGATCAGTGATAATAAAAAGCCCTGACACTATACTTATGACACTGGGCATGAAGGGGTTAACATCTGGGGAGATCAAAAGGTTAACTTTGTGCTGTGTGCTGTTTCACAATGTGTGTGCTTTTCACTGTAAGCACACTGCTTTGTATGGCTCTTCACAGCCATACAAAGCAGTGTGCAGGAGCTGACAGGGGAGAGATCTGTATTGTTTACATACAGGTCTATCCCCCATTGGAGATACTCAGCAATCACCAGGTACCAATAAGTAATCAGCGGCCAGGACCCGTTGATTGATAGCCGAGGCCACAAATGGCCCCCTACCCGGAACTGCAAAATCACATATATACGTGATTTTGCGCACCCATGCCACCCCGTAGCAGTATTTCTGTTATAGGGTGGCACAGAAATGGTTAATGAAAGCACTGTGGTGTGAACAGCTCCTGACTACTAGAGGTAGATAAAGAGGAGATAAATATTTCCCAAGTAAATCAGCAAATGTATGATAATTTCTTACTGAATATTCCTATACTTTAGTAAGCCAAGTTGTGAATGGTGTTTTTAAATCACTCCACATTTTTTTTTTGTCATTAACTTTTATTTCTGCTGATAAACAGTTGTTACCTCCACCTAAACTGGCCACTTTTCTTTCTATACCTCCTCCCTATGATAAAGATATGAAAAGATTGGCAGGAGTTCTATGGCTTCATATGGCAATGCTGCTTCTCAGTAGACACAGTACAGTGAGTGAGTGTTGTCAGAATCACCTATTGAAAATAAAGGGGAAAAAGTCTAAGAATGCAGCCATTACATTTAAGGACTGGTAAGCTACATTCTTTTTGTTCCTTGGTTTAGATACGTTTTACACACCCCATAAACCAACATGGAAGAAAAATATATTTGAAATATATTTAAAAAATATTCTTCCCATATATATTGACATATACAGTTGTGGCCAAAATTATTCAACCCCCACTGAAATTGAGTGTTTTGGCCAGTTTGACATTGCTTTTGATCATTCAGTCATCTTGCTTACATTTACATTAAAGAGGCACTTGTAGGTCAGACAAATATAACATAACAGTTATAATGAAATAACCACAAATGTCTTTTCTGTGCTCACAGCATTATCAGTTTTATTCAACCCCCAAGTGACATTCAATCTTAGTACTTAGTACAGCATCCTTTTACAGTTATAACAGCTTTTAAACGTGAAGCATAGCTTGACACAAGTGTCTTGCAGCGATCTACGGGTATCTTCGCCCATTCTTCATGGGCAAAGGCCTCCAGTTCAGTCACATTCTTAGGCTTGCGCACTGCAACTGCTTTCTTTAAGTCCCACCAGAGGTTCTCAATCGGATTTAAGTCTGGTGACTGCGATGGCCACTCCAAAATGTTCCAGCCTTTCCTCTGCAACCATGCTCTAGTGGACTTGGAGGTATGCTTGGGATCATTGTCCTGTTGAAAGGTCCAACGTCTCCCAAGCCTCAGGTGTGT
This sequence comes from Staurois parvus, assembly GCF_062004578.1. NCBI lineage: Eukaryota > Metazoa > Chordata > Amphibia > Anura > Ranidae > Staurois > Staurois parvus. The sequence continues at coordinate 10,105,928 of NW_028317809.1, forward strand.
GACGGACTGCATCACGTTTCCATCCAATATCTCCTGGTACTGAAGAGAATTCATGGTACCTTGCACACGCTGAAGCTTCCCTGTACCTGCAGAAGCAAAACAGCCCCAAAGCATGATTGACCCTCCACCATGCTTCACAGTAGGCAAGGTGTTCTTTTCATCATAGGCCTTGTTCTTCCTCCTCCAAACATAGCGTTGATCCATGGGCCCAAACAGTTCTAATTTTGTTTCATCAGTCCACAGAACACTATCCCACAACTTTTGTGGTTTGTCCACATGGCTTTTGGCATACTGCAGTCGACTCTTCTTATTCTTTGGAGACAGCAAGGGGGTACGCCTGGGAGTTCTGGCACGGAGGCCTTCATTACGCAGTGTGCGTCTTATTGTCTGGGCTGAAACTTCTGTACCCACATCTGACAAATCTTTTCTCAGTTCCTCAGCAGTCACACGGGGACTTCTCTCCACTCTACGCTTCAGGTAGCGCACAGCAGTCGAAGTCAGCATCTTCTTTCTGCCACGACCAGGTAGCGTTTCAACAGTGCCCTTTGCCTTGAATTTGCGAATGATGCTTCCTAAGGTGTCTCTTGGTATGTTTAACATCTTTGCAATCTTCTTATAGCCATTGCCCTTCCTGTGAAGAGAAATCACCTCTTCTCTTGTCTTCCTGGACCATTCTCTTGCCTTCACCATGTTTGTAACCACACCAGTAAATGTCTAGAAGGAGCTGAGTATCACAGTCATTTTAAAGCTGCCTAATTGGTGCTTATTATGCTTGATTGCTGCTCGGTGACATCCACAGGTGTTTTCAATACCTGATGGAAAGCACCTGTATGAACCTCTGTTCTTCAGAGTGGTAGTCTTTAAGGGGTTGAATAATTGTGGCAATGAAGAAACCACATAAGAACCATTTACTACTGTATTACATAAACAATTGATGTCATTTTAGTTGCATTTGGGTAGTTACAACGTCCTTGTAGGATTTGATTCTGAATACAATTCCAAATGTACACTATAGTCCCTAAACCCCTTTACAGCATTGGGGGTTGAATAATTTTGGCCACAACTGTATTTGAAATACTACAATTTTGGGCAAAATTTCAAAATATATTGCAATATATATATATATATATATATATATATATATATATATATATATACTGCGTGTTCAAATGCGTTATCACAAACTATATGAAAAATATTTTTAAACATACATTTCAAATATAGTTTGTCTTTAAATATACAAATCTACATTTTTGAAATGCATTTAGAAATATATGTAAACATATATGTTAAAATTACTTTTTTATATGTTAAAAAATCTGAAGAATATATTTAAAAAATATATATTTTTCAAAATATTTTTTTTTAAATATATTCATCAGATTTTTTTTAACATATAAAAAAGTAATTTTAACATATAGGTTTACATATATTTGTAAATGCATTCTAAAAATGTAGATTTGTATTTTTAAAGACATACAGTATATTTGAAATGTATTTTTAAAAAACATTTTCATATATTTTGTAATAAAATTGCATTTCAACATGCAGTATATATTTATTGAAATATATTTCAAAATATATTGAATATGGCCAAAATTGTAGTATTTCAAATATATGTCAATATATTTGTGAAGAATATTTTTTTAAATATATTTCAAATATATTTTTCTTCCATATGGGAAAGCACAAATGTCTATATAAAATACAGTAATGTATACTACAATGTGTATGCAGTACACTCACGCTATCCATGTGATTAATGCTTAATGGTTTAAAAACATCTTTATCAATTGTAAATGCTAGCAAATAATACCTAATAATGAAATAATTTGCATGCATTTTTACCAAATTGACCATTATATCTCAGAATCTTGACATAATTTAAATGTGATGTTGGAGTAGCAATGAATTGTGTCTTCTCCTGCAGAGAATTGGCTAAATAGTATTATGTGCACCTAGTTATCAGTGAAATCTGTGAGCTAAAGCTGGTGAGCACATGTACAGACTGTAACTGGTGCTGAAAGACTACCTGGCATGCAGCTCAAACTTGTTGGTATTTACCTTAAGTAACTTTAGAGAAGGTTCCCCCAACACATACCTCACCACCTAATATGAAACTACAAGCATGCACCACCTTAAATGCAGGGACACACACTAATGTGTGAATACTCTGTATTTTGTGTGGACCTGAAGCTATAACCAGCCCAGTTTTCTGCAAATTTTTATTAGGATAGCATTTTCCTAATATCCAATATTATACCCTACAAAAACTTCAACTAGAACTTTTACTACTTTGTATACCCTGGCTGCTCTGCGATGTTCCCGCCTTTTCTGCAGGAATGCAGTTAGTAGCCACTGTGTTAATGAAGTTGGCAAGCAGTGTTTGTTACCTCTTGATTGATAAATATATTGTAACTGTATTGCTGTTGAAATGTATTGAGATTTGTTCATTTAAAAGATATTATTTTTTTAATGAAGGGTTTTTAACCACTTTGTTACATTTTGTTCAACCCTAATAATCTCTAATCACCTCCTTCTTCCCCTTCTCCTTTCAGCTATTATTTTTACTTATTTATTTCATATTTTACAATTCAAATATAAACTTTTTTTTTCATTTTGTTGTGTCACATTAAATAAAAAAATACACATGATTAAAAAAACACCTTTATTTCATTGGTGAGTAATATCACCATGTTCTGTAACAAATTTCATTTTAGTGTCATTACAAAAGAGACAAATGGTACAATACAATTTGCACAACTGTGTTTTCCTCATTTTGTCTCGATTGCAAAGACAATAAAATCAATTTACAAGACAAAATTGCCAAAAGAAAGCCTTATTTTTTCCAAAAAAATAAAAAACCTATATACTGTACAGTACTGTATGTGTATTACTTTGGTACCATAGATAATAATGACCAAATGTTTGACAAATGAATAGGCCCATAGTGGAAATGTTGAAATTGCTCTAATTTATAAGAGGTATATAAGAGGTCATTTGGCTGATACCAGCTTCTGTTGATGTTTTGTAAAAGGACCGATCTAGGAAAAAGAATATTTAGAGTTATTCATATTAATTGAGCTAGTTTTTCACTCGTGACCTATTGCAGTAGATTGGGTCTGGCAGGGGCGTCCCTAGAGTTAGTGTCACCTGGTGCGGTAACACTTGGTGTGACCCCTCCGACGATCCCCGCAGGATGGATCGGATCTGCGGATTGAGCATAATGGATCGGAGTCCGATCCATTATGCTCCCCAATCCACAGATCTTATCCATCTTGCGCGGTACGTTGGCTTGCAACCTATACGGGTTAACTGATCTTTCAACACTGGGTCAGATGCAGGAGGTTCCTGCTATAGCGACTGCATTTCCTGGTTACAGACAAGTCCCGGATCTTGCACAGCCTTACCTAGATCAGTTAACCCCATATAGGTTGCAAGCTGATGATCCCCGCAAGATGGATTGGATCTGCGGATTGGGGATCATAATTGATCGGACTCTGATCCATTATGCTCAATCCACAGATCCGATCCATCTTGCAGGGATCATCGGCTTGCTTTAAAACTTTCCTTTTCGTGGAGAGGGTCACCCTGTGCAATAGGTGTCACCCAGTGCAGCACGAACCCCTGCACCTGCCTAGGGACGCCACTGGGGTTTGGTAACCAATGCATGCTTGCGTAGAGAGGAAACTGTCCAGGCCAGCCACGCAACCAGGAGCCTTCAGTTGCCCTCATGGACTCAAGCATGGCTGAGCAGAACTTACAAATAACAATGCATACACAGGTGCCCTGACCCCAAGGCCACAAACCATGCACAAGAACCTCTGTAGATGATCCAACTCATGGGTGTAAATGGGGGGTGCATAAGGGGGTCCTAACCCACAAGAGTTTCTGCAGCACAATAGCTGATGTTAACAGCCACCATGCACCTGAGCACCACAGCCACCACTCCTGCCACCTGTCAGACCTCAGAGGCAGGCAGTGGTAGTTCAGAGAGAGGGAGGCTTTCCTTAGCTCTGCCCCAGCTCTGGTCAAATGACACAGCTGAGGGGGGATTCCCCTTACACTGAAATGCCTGGTCTAGGTAGTGAGTTTCATGGAGGGTAAGAGCTGTTCTGGGGGAAGATCTGTTATAGGAGGAGGTCTGTACTAGAGGGGAATCTATGCAAAGAGGAGCTCTGTATGGTGGAGGGGATTTGTCCTAGGAGGGAGATCTGAACTGAGGGGATATTTTGGCAGAGGACCCCAAAAGAGGAGGATCAGAGCTGTTCTGTGCAGGTAAATATAGCATGTTTGTTATTTTTAGTAAAAAAAAAAATCAAGCTTTGCAATATTTTTAAATTGCCCATATAACTTTTACAAAGTAATAACTATGAAAATTATTTTCTTGACTAACACAACAGTCATTTAAACCATAAACTTGCTAAGCCATCTGCATGTTTGGGATGTCTTAATAACATTGCTTAGATTGTAAAACAATGGGCACAATGGCATTGTGTTACTGCATGGGTGTTATTAAGGCATCTGTTTTAGAAAACACGGCGTAGGTTTAGACAGCTTAAGTAGCATCCATGCTGTATACTTAATCAGAAGTTTGTCATGCATACTATTCCTAATTTCACTATGAACAATTTAACTATACACTCCCAGCACTTAACAGCAGAATGCTGAAACTGCTGGGACTCTATGCTTGAATGCATACCGACTAATTAAAGCATGCCAAAATGGCTATAAATAAACTCTTACATAGTTTCACACTAGCCATACAATTTCAGCTCAAGAAAAATTTTATTTATTGATTTTTATTTATTTCAGGTACTTATATAGCGCTGTCAATTTACGCAGAGCTTTTACATTTATATATTGTACATTCACATCAGTCCCTGACCCTCAAGGGGCATACAATCTAAGGTCCCTAAGTTACATTCATACATACGCATACTGGGGCCAATTTAGACAGGAGCCAATTAACCTACCAGCATGTCTTTGGAGTGTGGGAAGAAACCGGAGTACCCAGAGGAACCCCACGCAGGCACAGGGAGAACATGCAAACTCCAGGCAGGTGGTGCCGTGGCTGGGATTTGAACCAACGACCCTAGTATTGCCAGGCGGACAAATGTTAAATCCTGAATGATACCATTATTAATATTTTAAATCCAAACTTCAGAGTAAGAAAATTTTGTCTAAATACGAATGGAACGTGCCTTTTTTTGCATCTCGGTGTGTTTTCTGTATTTCTTCCAGATCTGTGCAGTAATCCAGTGTGAAAGGTTTCCTCTGTGCAGGAGCTTCCTGTAAGAAAGACTAACCACTGCTGCTCTCTCTCCTTGTGCAGGGTGACTGATCTTGTCTCCTCCCCGCTTCTGTACTTTTTTGCAAGCAGCCTGTAGTAGGCAGAGTCTGCTAGGCCCCTCCCACAGCACAGTGATGGTGTCGCTTTACTTTTAAAAGGTAATATCTGGGCATTCTAAGGCATTTGGTGCTCAAAAAGTAGATTTATAGTCGCTGTGGCCATTAAGGAATATATTTAAATGAAAATATTTGTATCTTGGAGTTCAGCTTTAAAGAATGGATGCACTGCGTAATATTTATATTGTTAGAGAGAAAGAGCAAGGATGAGTACATTACCCGCTGCAGTACTCATGTAGTAGGGAGTGACACTGACTGAGTGAAATCTTAAAGAAAGCTAATAAACTGGTACAAACATGTAATGCAAAAATGCTCTATCTAGCAAATGTAACTCGAAAAAAGCTTTGCATTATTGCAACAAGGCACAGTTCAAATTTTAACTCTGTTCAGGCATACAGGAACAGAATAGGTGATTAACCGCCTCCCACCCGCCATATAAAGAAATGACGGGCGCAAGGCGGTTCTCTCGTTTTGGAAGGATGTCATATGACGTACTCCCACTGCAACCGCACGTGCTCGCCCCTGGGGGTGCACATCGCGGCGGTCACTGGTGAGCTGTGTCCCTGGGACACAGCGGATCACCGGTCAACGGAAAGAGCTGATGAGATGTCAGCTCTGTCATGTGATCAGCTGTGTCCAATCACAGCTGATCACATGTAAATAAGGAAATGCCAGTTATCGGCATTCCTCTCCTCATGAACTGTCACGCTGACAGCTTGTGAGGAGAGGAGAGCCGGTAATCGGCATTACTCAGAGGGGACAATTACACTGATCATCGGGGCACTAATGATCAGTGTAGCCCCATCAGTGCCACCTGTCAGTGTCCATCAATGTCACCTGTCAGTGACCATCAGTGCCACCTGTCAGTGTCCATCAATGTCACCTGTCAGTGACCATCAGTGCCACCTGTCAGTGACATCAATGCCACCTGTCAGTGTCCATCAATGCCACCTGTCAGTGCCCATCAATGCCACCTGCCAGTGCCCATCAGTGCCACATCAATGCCACATATCAGTGCCTACCACTGCACATCAATGCCACATATCAGTGCCCACCTGAGCTGCCTTTCAGTGCCAGTCAGTGCCACCTATCAGTGCCAGTCAGTGCCGCCTGTCAGTGCTGCTTATCAGTGCCAGCCAATGCCGCCTATCAGTGCCACCTAACAGTGCCAGTAAGTGCCACCTAACAGTGCCAGTCAGTGCCACCTAACAGTGTCAGTCAGTGATGCCTATCAGTGCCACCTATCAGTGCTGCCTATCAGTGCCATATATGAGTGGTGCCTTTCAGTGCCCATCATTGATGCCTGTCAATGTCCATCAGTGCCACCTACCAGTGCCTCCTCATCAGTACCCATCAGTGCAACCTATCAGTGCCCATCACTGAAGCCTCATTAGCGCACATCAGTGAAGGAGAAAAATCACTTATTTATAAAAATTTTATAACAGAAACTAAGAAAAAACTTTTTTTTTCAACATTTTCAGTTGTTTTTGGTTTGTTTAGCAAAAAATAAAAACCCCAGAGGTGATTAAATACTACCAAAAGAAAGCTCTATCTGTCACAAAAAATGATAAAAATTTCATATGCGTACAATGTTGCATGACCGCGCAATTGTCATTGAAAGTACGACAGCACTGAAAGCTAAAAATTGGCATGGGCAGGAAGGGAATATAAGTGCCCTGTAGGGAAGTGGTTAAAGAATGGATGCACTGAGTAATATTTATATTGTTAGAGAAAAAGGGCAAGGATGGGTACATTAACGCTGCAGTACTCATGTAGTAGGGGGAGACACTGACTGAACGGAATCTTAAAGAAATCTAATAAACGTACAAACGCAATGCAAAAATGCTCTATCTAGCAAATGTAACTCGAAAAAAGCTTTGCATTGCTGCAACAAGGCACAGTTTTAATTTTAACTCTGTTCAGGCATACAGGAACAGAATAGGTGATTAATAAAATATTTGAAAAGTTGATTGCTTTACTGCCCTGGCTTAGATTAGTCATTTAACAGGACATGTTTATAATAAGAAATGACTCCTTAATTCTCTTTTACAGGACCAGGTGTAAATGAAATATTAAGAAAGATATCTTCGAAAAATCAGCTTAATAAGGTTTGGCTTTGAATGTGCTTTTATAGTCATGGAAATGTTTAAAATGTATGTAAACATGAAAAACTTCCCTTATTTACTCCCTTTTGGACTGTTAAATATACTATTGTGTTTTGTTTTATTGGTTCGACAACTGTCCAAAATACCTGTTGATCCTGGCAGAAATCCAGTGGTGTCCTGTGCACCCCCAGTCCTATCCCAAACAATATTATCGGGAAGTGTGTTAGGACTACCTTCTCCAACTATATATGTTCTGTATTGCTAACACATTTCCTGTCCTTGGGTTTAAAGTGTTATTAAACCCAGGACCCTGCATTCACTCTATCTGGTCTCCCACAGTACACAGAACATTGAAATTCAATTATTTTAGTAAATATAAACTGCTAAATACCTTTTCTCATCAGCAGTATATAGCAGTCTTGTGACTTCTATCGGTGTCCAGCAGAGCACTTGTTAAAGCTTGTAGGAAGAGTTTTCTTTCTGATCTGGGAGGATGCAGAACCCCTGACCTCTGTCTGGACAGTACCGATTGGCCCTGTGCTGATCACATGCACTCTCCCAAGAAAACCACAAAATCTCTCTAGCAATACACACCAAACTGAGAATGTGCAGACTGACTCCACATAATATGTCTTATCAGGAAATAAGAAGGGGACACTGGAAGAAGGGGAGGATCAGAGAAGACAGGATCAAACAGTCTTTACAGAGGATTAACCCCTTAGGTTCCACGGTGAGTATAACAAGCATGTTTTTCTGCATATACAGACTGATTTTACTGTTGTGGGTTCAGTAACACTTTAAATACACTAATTGCAGTAAGAAGGGAGCAGAACAACTATTTCAGAGGTATGATTTAAAACTTTATTTACTGAGAAAATGGTGCATGTTCATTAATATTATTACCATTGCGCTAATTGCTATTTTTATTTTAAAGAAATGCTTAAGCAGAGGTTACTTCCCTCAACCACCAGCACCTTTCCTATTGATCAACAAGAATTCCAATCCTACTAAAGGACTAATAATCTTTCTGCCCAGGAGTCAATATGGGGTAGGACTAAACTTAAAGTAGAATTCTGGGATAAACCTAACTAGTTTTAGAATGTTTTCTCACCTTTCCTAACACCTATGGTCATCAACCTGTGTTAAAAAGATGTATATAATTATATATTTTCAGCCCACTCTGGCTCCTTTGAGCAAGTCAATGGCAGCTGCAGGGGAGAGGAGGGACCACCTGCAATGGAGGGGCCATGGGATCCTATGGGTAAAGTCACAGCTCCCAGGCATTGGCAGCCATTGTTGTGTTATTTCTGCTCCTTTTGCAGCTGCCACTGACTGATACAGGGGATCACGTGACTGGACTGGAGCGGACTGAAAATAGGTAAGTGTATACACTCACTGGCCACTTTATTAGGTACACCTTGCTAGTACCAGGTTGGACCTCCTTTTGCCTTCAAAACTGCCTTAATTCTTCATGGCATAGATTCAACAAGGTGTTGGAAACATTCCTCAGAGATTTTGGTCCATATTGACATGATTTCATGTTGCCTTTCTATAATCTCAAACCAGTTTTCCCATTCTACACCGACCTCTGACATCAACAAGGCATTTTTGTCCACACAACTGCCACTCACTGAATTTTTTCTCTATTTTGGACCATTCTCTGTAAACCCTAGAGATGTGTGGGAAAATCCCAGTAGAACAGCAGTTTTTTAAATACTCAGAGCATCCCTCCCGGCACCAACAACCAAGTCACGTTCAAAGTCACTTAAATTCCTTTTTTTCCCCATTCCGATGCTCGGTTTGAACTTCACCAAGTCATCTTCACCATGTCTAGATGCCTAAATGCATTAAGTTGCTGCATGTGATTGGCTGATTAGCAGTTTGTCTTTCCATGTAATTGAACAGGAGTACCTAATAAAGTGGCTGGTGAGTGTACATATTTTTTACACAGGTTAGTCATTATAGGTGTTAGAAGGAGAGAGAGCATTTTTAACCATTAGCCGCCCAGCCAATGGCCGTTTGGCGGCTTCAAATGTGTCTCTTCATTCCGGGTGCACGCCATTTGGCGTGCTCCCGCACATGCGCCGTTTGCGCTAATGCAGAGCGGCGCAGCAGTGCGATCTGTCACCGGCCGTGCACCTCGGACACGGCCGATGACAGATCCGAGTACCGGCTCCCGTTGCTGGTACCATGTGACCTGCTGTGACCAATCACAGCAGGTCACATGACAGTTGTATACAATGGATGGCTTCATTCATGATGCCATCCATTGTATACTAGTGCCTAGCTGTGAATGGTCACAGCTAATCACATACACAGCTAAGCACAAAAAAAAAAAAAAGAAAAGCTGAATGAATCGATTTCATTCAGGTAAATGCTTGCTTATAGCAAAGTAATTCTGTGCTATAAGCAAATTGTGTAAAAAAAAAAAAAATACTGATCACTTCCCCAAAGCAGTACAATGTTACTATGGTAACATTGTACTACTTTGGTCATAGTAAAATATGAAAAAAAACTCTTAAAAAAAATTGTAAAAAAATGTAATAAAAAATTAAATATAATAAAAAAATTAAAAAAAATTAAAAAAATATATATTTTTTTTTTCATACTGTCACCAGTCAGTGTCCCTGTTCACCGCCATGCCAGTTATATGATGACGCTGTACTGCACTGGTGACAGTATGTAAAAAAAAAATAGTGAAAATAATTTTTTTAATTTTTTCATTTTCCGGAAAATTATGACAAAAAAATACAACTTAAAAAAACTCGCCATGCCTCTTATGAAGTACGTCGGACAGTCTACTCTGCAAAAAGGGGTCATTTGGGGATATCTGTACTATTCTGACATTCTTGGACCTCAAGAAATTAGATGGGCCGTCAGTACTTCAGGATTGATCAATATTCAGATCTATACCATAGTTTGTGAACTCTATAACTTTCCTACAAACTAAATAATGCATCCTAATTTGGGTTATTTTCACCAAAGACATGTAGCAGAATACATCTCGGCCTAAATTTATGAAGAACAATTATTTATTTGTAAACTTTTATAACAGAAACAAAGAAAAATGTGTTTTTTTTTCAAAATTTTTGGTCTTTTTTTGTTAATTTAGCAAAAAATAAAAACCCCGGTGGTGATTAAATACCACCAAAAAAAGCTCTAGTTGTGTGAAGAAAATGATAAAATTTTAGTTTGGGTACAATGTTGTATGACCGCGCAATTGTCATTCAAAGTGTGAGAGTGCTGAAACCTGAAAAATGGCCTGGGCAGGAAGGTGTAAAATTGCACGGTATTGAAATGGTTAAGATTAGTTAGGTTTATCCCAAAATTTTACTTGAACTGTTGTAAAAAATCCCAAGATTTACCTACACCTCTAGCTTCCTGTGTCTCCGAATTTACTAATTGGTTTGATATGTGGTTTTCCCTAAACATAATCTCTGCTGATGCATTTTGTAATATGTACAGGTTTTAAATATACCAAAAACTGTGACAGGTTAACGTTAATATGATCAGAAATATAGTGTATATCCCTACAAAACAGACACTTCCATTCATAGCCATTCATTGTGTACTATTGTGTTGCTCACTGTGATTTGTCACAGTGATCATATGGTACTGAGAGGACCAATCACAGCCCATCTGTACCATGTGATTAGCTGTGGCCAATCACAGCTAATTACAACAATACATACTCTATGCATAGATTCATTCACAAAAATGGTTGCTTATAACAGTGATTGTCCCAGTTATAAGCAATCATGAAAAAAAACTTTTAAAAAAAATTGAAAAAAAATTGGCTTTTTTTTTTAACATACTGTCACCAGTCAGTGTCCACCATTACTGCCACGCTAGTTAATTTTTCAAAAAATTGCGACAAAAATATGACTTAAAAAAATTTGCCATGCCTAAATACATTGGACTATCTACTTTCCAAAAAGAGGTAATTTGGGGGGTATTGTACTGTCCTGGTATTTTCAGGCCTGAAGAAATTAGACTGATCAATTTTCAAGTATATATATATTTTTCCTACAGATTAAATAATATACACTGATTTGGGTTATTTTTACCAAAAGAAATATAATATATTTTGGCCTAAATTTATGAAGAAAGATTATTTATTTGCAAAACTTTACAAAATAAGTGTTTGGGTTTTTTTTCAAGCGTTTCAGTCTTTTTTCATTTATTTAGCAAGAAATAAAAAAACAGTGGTGATCAAATACCACCAAACAGAAGCTCTATTTGTATGAACAAATAGATAAAAATTTCATTTGGGAACAGTGTTGCATGACTGAGTAATTGTCATTCAAACTGTGAAAGCTGAAAATTGGCCTGGGCAGGAAGGAGGTAAAATTGTGCAGTACTGAAGTGCTTAAAGCTGGAGACTGGTATTCCGGACTTATAAAAATTCTAATTTTCTGGTTGAACTCCTTTCGGGCTTGGACCTAAAGCAGACGTTCTGACTTCGCTGTGACTTTATTTTCTGTCCAGATTGGTGGCCTAAAGTGAGCTGAAGTCACAGGCTTAGCAAAACTGCCAGGCAACTAGCATTTTCAATGGGTGATCAACTGTAGAAGCCTCCAGATTTTTCTCACCACAGGTTGTCTTTACTTTTCTAGATATTTGTTTTCCTCTATGTTAGGACTGCAGAAATGTTTGTTAATAACCTTGCAATCGATCACATTTCTGAATACTTTTTATGTACACTGAACTGTTAGCTGTACACACATTACTTTGCTGTTAATCACTAATTATTATTTTTTTGTCAGTGGCAGTTAAAGTCAAATTAGTAGCTTTGACATTTAACTTATTTCATTTGTAATTAGTTAATTAAAATTGCAAACATGTAGACATTATGGAAACATTTTTCAAATAAAAAGAAGTGTGATTACATTTTCATGCTAGTTGGGTCCCCAAAGAACTCGTTTATCTCATACATACATTTTGAAATAAATTAAACAGCTTTACGAAGTCAAATATTTAAATTAGACATGAAAGCACAAGGCCAAGAAAACTTTCCATTTCTAAATGAGTCTCATGATAATTTGAATGCAATCAGTGGAATATTTCTGGGATTCTCTTTTAATGAGCAACTAACATAAAGAGCTTTTACTGTCATTTTCCTCTGGCATATAAGTAAATAATAATTATTACAAAAATAAATACATAAATAAATAAAACACATATACAGGTGAAACTCGAAAAATTAGAATATTGTGCAAAAGTTCATTTATTTCAGTAATTTAAAAGGTGAAACTAATATATGAGATAGACTCATTACATGCAAAGCAAGATAGTCCAAGCCGTGATTTGTCATAATTGTGATGATTATGGCTTACAGCTCATGAAAACCCCAAATCCACAATCTCAGAAAATTAGAATATTACATGCAATCAATAAAACAAGGATTGTACATAGAACAATATCGGACCTCTGAAAAGTATAAGCATGCATATGTACTCAGTACTTGGTTTGGGCCCCTTTTGCAGCAATTACTGCCTCAATGCGGCGTGGCATGGAAGCTATCAGCCTGTGGCACTGCTGAGGTGTTATGGAAGACCAGGATGCTTCAATAGCGGCCTTCAGCTCTTCTGCGTTGTTCGGTCTCATGTGTCTCATCTTTCTCTTGGCAATGCCCCATAGATTCTCTATGGGGTTCAGGTTAGGTGAGTTTGCTGGCAGGGGCCAAGTCCTGCTTGAAAATGAAGTCAGCATCCCCATAAAGCTCATCTGCGGAAGGAAGCATGAAGTGCTCCAAAATCTCCTGGTAGACGGCTGCGTTGACCCTGGACTTAATGAACCACAGTGGACCAACACCAGCAGATGACATGGCTCCCCAAATCAACACAGACTGTGGAAACTTCACACTGGACTTCAAGCATCTTGCAGTGTGTGCCTCTCCATTCTTCCTCCATACTCTGGGTCCTTGGTTTCCAAATGAGATGCAAAAGTTGCTCTCATCAGAAAAGAGGACTTTCAACCGCTGAGCAACAGACCAGGTCTGTTTTTCTTTAGCCCAGGTAAGACGCTTCTGACGTTGTTTGTTGTTCAGGAGCTGCTTGACAAGAGGAATACGACATTTGAAGCCCATGTCCAGGACCTGTCTGTGTGTGGTGGCTCTTGATGCACTGACTCCAGCCTCAGTCCACTCCTTGTGAAAGTCCCCAACACTTTTGAATGGCCTTTTCCTGACAATCCTCTCCAGGCTGTGGTCATCCCTGTTGCTTGTGCACCTTTTTCTTCTACACTTTTCCCTTCCACATAACATAGCAGTCTTTCCCATGATTGTATAATCATGGCAGTATAAATGTGTCTCAACTGCTGGGTTTTGCTACCCCTCAATTGCTAGTGTAAATAAGCCCTAACACAGATCTATGCACGCTGCAGCATCTCATTTTGTGATTTGATACAACGTTACAATCATGCAGTCTAAGCACTGGGGAAGAGGATGACAATATCTCAGCCTAGGCAAAGTCACTTGACTGGAGCTTAATTTTTCATTCTAAAGGTGCTGCTTTTTTGTGAAAAAAAAAATGCTACTTTACACTGTGATATGTTAAGAATTTTATCATGCAGACTGTAAAAGTTGCTGAAAGGTCCACTTTATATATGTATGTATGAATGTATTTATTTTAAAGGAATGCTCATGTGATACTGCAGATTTTTTGGCTGAAATGTATTTTTTTTTAGTTTTGGTTAAAATAGGGAAGGGTTAAAACACATGCCAGTTTATTTGTTGCTGTGTTCCATGGGGAGCTCTTTCTTATTATTCCTGTCCTGAAGATGCAACAAAAAAATTATAGAAATTCTCTACAAATAAAGGGGAATCCTTAAGTACCCGTTCACATAAATGCGGATTGGATGCAGTTTGAACAGCATCCAATCCGCATGGTGTGTGAAAACACATTGCTTCCTATGGTGCCTGTTCGCATATGTCCAGTGCACTGGCAGTGCGGATTCAGTGTGGTTTTAAAAAAGAGTCATGTACGATTTCTGAGCAGTACCTTCAGGTTCAGGTGCAAATTACATACTATTGACTTTTATGAGAACCGTTTCTAAACTTCACATGTGTGAATAGGATAAAAACCTGAGTTAGCGCTGGTTCACATATATGCGGCTGTGCGGGCCACGTTTTGCGCAGGCATGAGAACCCATTCCTTTGAATGGACTCCCGTTCCCCGTGACACGCAGGGAAGAAGTCTCTGTACTTTTTTGGAAACCTCGGTTCCCAGTGCGGTTGCGATTTCCAATACGGGCAGCGTGTCATTAAAATTAATGCCACCCGCCCGCAGGTCTGCATTTTTCTGTGGGGGTGGTGCGGCTGGATGGATTTTTGTATGGATCCGCAGCGGCACCATCCGCACATATGTGAACCTAGCCTTAATCCTGTCCTGAACCTGATGTAAACCTGGCGTGAACCTGTGAACAACTACTGTATCAATTAGCTGTGAAACCTGAGCTTCAATCTGCACCGCACATGTGCAAATCAGCTTTAAAGGATAGGTTCCCCTTTAAAAAAAATAAATGCACTTTTTTGCAGGTAAAAAAAAGTGCATTTACAATTTTTTTTAAAAAAAGCATTGCACCAGCGATCAGTAAATCACTGGTGCCATGCAGGACTCTTGCAGACTGTCAGTGTAAGCTGTCTGCTTGTAGCTTATACAAGCAGGCGGTTTCACACATGTTTTTACACATGACATGAAAAATCAATGAACTACCAGAGAGCTCAACAGTGCCGTGGTAGTTCATTGAGAACTACAAGCCGACATCCACAAAGGGTTCACAGAACTCGCACACATGCTCTTTTCAAAAAGTGACAGCTGGTATGGGGATCTTCTCCCTGTACTGCCATCACACACAAGGCTTGGATCACCGAGCCGCTGCAGGAGCGGGAACATGTTATACGTTCCACTCTAAAAATGGGTGGAACATGTAACATGTTCTTGACTGTGATCCTTTAAATAGTGGTAACTGGAAAAGACAAATTCAATTGCACCTCCTCTTATGGTGACAACTCTAAAATTGTCCATTACTTTCTGTCTGTGAAGTTTGTCACCAGGATAAAAAGAGAGCATTAAAACCTTGACAGCTGTTCTAACCTTTTGCACTATATCCAAAACAAAAAAAAAATTGTAATGTATAATACACTTTCAAATATTATTATTTGGTAATTGCCTGGAAAATATGGTAAATAGATATCAAAGTAAAATTGTCATTAGTCTTCGAAGAGCCAAAAGTCCACAAAATCAGTCATATAAACATTCATTCCAGGTACTCATGTAGCACTGTCGATTCATGTAGTGCTTTACATATATATTGTACATTCACATCAATCCCTAACCCTCAAGAGGTGTACAATCTAAGGTCCCTAACTTACATTCATACATACACATACTAGGGACAATTTAGACAGGAGTCAATTAACCTACCAGCATGTCTTTGGAGTGTGGGAGAAAACTGGAGTACCCGGAGGAAACCCATGCAGGCACAGGGAGAACATGCAAAGTCCAGGCAGGTGGTGCCATGGCTGGGATTTGAACCAATGACCCTAGTACTGCCAGGTGGAAGTGCTAACCATTTAGCCACTGTGCTGCCCAAAATCTACAATCTTGGCTTTCATAAATATTCTTCTACATCAGGCTGTGTTTGGATTTATTTGTTGGATGAGTATGATAATCTATTTTAATATTACACTATTATAAGATTTCCTGTGGTTATATATCACTCTAATTTGCTGCCTTTCTGAACTGATAATACTGTATGATGTTTTGAAAACAAAGTATACATCATTCATAGTTATTTTTCCCAGTGAGAAATGACAGCAATCATCAAAGACTGCTTGTTGAAAACAGCCAATTTAGGAACAAGCTCATGGTTTTGCTCTGTTTGTCTTTAGATAATCAAAGGTATTGGAAACAAAACAAAAGATATTTAAAAATGGCAACAACAAAAAAAATAAACAGGAAGCTTTCAGACCCATGGAACCTTTGTCAGATTAAAATCTCAGTAATGGTATTGAACATGTAAAGACATCCAAAAATAATAAGAATGTTATATTTAATTTTATATATATATATATATATATATATATATATATACATACACACTATATTGCCAAAAGTATTGGGACACCTGCCTTTACACACATGAACTTTAATGGCATCCCTTTGTCCCTAGGGTTCAATATTGTGTTGGCCCACCCTTTGCTGCTATAATAGATTCAACTCTTTTGGGATGCTGCCCACAAGGTTTAGGAGTGTGTCCAGGGGCGGACTGACAACTCATGGGGCCCCCAGGCAAAATGGGATCATGGGGCCCCTGTGTCCTTGCCCAAACTCAAAAAAGCCTATGAAAAAGGTACCAGGGGCATCAAATGGGGCCCCCTACTGACCCCGGGCCCTCAGGCAGTGCCCGAGTTTCCAAATGGTCACTCCGCCCCTGAGTGTGTCTATGGGAATATTTGACCATTCTTCCAGAAACGCATTTGTGAGGTCAGGCACTGGTGTTGGAAGAGAAGGCCTGGCTCACAGTCAGGTTGAGATCAGGACTCTGTGCAGGACAGTCAAGTTCCTCCACCCCAAACTCACTCATCCATGTCTTTATGGACCTTGCTTTGTGTACTGGTGTGCAGTCATGTTGGAACAGGAAGGGGCCATCCCCAAACTGTTCCCACAAAGTTGGGAGCATGAAATTGCTCAAAATGCTCGGTATACTGATGCCTTAAGAGTTCCCTTCACTGGAACTAAGGGGCCAAGTCCAACCCTTGAAATCATCCCCACACCATAATCCCCCCTCCACCAAACTTTACACTTGACGCAATGCAGCCAGGCAAGTACCGTTCTTCTGGTAACCACCAAACCCAGACACATCCATCAGATTGCCAGACAGAGAAGTGTGATTAGTCACTCCACTGCTTTACACCACTGCATCCAAAGCTTTGCATTGCACTTGGTGATGTAAGGTTTGGAAGCAGCTGCTTGGCCATAGAATGGCTCTCTATGCACTGTTGTGCTAATCTGAAGGCCACACAAAGTTTGGAGGTCTTTAGCTATTGACTCTGCAGGCAGTTGGTGACTTCTGCGCACTGTGAGCTTCAGCATGCGCTGACCTTGCTCTCTCATTTTACGTGGCTTACCACTTCGTTGTTGAGTTGCTGTTGTTCCCAGTTACTTCCTCTTTGTTATAATACACTAACAGTTGACCGTGGAATATTTAGAAGCAAGGAAATTTCACAGATTGACTTATTGCACAGGTGGCAACCTATCACAGTACCACGCTTGAATTCACTGAGCTCCTGAGAGCGACCCATTCTTTCATGAATGTATGTAGAAGCAGTCTGCTTTCCATAGCTGCTTGAATTTATACACTGTGGCAATGGAGGTGATTGGAATACAATGATTTGAAGGGGTGTCCCAATACTTTTGGTAATATAGTTTATTTACCTTGGGGATCAATATGTACCATATTTAAAAGACAGGGTAGTGTTTTGTGGGTGAGAATTGAGACCCCACTGGCATAGGTTGAATATGTGGTGTAGAAAGCCTTTTGAACCCAAGGTCTCTCTAATGCCATAATTTTGCTGCCCATAAGGTGCGTTTCTTGTAACAGCAGTATATGGGGGTTATGATTTCTAAGAAATTGGAAAAGAACAGCACGCTTAAATTTCAAATTCGGACCTCTGACCACGATATAATTTTCATTGTCTCAAAAGTATTTGAGGCCATAAGGAAGAAAAAAACAGTGAAACGAAGGTACGGCTAGGCCTAGAGCAAGGGGCACCTAATGAGCAGCAAAAAGAGTATGAGCCAATGCCATGACATCAGAGCTAGAAGATGAGTGTCTAAAAACAACACATGCACTGTAGTGCAATTCCTGTTGATACCAGTCCCTGTTCAGAATGAGAAGGGGGGCAAGTAGCGACCTTCACCCAAAACTAACAACAAGACTGGTCACAACCAGAAGACTTTGTCCAGTGTGGGGGCCTGTATCCAGAAAACTGCTCATTCAACAATGGTAGTGGGGAGAGTTCAGCTAGTCGATGACACAATGGTGTCAATATTTGCTAGTCCAGCCAAGAGGATTGTAGTGGAGGCACACGATAAGCACTTTTTAGAAACCCAATATGTGGACCTTCCTCATGGCAGGATACATGAGATCAGCATGAGGGCATCTTTAAGGTGCAAAGGGTATAGGAACATCTCCAAGCATAAGATAGAATTGGGATCCCCCCACCAAAGAACAAGGTATGCCTATGATGAATACAGCTCAGGAAAACAAAAAAGAAAAGACAAAGCAAAGATTTCGAAGAACTGGTATACTTGCTTGAAGAGAGATAAGAATATCTTCAGAACATCTCAACAGCAGGCTAGAAGACATGGGTTCTATCAGGTGTCCAGCCAAGTGGAAGCCACTTCAGGTGATTCAAAGAAATGGGTGTGGTCTCCATCCACTATTCGAAGTCTGCTGGGGTACATTAGACTGAATTTGATGCCTTTCTCCCTAAGGCATCTGCGAACCTCTGTAAAGGATATTTGATGCTGTTGGATTTCAGGAGAATAATCCAGAAAGAGAAGGATTTTGGAATTTTCATAATGAAGATCTGGTTTATTTCTTGCCACTGCCAGGGTCCTGTCACAGTCATGATAGTTGAGAATTCTCAGTAGAAAGGGCCTCAAGGGAGCCCCTGATATTGGTGATTTGGTGATGTAGGGGGGACCCTGTGAGCCAGCTCAACAACGAAGGTCGGTGGGAGATCCTTCAGATCCAGCAATTGCACCAAAAAGGTTTCAGCAAACTCCGCTGGTCTAGGCCCTTCAGCACACTCTGGTAGGCCCAAGATCCGCACACTGTTGCGGTGGAGGCAGTGCTCTCACCTGCTGCAGAGCATAAAGCCTCTGTCAATCTGGAGCAGAATTTGTCAAGATCATGCTGGATCAGACCGATGTCTGTGGGCAGGAAGTCTATTTTTGCTGTGAGCACCACCTTACAGGTGGTGATGACTGCCAGGATCTAGGCACTCGAAGGGCCATCTGCAGCAGAGTCCACTGGGGCTGTCTGGGTTGTGACCAACATGGCTACAGGCCTCGTGTCCAAGATGTCCATGGATGAGGAGGGGTGGAGCCATAGATGAAGAGGGCTCAACTGCTTGAGCTCTAGTGGTGCGTGGCTACCCGGGGACATGACGCCCCACTGGGAAGTTCACTTTTGTCGTGGGGGACCCAGTGTGCAGGATGGGGAATTAAAAGCCCAGAGAAGGTGCCCAAAGAATGAGGTGGGATCAAGGCAGGATCGTGCTGTGCATCCAGACTCGTTCACATCCCAGCCACGCCCACAGTGATGGGTACTTTTTACTGAGGGACCTGGGGTCTATTAGACCTATTCATCAGATGCCCTTAAAAGCATCTGAGGAAACCAAGGTTACAGCTTGTAAACAACAAACCGAAACCAATAGTGACAAAAGCCTTGTCACTTCTGAAAGTTCCTTCTAAATTCATAAGTCGACCTGACTGCCCACATCAGTCCTGGACTCCCCAGTAGAATAAGAGAGCCTAAAAAAGGCTGCAGCGAGAGAGGACCCTCTTCCGCCCCATTTAAAAATGATCAGGCAGCTGTGTAGCTCCTCGGATCATTTTTACGTTAAAAAGAATCAGAAGACAGGACTTATGTTAAAGTGGTTTTGAAACCTAAACATTATTTACCTTAACGCATTCCCGTCCCAGTGCCGGTATCCCCCCCTCTCTTGCCCCTTATACTTACCGGAATCCTCATTCAATCCAGTGTTTTGCCCATCTGGAGTAGCTCTCTCCTCTTCTCCTCGCTCTGACATGCTATGTTGCTACTGTCAGGCAAATCCTGTGATGAAGGAGCATGGGGTGGGGCCAAGCCACAGTGTCTGTGTCTATGGACGCAGGCAGCACAGCTTGGGATCAAACCCACAGTTGTGTCAACTGCACAGAGGAAGATAGCGGCTGCTTTGTGCAAATCTATTGCAGAGAGCAGGTAAGTATCACATTTGTTATTGTTATTGTTTTTTAAATTAAACTTTACAACCACCTTAATAGTGTATAGTCAGGGCTATATTTACCATAAGGCTCTCAACGACTTGTGAAGCAGTACCAAAGTGCCACATTGCAATTTTTGCTAAAAAATGTGGCAATTCTGTTTAGTTATTATTAAATCCTGGAGATGAGCTGTAGATAACATTGTAAGGGTTACTAAGATAAACAAGACTATCTATATGTTATTTTACATGGAGCTGTAGAAAGGGAGACTGAGTGCTTTTTATATTCATTTTATTATTAAAAGCAATCACTGAATTCCTTTCCAGCAACTTTGCCTAGGCTCAGATGATGCCATCAATCTGCTGCTGGCAGTTTTTCCTCATTCTCATCATCAGGTAATAAACTATAATACTGTGCTTTTGTAGTAAGGTAAGAGGCTAGAGCTGGTGCTGCTGCCCATGACTATGCCGTTTTTGAGCCAACATCTCAATTCAGGAATTATACAATAAACATATGGCACAAACCTAAAGTAAAAAACAACAATGTAACCACTTGACAATAAACCATGGCAAGTCCATAAAAGTCTAAAAATAACTAAAAGTCCATAATATACACCTAAGGTAGCCCCACCAAGAGACTGGAATGTATCTCTGCAGAAATGAAAAAGAAACACTAGGGGGTGCCTCTAAGTGCAATACTAAAAGATAATTCAATAATTCATACATGGAACACTCACATGTGTGAAGATGCTAAATAGCCTTAAATGAAAGGGACCATCGCCACTTTGCTGGTAGTGTGATTGCCTCGGCATCCAGAGCCAGATGGAGCCTGAGATTGGAAGGACATCCACATTGCATGAAAGATAACGGCTCCCTGAGATGGAGGAGAACACATAACTGGAAGTGACGTCAGCAAAACCACTGTGAAATGCAGGAAGTGGAAGTAGCGTCAGAGTGGTTGATCCGTAGCCTAGGTAATGCGTTTCGGAGCACCAGTCAGCACCTTTGTCTCCTCCATCTCCAGGAGCCATTACCTTTCGTGCAACGTGAATGTCCCTCCAATCTCAGGCTCCATAATGTTCTGGCCAGTAACACACCACCTGTATAAGAATGTGTACAATCTGGATGAAGATGCACAGGGGCACCCTTGGACAGCAGCATTGTTAATCCAGAGGAGGGGAGTGTTAGATGCACTAAATGATTTAAATACAATAACAAATTGAAGCCAAACTCCAAATTGAAGCGAACATTTTATAAGCAGTTACAGCAACAGTCTTTTTGGGTTAAAGGTTTTACATAAATAAATAGAAGGTGACCATTGTAAGCACCCTTGCTACATCTGCAGGGCACCTTGTTCTGTTGAAAAACAACATGCTTACTGGCTGTATAATAATATTAAGGAATGAAAACCTAAAAAAGAAAACTAATGCAGCCATCACATCTAAGAAATGGTATGCTGCAATATAATAAATGTTTGCTTTTCGGTTTAATACAATACAATATGGTGCATGAATGTGGTCTACTAAGGAGTCATTTATAGCCGATGATCCATGGTGGGTAATCTTAACTTGCAAAATGTAGGCAAGTGTATATTCATGGCTGCCAGGAAAGTATACCTTCACACGATTTTCACCAAGTGGGACTTGCTTTCTTAAAGTAACCCTGTCCCCATTGGGCATTTCTAAACAGAGGGCAGCCCATAAAAAAGGAGAATGCACTTAACTTTCTAGTGACCCATGTGATGAAAATCCACCACTTCATTACTCCCCGGTCAATGCACATATTGCATGCTGTCAAAGGGTTGATTATTTTCAGCAGATGCTGAGTATAGGAGCAGCAGATTTTCAGCACACAGGAGAGGTAAGTATATGTATTTTATTTTTACAGATTGCCTTCTGTTTAAAAGTGTAGTGAACTCCCCAGTAGACAACAGCAGAGCAGTACAAACCATCCTAGACCTTTGAATTTGTAACAAGATCACAGGAGGAAGATCACTTTAAAATTAATTAATTTATCCTCAGTCGTCCTCTCTAAGGAAGAGGATGAAGTTTTGTGTCTAAGTCCGGGATTTTGTCCCGAAAAAGAATTTGATGCACTTGAAGCAGTTAGAAACATTAATCTGTTTACATAAGATTATGCTCAGGACCTTGATTTTTCAAAATACAAAAAACTTGATTTCAAAGACCTCCAAGAACTAATTGAATTATGAGAGGAAAGTGACAACACTGAATATATCAATGAGATTGAGGTGGAATTTGGATGAATTACTGTCAGTGAAGGATAACCCCCTCTAGCGCTACTAAATTTCCATTGTGAAATGTATATAAACCAAGGTCCAGAACTTTTCCCTAATTAACTCTTAATGCAAATATCTTTGGCTTTTTTTCAACAAACGGCCAAAGAGATTTTGGCACTACCAGTCGAGGAAAGCTCTGAGCATAATCTGAGCAAAACACATGCAGCATTGCTAGAGACTCTTAAGAATAGAAAATAATTGGTCATAAAACCCTTGGACAAAGGGGGAAATATTGTAGTTATGTTTAATGAACAATATGTAGCTATGTGTTAACATATCCTCGAAAATACGACTTGGTATAAAAAAGGCCTCAACATTGCATTGCTAAGACTCAACAAACTTATTAGAATATTATTAACAATGCCTTGCAGAACTGTGTTATCCCTAAGAGAACCTGGGAATTCCTAAATGTAGACTGGCCATGCCTGCCAACATGTTATCCCCTTCCAAAGGTTCACATGAGTTTAATAACACCCCCAGGTTAACCCATATCTATTGGCTGTGGATGACTCACCTAAACTGCCAGTACTTTTGTTGATATGCACCTGAGACCACACATGGCAGTTTGCCTTCCTACACCAAGGACACTATAAATTTATTACAAACAATTGAAGACTTGCACATTCCAAATGATATTTGGTTAGTAGCCTTGGATGTTGAAGCACTTTATAGCAGTATTCCACATATGAAGGGTCTCTCTATGATCAAAGTAGAGATCAAGAAGGTTACATCTACAAACAATTTCTTCACTTTTGATGGTTCCCACTTCCTCCAGGTACAAGAAGTAGCCATGGGGACTTGCTGTGCCCCATCCTACGCCAATCTGTACCGGGGGGGGGGGGACAACAGATATTCAGTGATGAGTCTCTCTATGTACCTGCGTCATACAGTATATTATCCTGGCACTGGTACATTGATGATATTCTCATCCTGTGTGACAGCACTTAGGAACTTTTGGAAACCTTTGTTAAGTGCCTAGGTGTGAATGATTTCAATCTCTTGTTCACAATCTCATTTGATCAGAAACAAATTTCGTTTTTGGATATGGAAATTTTTGTATAGGCGGATCTAACCTTGGGATCAACATTGTTCAGAAGGTCACTGCAGTTAACACGATCCTGAGAGCTGACAGTGGCCACCCATATAGTTTGGTTAAATCTATACCTTATAGGCAATACTTACATCTTAGACAAAGTTGCTTTTTTGATGAGGATTTCAAGTGATTGTTGGCTCGAGGATATGCCAAGAAAACTTTGAAGAAGGATTTATCAGTAAGTCAAGCAACAGTCATTGACTGGCTTGATTTGTCATGCACCTCGCCACAAGCAGGACACAGTGGCCACAATCAAGCTGATTATTTGGTATAATAGGCAACATCAACAAATTTGCCATGTTATTAATAGATACTGGTATGTCAGGACTTGTGTCATCAACTGCTGGTGGCACTGTGGTTTCGCAGAGTCAAAAGGCACAATTCTGGTGGTCACCAACAGGTGTCTCCCAGCAGCTGGGCTGTCCAAGTAATTTGGCTGCATCTGATGTGAGCTGCTGGGAGGTATATAATCCCACCCATAACTGAGGTTCAGTGCTTCATTATTCCTCCTGGAAACTGTGTCCCAGCCTGAACCTGATCCTTGCTCCTGAGCCTTGTTCCTGTGACCTGCTCCCTGTACCCTGCATCCAGCTCTCCCAGTAACTTGCTCCCTGCTCCTCTTGTTTCTTTCCAGTCCTGACCTTGCCCTGCTTCTGTGTGCTTCCTCCATTTGTATATAGTTACTTAAATTATTGCTTGGTTTGCTGAACTTTCATGTTTATTTTGTCACTTTACATTGTTTATGGTTTATTGGTGTTTGTGTTGTTGGTGTTGTAAGAGTGATATTCATGTTAATAAACTTAATTTAACCTTACTCAGCCTGGCTCCTGATTTCTTAAGGTACAGCCCACTGATCTGTTCATCATTGCAGAATGCCTGTGGTATCCCTGACAATGTAATTATTACAAGCCGACCCCTTGGTAGCTGCTTGCACCAGGGATAAAGCAGAAATAGTATATCATTGTAATACATCAGTCAGAGATACCTTGGTACATAGCCACTTTAGTAGAACAGGTACAGGTGACCTGTGTCACCAGAAAGAAACATATATGTGTGGTGGATGTTTCTACTGCCAGCATATTCTGCAAGAAATAAATTACCAAAAGGGGACATGCATGAAGCCAGACAATATGTTAACTGTCAGACCCCAGGCGTTGTTTATATAATAACCTGCAGTTGTGGCAGTTTTTACATAGGCAAGACCAAGCAAAATTTTTGGAAAATGATTTATGATTCCATGTATCAGCTTATAAATCAGGGGACATTTCATCTCCTACAGGTAGACTTGACACATGGGGGTTTATTTACTAAAGCTGGAGAGTCCAAAATCAGACTCCCTTCTGCATAGAAACCACATAGCTTCCAGGTTTCATTGCCAAAGCTTCATTGAACAAGCTGAGGTTAGAAGCTGATTGGTGTCTATGCAGAAGGGAGTCTGATTTTGGACTCTCCAGCTTTAGTAAATAAACCCCATGGCATCATAATATGAATTCAAATTGTGTATAGTTCTTAGCCCATGAGAGGTTGCACCCAGATGTTAAAGGAGCAACTGGGATTGCTGTATCTTCCAAAAGGAAGCTAGGTGGATAGATCAGGTAGCAGCAACTCAATCTCCAAGGCTAAATTATGTCCTAAGTTTCAAACCAATTTTGCCTTGAGTCTGCAGGGCTCCTGTAGTTTTTGCTAGAGCCATATGGTGATTTGGTCTTCACCCAGTGTGGTGATGTACCTTTAAGAATTCATCTTAGTGTTTTGCTTGTTGCCATAAGTATTTAGTATGTAAACCACTGATATAATGCGCTAATGGCTTGATGTGCATACAAGTACATTGAATTGATTGGATTATTCTAATTTTTTTAATTGACAAAATGATTGTATTACAAATGCTGTTTAATTGAGATATTGTTTGTGAAGAAGATGACCCGGATGAACCACAACCATTATACTGGAGGAACTTGCTCCTTGCAAATATAGTTTAGTGTTTGGAGTTTAGTATTTCTTTTTTTATTGTTAAATATTTTTTTATCCCTTTTTTAACATTTGTACTTATATTTCTTTTTCTAATAGTCCTGTTTCATTACTATTCTGTTGTCTTGAGTTGGGGACTAGCAGTGCGATGGAAGACGTAGCAATATGGCCCCCAATTAATGCTACTTTTCAAAGGTCTTATTAGATCTTGTCCCCTTTGGGTCAATATAACGGAGCACAGACATGGCTTCATCATCATGATGCCATTGCGTGATGACGTACATGTTGTGACATCACCATGCACTGGCGTATGCAATAATGTCATTACGCGCATATGCAGAACCAGTGGAAAGCCAGTTTTGGCGCCATTTTAGGGCATATAAATCCATGCAGCATTGGAGGGTGTCAGGTGCCGACTGGTGGTAGCCTCTAGCAACCCACTGGCCGGTGTCCCTCAGGGCGCGGAGTCTAAGCCTCAGTCTGCTGGTTCACCATAGCCCCTGATGGTGGGGATGGACGTAAAGCAGCCTGAGACCAAGTCACGACCCCCGAGTAACACCAGCTGTGGTAAAGGCAGCCGCCAATGGCGTAAAGCAGGTAAGAGCCAGATGTGAAGAGGTATAATGTAGTCAGACAGGCCGGGTTGGTAACAGCGGAGCAGGCAGTACAGAGTGGCAGGCAAAGAATAAACAGGTCACAAACCAGGTTCAGCAATAGGAGGTCAGGCAATCAGGATCAGGCAGAGAATAGTCAGGACAAGCCAAGGGTCAGAGCAGGAGAGGACAACAGTATCAGGATCAGGCTGGGTCGGCAACAAGGCAGTCAGGAATACAGGAACAATCAGGAACACAGGAACAAGACCATAAGGCAATTTGGAGATGCACAGGGCTGGTTTAAATAGTGCGCCCTGTGCTCTCATTGATGCCAGGCACGCGTCCGCAATCGCGAGTGCACATGCGCGGCCGCCGCGATCACCCAAGTCCCAGTGCTCGCCAGGTAGTGCGCATCGGCGATCTGCGCATGCGCGAATCCGCGGGCAGCCGAGATCCCTGACAGAGGGGATGAATGGCTTGGTTCACCAGGATATGTTTGGAGACCCATAACCTTAGAACTGCTAACTGCTCTACTGGGAAATTGACAGGGGAATCCTGAACGATCTTTGGAGCATGGAGGTATTCTCCCCCCTACTTTGCTAATAACCATATTTGGGACTGGAACGTACCCCCATGATCACCTAGAACTACAGCTCCATACCAGCTTGTGTCCTTGACACACTGTACTATGGTATGTGTTCTCTTCCATCTTCTTCCTCTTCTCTTCTCTTCTCCCCTTTTTTCTTGGCAACTCTATTCAACAATTTATGTTGAGAGAAGTTTGTAGTATTTTTTTTTTGCTATTATTACCTTATAGGGCACATACCTACTCCTTTTTGTTCTATGATATTGGATCTTCAACTCTTTGAACGGTTCAAGTCCCTTAGTCTACAAAATGTTTTCAGCTCTTTAAATCTGGAAACTGACTGTAAGCCACGTGAGTTTCTTTGTAACAGGTAATATATATACATGTGGAAAGATCTAAAGTATAAAATATGTGTATTTTGTTTTACTGTTACTCTTGGCGAAACACAGCAGGAGATGTTTATGTAAGACCTTCCCCAGGACTATTCAGGGATGTGATTGTTCATTTCTGGCACAATTTATAACTGGTAGTATATTCTATGGTAGAGAATCGGGTGTATTTCAGTGTCTTTTTCATTAGAGGTACCTGTAAAACCTTTGAACAAGCTGAGACTGCATTGTTGAGTCTCCCTTCCTATTTTTACATTTATTGTTCTGATTTATGCTAATTATTATTCAAAAATATTTAACATGCCTACACACAAACTGAAAAACATTGTACTATTAAGAAAGTCGGTAGATATATGTTATTATATGAAGTTTCTGCATATATAAAAGTGTTTGTTGAGTGATACGTTTTCTTTAAAATTTATATTCCCGATAATGTCTTCTTATGAAAATGGTATTTTACTTTTGGTGAAGGACAGTGATTTTGTGTTTTCACATCTAATGTGAAAGGATTATGTTAAAATCCAGCCTGTCAGTTAAATTAAAAGAAGAATTATGATGTCAGTAATAAAGACTGTTTTTCACTGTTTGCTCTACATTGCTGCAATAAGCACTCATTAAAATTCATACTAAGTTCCTCATGCAGAAAGCCAGAGCAAGGAAAATGAAAAAGACAA
Source organism: Staurois parvus (assembly GCF_062004578.1). NCBI lineage: Eukaryota > Metazoa > Chordata > Amphibia > Anura > Ranidae > Staurois > Staurois parvus. The sequence goes on from NW_028317809.1 coordinate 10,134,038, forward strand.
TAACGGTAAGACATAAATCTTTGTTTGGTGTGTCATAACAAATAAAAGGCAACATTAAAAATCTACAGGTCTCAGAATGCTTATTAAAAAGAAACTTGAATGAATGTGGGTCACCAAAAGGCCTATTTTTAAATCAATATTTTGTTGTTTTACTGAAAAATACTTTTTTATGGTTGAATCTAAACCTGCAGGAGATCATTTCAATCAAAATTTTAAATATTTTCTTTGCTTGTGTCTGTGCAGGTAAGTGTAGATGCATTGGATGAAATTGTATGCTATTGCTGTGTTCAGTTTATGTGCAAATGTCCCGACTGCTGAGGAACATAGGCTTAAAGCCACAACTACATTAACCAGTAACCTTGCCAAAAGATGATATGTAGACAGATTAAGTTAGAAAGGGCAAGGCAACAGATTTATTTAACATTTCCAACATAAAAACACAAAAGCAGTGTCCGTCACAGTTATCCTGTGAAAACTCTTGAACATGAACTTGACCTAGTCTAAAAGGCCTGTCTTTATCATGAGTGCCGGACAGACATTAGACTGTCCCAACTTTTACTCAAGGGCATATTCCATTAAGGCAACATTTAATGCTGGCATGGTAAAAAAAAAAAAAACACTGATAAAACTCTGACAATCAACCACTCATAGGGTGGGTGAGTGGTCCACTCTCTTCAGAGGTTGGAGTTACTCAGGTCACTGATGATTTAACTCAGCATAGTTTTAATAGAGTGCAGACCTGGCCTCACCCTGTGCCTAGGTAGCTAATCACTTTAGAACCATGTTTACTTGTTGCATATGTCCATGCCCAGTTACTGAGCCAGTTACTGAGCCATGCCCCATTAGACAAGGCTTGCTTTCCCTATGTGCTTAATTAGCCTTCATTAGTTGTTTAGCCAACCTCAAGTATTACACATCCGTTAAATACCACAGTTACCTGAAAGGGCTTTTGTTGTACTCTAGAAGCCATCCTTTGCAACCCTCACTGAAGCCTCGACTTCTCTAACTTGGTGCTTTTCCCCCCACTTTCACAGTCCACAAACCAATGACAGGGCCATTATTTGCCACTGAAGTGCTGTCATTGGTGTACAGAAGTTGTATGGGTGAAGACATTTGAGAGTTTTAGACTTCTAATACAGTACATGCCCAGGATCATGTGCATTACCCTATTGATGAGGAAAGTCCAAACAAAACTTACTGCCTGAAAATAGTTTTGCAACTGGACATATTTTTTTTCAATTGTTCACCTTGTTTTTCCAGGTCCTCATTTGGTGGTAAACATTCACGGATATCTCAGGATTTTATATTATTGTCAAAGGAAAGCTGATCCAAAAAGTAGGAAGATATTATTTTTTGAACATTAATTGTATATTTCTTTCCATTATCATAACCTACCACCAAAGAACAACCTAAAATATGTTTTTTTACTTCTGCTTATCGCAAAAATATCACATACAGTATGTGTATATTACAGTATATGTTGTGTGTACCCATAGTAGAGCCCAAAGCAAGACATAGGTCACTAGCACACCAAGGATCCCCAGAATGGGTCCAAAGTTTTAATCAGTGATTACATCATAGTTACAAAAGTAACATTTCGGAGTCTCGCAGGACCCCTTCATCAGGCATGTATTGACATAGTTGGGTCCAGTGTGCATTTTGCTTTTTTTGCTCCAAGCTGTAACATTACCCAGAAGTGTAGAAGATTTGCCTATCAGAATGATATGCTCCTCTTTAAGCCATGTCAGAAACAAAGATGTCACACATGTCCTTTATTATGAAACCCTGTTTCCAATCTTTAGTATTTTGAGGGAATGAAGGTTTTTATGCATGACATTGAAGGTAGGTGACAAGCCAGATAAATGAATTGATATAGCTGGGCCAAATGCATGCAGTGTACAATCTATTCTGGATCTGTCCTCCATAGTTTTAGCACAAGTCTGGTGACCCAGTCATTTTTTGTATGGCCAATATTGAATATATCTAAACACAAGAACAAAAATGGTTTATATTGCAGCTCAGCAGTCCTTAGATGTGCTTGGTACATTAGTTTCCATTTTTCAGGCTAAGTACACTTTCTGCAAACATTCTTCCAGAAAACTTGTATCTTCCTGTGCACTGAGCTGAAATCTCAAACAATGCCGTCAGTTTTCTCAGCTTTCTTCTTTGACTTCCAAGACAACACCTTTCCATGTAATGGAAATAAGGAGAGGGGAAGGTGTTTGTAATCCAAAAATGACAGCAGCCTAGGGTGACAACACTGCTTCTCCAATGCAGAAGCTTCCTTCTCGCCCTGTCTTTCTTCCAGGTTCGCATTCTCAGGTTGTTTGAATGGCTGGGCCACAATGACATCACTCCCACACGTTTGCATGGGAGTCATGATCGCAGAATGGCATGCTCTGCATTGACATGTGGAATGATGTAATTGGCTGGAGCCAATGTGAAAATCTCCTGATGGTACAGTGATGAGATATTCACATGTTTTGCAAAGGGACTCTGATGAGAACACAATTACAGGTGGAAATATTCACCAGTTGGTTTTGTGGTTATCGTGCAATAAAAATGTGAATATGTTCCTGTGTAAAGTAATCTTTTCACCCCTCTACTAATTTAGAGGCATTGGTAATGCATATAGTGTTAGACTACATTCAGGCCTGGGCTGGCACAGTTGCCACCTCAGATGTTGTGTTGATGACAGCTGGTTTGACAGCCTCTTCTATCAGTACTCCCAAGGACCTAGATGATGGCCCAGCCCTACAGATTACATCAGGAGTGCAGATCTCCTTTTGTAAGGTGCAGAGCTCTGACGTCAGATTGATAGCTGATCTTGTTCTGTGTATCAATAAAACTATAGCAGCTCCTGTATGAATGAATGAATGCTGCAAACAGTTTGCAGCCTCATATTTACAGTAAAGTAGTCTTTGACCTGCACAAAATACTAGTTTTAGTAAACCTGCAATTGTAAAATAAAAAATATTTTATTTTCATAAAAAGCTGTTCCTGTTCAACCTTAATTCGTTTGTATCACCTCCGTCCTCCTCTTCTTCCCTTTGGTACTTTTTTCTATAACAGTAGCGTATGCCCTAAAGAACAGCTAGTGAACTAGTTCCCCCCCCCCCCCCCCCCCCGTGATAGCAGACATAGCCAGACATGCAGGCTTTTTCTTTACTCTTCCACTGACTTGACTTTTTAGGGTTTTTATTGGAACGTTGAGCTTGGATGGGATGAAAAGAGCATTGGGATACCCCAAAATTGATGAACTGAACATTTTGAGAACTCCTTATCTGTCTTGCTGAACTGTGCAAAAATGTCCCACAGAATCTCTATTGCTGACATTGACTATGACTTCTCCCAGAGACCAAAAGCTACACACAATAACTAACTTTCCAGCATTTGGGTCATCTACTCACCCATCCACAGGGTCATCGGGTTCCTCCTTCCAATATCCACCAGGCTCTTCTCAGTGAGGGAGATGCAGACTCACACCACCACTGGACAGCTGAACACTTCTTCCCCAAATCTCTTCCTCCTGGATCTCTCCAGTGAGCTTCTCCAGACCCAAACTGATTCCAGGACTATCCTTACGAACAGACCCCCCCAGCTAAGGCTTATCTGGAACCTCGATGGCTTCTTAGTGGCACCTCCAGCACTCCTGCTCCAGGGGATGAGCCCCTAAAACGGGTTCTCCTTCAGCAGGACTGGACCCAGGAATTCTCTCCCCCCTGCCTCAGGCCTCCGACTATTTATGGACTCTCCAATCAGCTACTGGGTACGCATCCGCAGGGATAGGCTGGAGTCCCATAAATATTCAGGATGCTTACTCTGTTCTTCCTGCCAATACAATTCTAGACTCATCTAGAATACAGGGGGAAGCAGTCAGATCAGCAGCCTGTAATGCACTGAGCAGGTTTGAACAATTAACCCCTGCTCCACTGATTACAGAGAAGCTAACTAAATTTACCCAACATTTTACACTACTCTCAGAGGGTGCTATATATCTTTTTAAATTCAAAATCAAATACTAAAAAGGCAAATATCAAGGAATAGAAACTTAGTTCTGCCATAGTCAGGAGATTAATGCAAGATAATTTTAGATTTCTGTAGTGTGTTTGAATGAATGTATTGTTGTTTAGTATGATAACTGCAGATATACACTATATTGCCAAAGGTATTGGGACACCCCTCCAAATCGTTTGATTCAGGTGTTCCAATCACCTCCATGGCCACAGGTGTATAAAATCAAGCACCTCGGCATGCAGACTGCTTCTATGAACATTTGTGAAAGACAGGGTTGCTCTCAGGAGCTCAGTGAATTCAAGCATGGTACTGTGAAGGCCATTAGTAAAATTCTCTTGCTACTAAATATTCCACGGTCAACTGTTAGCAGTATTATTACAAAGTGGAAGCAAATGGGAACAACAGCAACTCAGCCCCGAAGTGGTAGGCCACGTAAAATGACAGAACAGACTCAGCGCATGCTGAAGCACACGGAGTGCAGAAGTCAACTGTCTGCAGAGTCAATAGCTAAAGACCTCCAAACATCATGTAGCCATTAGATTAGCACGACAAAAGTGCGTAGAGCGCTTAATGGAATGGGTTTCCACCGCCGAGCAGCCGCATCCAAGCCTTACATCACCAAGTGCAATGCAAAGTGTCGGATGTAGTAGTGTAAAGCACTCTGCCACTGGACTCTAGAGCAGTGGAGACATGTTCTCTGGAGTGACCAATCACGCTTTTCTGTCTGGCGGATTGCCTGGGTTTGGCGGTTGCCAGGAGAAAAGTACTTACCGACTGCATTGTGCTAAGTGTAAAGTTTGGTGGAGGGGGGATTATGGTGTGGGCTTGTTTTTCAGGGGTTTGGCTTAGCCCCTTAGTTCCAGTGAAGGGAACTCTTAAGGCATCAGCATACCAAGCTATTTTGGACAATTTCATGCTCCCAACTTTGTAGGAACAGTTTGGGGATGGTCCCTTCCTGTTCCAACATGACATGGATGAATTAGAGTGGAGACTGCGAGCCAGGCCTTCTCGTACGACATCAGTGCCTGACCTCACAAATGCGCTTCTGGAAGAATGGTCAAACAATTTAATAACATAGTACCAACAGTAATAATATTTAATTTTTTTATATTTTTAAATATCTTTTTTAATTCTTATGTAAACCACTTTCTACCTTGTCCATTTTGTTTGTGCATTTTTATAGGACTGTGTTAAAAATATCAAAATTTAAAAAAGCATTTATCTAATTTTGAAACTACTTCTCTGTGCTTTGTACCAGAAACATAATTTTAGTGTCTGTAAAATAGAAGATTTTGCTATCATAGTGATCTATTAAACCATGCTGATTATGGATAAATCAAGTTGGTTTAACCACGTCGCAATTCCTGTTCTGGCCCAGCCACAGACATGAGAATATTACCTATCTCACTTCAGGGATGCTTATTCCGCAAAACCTATGCCTTATAACCACAAGGTCCTGTTTTACATTCCTCATGTCATTCATGCGAACATTTTAATTTGTTTTACACAGCCCATCACAGCCAAAAGAGTTTGTTCGTTACAACTTTAAGGTCCTGGGTGCAAATTTCTGAGGAATTGTTCTTTTGTCAATTCCCTCTCTGGTTCAATAAGCTATAAGTCTAATTTTGGCTAATGTAAGCATTCACTATCATAGTGGCTTAGTCAAAAAAGCTACAACTTGCTAACTCCTAGGTCCTGGGTTTAAACCCCTTACTATTGCTAATGAGTCACTTTGCATACTAGAACAGTGTGGGGACAGGATGCTATTCCTTTTAGATCCTATTATCTATGGCAGTGGTTCTCAACCTTTCTAATGCCGCGACCCCTTAATACAGTTCCTCATGTTGTGGTGACCCCCAACCATAAAATTATTTTCGTTGCTACTTCATAACTAATTTTGCAGTGGGAGGAATAGTGCCCCATCATTGGTGTCAGTGGGAGGAATAGTGTTCCATCATTGGTGTCAGTGGGAGGAATAGTGCCCCATCATTGGTATCAGTGGGAGAAATAGTGCCCAATCATTGGCGTCAGTGGGAGGAATAGTGTCCCATCATTGGTGTCAGTGGGGGGAATAGTGCCCCATCATTGGTGTCAGTGGGGGGAATAGTGCCCCATCATTGGTGTCAGTGGGAGGAATAGTGCCCCATCATTGGTGTCAGTGGGGGGAATAGTGCCCCATCATTGGTGTCAGTGGGAGGAATAGTGCCCCATCATTGGTGTCAGTGGGAGGAATAGTGCCCCATCATTGGTGTCAGTGGGAGGAATAGTGCCCCATCATTGGTATCAGTGGGAGGAATAGTGCCCCATCATTGGTGTCAGTTGGGGGAATAGTGCCCCATCATTGGTATTAGTTGGGGGAATAGTGCCCATCATTGGTGTCAGTGGGAGGAATAATGCCCCATCATTGGTATGAGTGGGAGGAATAGTGCCCCATCATTGGTATCAGTGGGAGGAATAGTGCCCCATCATTGGTATCAGTGGGAGGAATAGTGCCCCATCATTGGTATCAGTGGGAGGAATAGTGCCCCATCATTGGTATCAGTGGGAGGAATAGTGCCCCATCATTGGTATCAGTGGGAGGAATAGTGCCCCATCATTGGTGTCAGTGGGAGGAATAGTGCCCCATCATTGGTGTCAGTGGGAGGAATAGTGCCCCATCATTGGTATCAGTGGGAGGAATAGTGCCCCATCATTGGTATCAGTGGGAGGAATAGTACCCCATCATTGGCATCAGTGGGAGGAATAGTGCCCCATCATTGGTATGAGTGGGAGGAATAGTGCCCCATCATTGGTGTCAGTGGGAGGAATAGTGCCCCATCATTGGTATCAGTGGGAGGAATAGTGTCCCATCATTGGTATCAGTGGGAGGAATAGTGCCCCATCATTGGTGTCAGTGGGAGGAATAGTGCCCCATCATTGGTGTCAGTGGGAGGAATAGTGCCCCATCATTAGTATCAGTGGGAGGAATAGTGCCCCATCATTGGTGTCAGTGGGAGGAATAGTGCCCCATCATTAGCGTCAGTGGAAGGAATAGTGCCCCATCATTGGCGTCAGTGGGAGGAATAGTGCCCCATCATTGGTGTCAGTGGGAGGAATAGTGCCCCATCATTGGCGTCAGTGGGAGGAATAGTGCCCCATCATTGGTATCAGTGGGAGGAATAGTGCCCCATCATTGGCGTCAGTGGGAGGAATAGTGCCCCATCATTAGTATCAGTGGGAGGAATAGTGCCCCATCATTGGTGTCAGTGGGAGGAATAGTGCCCCATCATTAGTATCAGTGGGAGGAATAGTGCCCCATCATTGGTGTCAGTGGAAGGAATAGTGCCCCATCATTGGTGTCAGTGGGAGGAATAGTGCCCCATCATTGGTATCAGTGGGAGGAATAGTGCTCCATCATTGGTGTCAGTGGGAGGAATAGTGCCCCATCATTGGCGTCAGTGGGAGGAATAGTGCCCAATCATTGATGTCAGTGGGAGGAATAGTGCCCCATCATTGGCGTCAGTGGGAGGAATAGTGCCCCATCATTGGTGTCAGTGGGAGGAATAGTGCCCAATCATTGATGTCAGTGGGAGGAATAGTGCCCCATCATTGGTGTCAGTGGGAGGAATAGTGCCTCATTGTGGGTGTCAGTGGGAGGAATAGTGCCCCATTGTGGGTGTCAGTGGGGGGAGGAATAGTGCCGCATCGTTGGTGTCAGTGGGGGGAGGAATAGTGCCGCATCGTTGGTGTCAGTGGGGGGAGGAATAGTGCCGCATCGTTGGTGTCAGTGGGGGGAGGAATAGTGCCCCATCGTTGGTGTCAGTGGGGGGAGGAATAGTGCCCCATCGTTGGTGTCAGTGGGGGGAGGAATAGTGCCCCATCGTTGGTGTCAGTGGGGGGAGGAATAGTGCCCCATCGTTGGTGTCAGTGGGGGGAGGAATAGTGCCCCATCGTTGGTGTCAGTGGGGGGAGGAATAGTGCCCCATCGTTGGTGTCAGTGAGGGGAGGAATAGTGCCCCATCGTTGGTGTCAGTGGGGGGAGGAATAGTGCCCCATCGTTGGTGTCAGTGAGGGGAGGAATACTATCTCATCGTTGGTGTCAGTGGGGGGAGGAATAGTGCCTCATCGTTGGTGTCAGTGAGGGGAGGAATAGTGCCCCATCGTTGGTGTCAGTGGGGGGAGGAATAGTGTCTCATCGTTGGTGTCAGTGAGGGGAGGAATACTGTCTCATCGTTGGTGTCAGTGGGGGGAGGAATAGTGTCTCATCGTTGGTGTCAGTGGGGGGAGGAATAGTGCCTCATCGTTGGTGTCAGTGAGGGGAGGAATAGTGCCCCATCGTTGGTGTCAGTGAGGGGAGGAATAGTGTCTCATCATTGGTGTCAGCGGGGGGAGGAATAGTGCCCCATCGTTGGTGTCAGTGGGGGGGAGGAATAGTGCCCCATCGTTGGTGTCAGTGGGGGGGAGGAATAGTGCCCCATCGTTGGTGTCAGTGGGGGGAGGAATAGTGCCCCATCGTTGGTGTCAGTGGGGGGAGGAATAGTGCCCCATCGTTGGTATTAGTGACACAAATGATGGGGCACTATCCCTCCCACTGGCACCAATGATACTTACCTTGCTGACTCCTGCTCCAGCCTGGGCTCGCTCTCTCCCTCTCCCATCTACAGCCTGCATACCTGGCTGCAGCAGCAAAATTTGCACTTACCTGTCAGCTGTCTTCCTTCTCTGGCCTCTCTCTTCACTCGTTCCTGCAGCTCCCTCGATCTTCTTCGATCTCCGCGCGCTGCCGCTCGGCTCCTCCTCTCCAAGCTGCACCTTCAAGCCGGTGATTGGTCGCCTGTGTGCCTCTCCTGAGCTACAGTTCCGGTGGCCAATCAGCAGCGAGGAGGCGGTGACAGGGGCATCATATCATCCCGCCCACACATCGCCGGAGACAGGAGCGGTGTCTCGGTTCCTAAGACCATCGGAAATATGTGTTTTCCGATGGTCTTAGGCGACCCCTGAGAAATGGTCGTTCGACCCCCAAAGGGGTCGCGACCCCCAGGTTGAGAACCGCTGATCTATGGCAATGACCAGAACAATCTTGTCTTCTTTGTTCTGTTATATTAAGTGCTTTATTTAATACTAGCTGTAGTAGAAAAAGAAAATTGGCTACAATGACTAAAAAAAAGCAACAAAAATTATGGAGGAAAGCACTCCCCAGTCGCCACCCAATTACAGACTTTGCAATTAAAACATATACTGAAAATATGTTTTTAGATACAATTTTAATATATTCAATACTTGTTCATTATTCAGAATTGTTTCTAGCTTTGTGATTACATTTCTTGCCTTTTGAAATGTGTAGAATGTAAGGCACCAAGGAATGGAATTCTTATTCTTCTATAACCAAGGGATTTATTGCAAGATTTTAGGATTGCCATAGTGTGTTTGAATAGACGTAATGTGGCTTAGCATGATAACTGCAGACATACTGGCTCATTTAATAACATAGCACCAAAAGCAATAATGTGTAATTTTCTGTAGCAAACGGTTGTAAAACAGTTTTTATTTGAATTCCAGCTCTAAACCACTGCAAACTAATGTACAAAGCAGCATTTGTCTTTGCACTGTTAGGTTTATTCGCTGCAGCAGTGTAAAGAACAATCACAATATTATAAGTCCAGTAAGCCATAGCTACCAGATTCCAGCTGACTTGTTTAATCAGTAAAAAAAGAATTTTGATTGGTTGTTAAGGTGTATTACACTTTGAACATTGTGTGCCATTCCTATTGATTATATCCATGCTTTCTGTTTGCTTTTAAATAAACTGCTTAGTCTGTAAAAAGTATTAAACATTATTTGGGCAAAATGTGGCTGTTTGTACTGTGTGGGACCTCTGTGGGGATCTAGACGCATATAGCTGAATTTCCACAGATATGCTAAACATTCTCCCACTTTTACCCGCAATGAGCAATGTTCTTTTCTCATGATAATGAATGATGGTAAATGCAAATAAAGGTTTTGGAAAAAAGTTGATGTATTATTGCTGAAAGTGCATTGGCTCAACAAATGTGAACTTGGGTAACAACAATGAGCAAAAACAAAAATTACACATGTAATTTATTTATTCACTAGCATTAATACAACAGTGTTTGTTTTATGAGTCACCCTTAAAACTTAGTTTAATTACCTGTTGATCCTACCAGCTGGGTTATTATTTTTCCACTTTGTTTAACCACTTGCCCTCCAGAGGATTTTCCCCCCTTCCTGACCAGGCCATTTTTTGTGTTACGGCACTGCGATACTTTAATTGACAATTGTGCAGTCATGCAACGCTGCACCCAAATGAAATTTACGTCCTTTTTTACCCATGAATAGAGCTTTCTTTTAGTGGTATTCAATTGCCTGTGCAGTTTTATTTTTTGCGCTATAAAAAAAAAGACTGACGATTTTGAGGAAAAAACAATATTTTTTACTTTTTGCTATTAAACATGTCCAGTAAAAAAAAATGAAAATCACATTTCGTCATAAATTTAGACCAAAATATATTCTACTACATGTCTTTGCTAAAAAAAAAATCCTAATATGTGTAAATTAATTGGTTTATGTGAAAGTTATAGCGTTTACAAATGGCAGTATATATACTAGACATTTTAATTTTTTTAAATTTTACTAGTAATGGAGGTCATCAGTGACTTATAGCAGGACTGCGGGACTGCAGCGGGCATTCTGACATTGGGGGGAAATAACTTAGTGTCACTGACATCCCTAGTGACACCAATACAGTGATCAGTGCTAATAAAAAGCACTGGCACTGTAATAATGGCACTGGGCATGAAAGGGTTAACATCTGGGGCGATCAAAGGGTTAACTGTGTGCTGTGTGCTGTTTTACATTATGTTCTGTGTTTGTGCTTCACTGTAAGTACACCACTTAGCCATGCAGTGTGTCAGAGCTGACAGGGAGGAGAACTGTTTTGTTTATTAACAGTTCTCCCCCCTGTCAGAGTTCCTCAGCAATCACCAGGCGACGTTAGTAATCAGTGGCAGGGACCTGGTGATTGACAGCCGCAAAAGGCGGCGAGGGTGGGGCACGTGCCCCCTACCCAGAAATGCAACACATTTTGCGCACAGCTGTCGCCCTGTAGCAGTATTTCTGCTATGGGGCGGAGCTAAAGTGGTTAAAACAGAACTAAACTCTCATATCCTATATAGCCAAGAAAACTGCCATCTTTTGTTTGATGTGCACTTGCCATGGTGCTGCACATCTGATCAGTTATAACACCAGTCATTTTATGACTTGGCAGTTCAGTTGGGAGCACACGCAACTGTGACCATTATCATACACAGCATGCCTTGAAGGTAAATTTCTTAGGAAACCGTTAAATCAATTGGCTTTAACTTTAAAGTGGTTGTAAACCTCAGACATGAAATATGAACAAAGCATATATCTCTATAGTGTGTACTTGTCTCAATTAAGGGCAGTAAGTGTCATTTCTATCTGCTACTTTGTTCCTCTGTTATCAGTATGAGTCATTTCTGACATGTTTTCTGATACCAAGAGAAAAATGGTGACAGGGGAGGGACCTCCAGTGGTTTGACAGCCTCAGCTCTGTTCCTGTGATCCGTGTGCAGGGGGAGGGTCTCTTCTGTCCAATCATCTCTCAAAGCTCCCCTCACTGAGATCTGCAGAGTGTAACTTCAGCTCTCTGCCCCCTTTTTTCTGAACTCTCAGGCAAGCTTTAAAATTCAGTCCAGTCACTTCACTGGGTGTATGTAAAAGTTTACAACCACTTTAAAAGAGCAAGCAGTCCAGCAGTGGCTGGGACAAACCATTTAACACTGCCAGGGAAGCTTACAATAGTCAACTTTCAAAAAGAAAGAAAGTAACTGTTGCTGTAGCTGCCTGAAAAGTGTTAGCTGTAGTTTGGCTTTAATTTGTGTATCACCTTGGCATTCGAGAAAGCTCTCAGGATCTATCTCAAATGCCAAGAAAGGCCTACTCTGCTTTATTCCATCCCTCATTCCATCAAAAAATGGGTTACTGAACTTACCCACTTCCAACGCATGGAGGAAGTGACAGCTCAACGTCAATATAAATTTGATCAGTGTATGGTATATCCATCTGAAGTGCTTGGATCCATTATGTGAGCACTGACTGCTTCCATGGCTTTTGATGCAACAGTCACCCCTTGGTGGCTACCCAACCTCTCCTTTTCTCCTTCTATTTCTGCCTTTAAGCCTACCTATATTCACTCTATTCTACAACTGTAGACCTCTTTCTAGTGGGACTGTAACTAGATTTTCTCTCCTTGGTTGCTGTACGCCAGAACTTGTACCCCTGTTTCCATGCATGACAAGTTTGTTAAAACTCTATCCCAATGAAAATGTACCCTATTATTCAACTACTGACTGTGACGATTCTCACTTTCTGTACTGTTTCTATAATTTTCCTTGTATGGAAAATGTTCATCAAACATTTACTATTTAAAAAATAATATGCTCTATAAATTAACTATATTATTCAGTCAATTATTCAGTTAATTAATGGACAAAAATCTCTGAGGATTGTTTCCAACACCTTGTTGAATCTATGCCACGAAGAATTAAGGCAGATCTGAAGGCAAAAGGGGGTCCAACCCGGTACTAGCAAGGTGTACCTAATAAAGTGGCCAGTGAGTGTATATAAAACCACAATTAGATAGACAAAACAGACTGGTTTGAGATGATAGAAAGGCAACAGTAACTCATGTCAATATGGACCAAAATCTCTGAGGACTGTTTCCAACGCCTTCTTGAATCTATTCCGCGAAGAATTAAGGTAGTTCTGAAGGCAAAAGGGCGTCCAATCCGGTACTAGCAAGGTGTACCTGATAAAGTGGCCAGTGAGTGTATATAAGACCACAATTACTGATTTGTCTCACTGGACATGTAATTGGAGTGATGATGGACAACATCTACAGTGTAAGCATGCATATTTAGACCCAGTTTCCCTTTCTTTGTTAGTTTCCCATGACCTGCAACATTCTTCTTGGAGTTAGTGGTGCTTACACCACCATGATAACCAACTGACTGGTCTGCAAGGTCAGTAGCATGTCCTATAAATCAAATGTATTTTCCGGTCTATTACAGTCTAAAGGGCTGCAAAGATTTGCAAATGGCTAATACCCACTACAGACAGAATTCAGTTTCCTGGAGTTACACCTGCTAATGACCAATGTCTGGTAGCTATAGGGTGAAACGTTACACATCATTTCTCCAATTCTTCTCTGGGAAGGTGAAGTCCAGGAGAATTTACATCAATTAGTGGCTTCCAAAAAGCGCAGGCAGCTCGAAAAGAGTAATATTTTAAGAAACACTATATTGTTAATCTGCAGGTGGGAGGGGGCAGTAATATTTCTAAGAGTTCTGCTAAATTAGGGATATTTTAAGAGACTCTACCCTGTTAAGTCTGTGTAAAGAGCATAGCGATTTTTAAGTATAATGGTTTCTGATTTAGGAATGCATGCTCAGAAACATTTCTGGGGCTGTGGCAATGGAGGAAAGTGATATTTGAAGGAGAACTAAGTTGATGACAGGAGAGAATGATAGTTCCAGAATCAATGCACTGCCAAATTAAGCATTTTCAATTTCACTAAGTATCATATGTTGATAAACTAGGGATGGAGGCACAGAAAAATTCCTTGTGATACTAGGGTGCTTAGATAGTAATGGGATGGCTGGGCAGAAGTAATTACATGCACATTGGAAAGAGATAAGTGACACAGACATTTCCAGGCATATTGTGCTGCTGAGCAAGGAATGGGGCACAGGGGTATTCCAGGTACACTGTGATAAATGGAAAAAAAGTGCACAAAACAATTCTAAGGATGCTTTTTAAATGCTCAAAACATTTAAACTAGAGCATATAAAATAAGCTGTATCATTAATAATTAATTATCATTATTAATACTGTAGTTGCTTTCCACATAACATGATGGCTTGTTTTGACTTTTTAAATAAAGAGAAACTATTATGTTTTGTGTTCTCACGGTCATATATATATCAAAACCTTGTTTTGTATATTGTAATCTAGTAGTTTTCAACAGCAAAAACTGTAGTGACACTGGATCTGTATATATTTAGCTTCTGTAAACCAGACCTATCTTTGCTACATTTATGGAAATCAGAAACTGATCTGCAATGCTGAATTAAAGTAAATTTTGTTTATGAATCCTCAAATTATGAGGCTTGAACTCAGATACTCAGGTTTATCAACCTCCAATTTTTAATTCAACATTCTGTCTAATAGATATATATTATATATATATCTGTATATACATATATCTATATACATATATACAGTATACTGCTCAAAAAAATTAAAGGAACACTTTTTAATCAGAGTATATCATCAAGTCAATGACACTCCTGGGATATTGATCTGGTCAGTTAAGTAGCAGAGGGTGCTGTTAATCAGTTCCAGATGCTATGGTGTTAATTAAATTAACAACAGGTGCACTAGATGGCTAACAATTAGATGACCCCCAAAACAGTTTTACAGGTGGAGGCCACTGACATTTTTTTCCCATCCTCATCATTTTTGATTGTTTTTTATTAGTTTTGCATTTGGCTAGGGTCAGTGTCACTACTGGTAGCATGAGGCGATACCTGGACCCTACAGAAGTTGCACAGGCAGTCCAACTCCTCCACGATGAAACATCAATACGTGCCATTGCCAGAAGGTTTGCTGTGTCTCCCAGCACAGTCTCAAGAGCATGGAGGAGATTCCAGGAGACAGGCAGTTACTTTAGGAGAGCTGGACAGGGCCGTAGAAGGTCCTTAACCCATCAGCAAGACCGGTATCTTCTCCTTTGTGCAAGGAGGAACAGGATGACCACTGCCAGAGCCCTACAAAATGACCTCCAGCAGGCCGCTGGTGTGAATGACCAAACAATTAGAAACAGACTTCATGAGGGAGGCCTCAGGGCCAGACATCCTCTAGTGGGCCCTGTGCTCACTGATTGATACCATAGAGCTCGATTGGCATTTTTCATTGAACACCAGAATTGGCAGGTCCACCACTGGCGCCCTGTACTTTTCACAGATGAGAGCAGGTTCAACCTGAGCACATGTAACAGATGTGAAAGGGTCTGGAGAAGCCGCAGAGAACATTATGCTGCCTATAACATTATTTAACATGACCGTTTTGGTAGTGAGTCAGTGATGGTCTGGAGAGGCATATCCATGGAGGGATGCACAGACCTCTACAGGCTAGACAATGGCACCCTGACTGCCATTAGGTATCAGGATAAAATCCATTGTCAGACTCTACGCTGGTGCATTGGGTCCTGGGTTCCTCCTGGTACACGACAATGCCTGGCCTCATGTGATGATAGTATGCAGGTAGTTCCTGGAGGATGAAGGAATTGATACCATTGAATGGCCCTACATTCGCCTGACCTAAATCCAATAGAACACTTCTAGGATATTATGTTTCGGTCCATTCAACGCCACCAGGTTGCACCTCAGACAATTCAGAAGCTCAGTGATGCCCTGGTCCAGATCTGGGAGGAAATACCCCAGGACACCATCTGTCATTTCATAAGGAGCATGCCCCAACATTGTCATGCATGCATACAAGCACATGGGGGCCATACAGACTACTGAGTACCATTTTGAGTTGCTGCAATTAAATTTCAGCAAAATGGACTAGCCTGCTGCATCATTTTTTCACTTTGATTTTCGGGGTCCCTTTGAATTCAGTCCTCTATAGGTTGATAATTTTAATTTCCATCAAACGATGGGGCATCCTTCTGTTCCTAACACATTACCCTGTCCATATCAGTATAGACATCCAGTGTGATATTTTTCCCCATTGAGATCTGATGTGTTTTTAAAGTGTTCCTTTAATGTTTGTGAGCAGTATATATATATATATATATATATATATATATATTAGTATGTACAAGAGAGAGAGAGAAAAAGGTTTAAATTATGTACAGTTTTATTGCACTGTTATTCTGCATGGCTTTGTGTCTCTATTGTTAAAATGATTTTATATATTTATATATATCAATCCTTTATAGCAAGATTTGATGTAAGCTTTGAAGACAGAATCCCTATGAAACAAAAACAAAACACCAGAAGAATGTGCTAATAAGATTCAATATAATGTGGTCTGTTCATTAATATTAATAGAGATGAATATAAATGGATATTAATTATTATCAAATACAAGTAGTAAGGATATTTACTTGGTGTAATGCAGAATTTGAAATGTGAAACAAGGAGAACAGATATTTTGATTTATTTTTTTAAATGAGAGAATGCAGCTTCTACATTACAATTGTTTAACTTTTTAATATCCTTGTTTCACTGGGAAAAGTGTGAAGCTTTATTTCTATGGTAGTAATATGAAAAAACTTTTGATTCCGGTAATCTCAGATGTATTTGCATACCTCCCAACTTTTTGAGATGGGAATGAGAGACACATATTACCAAAAGTATGTAGGCATAGGCCACACCCCCTGTTACGCCTCGCTTAAAGGAGCATTGTACAAAAAAATTATAGGTTAAACCAACAAGTGTGTTTTTACCACTACAATTCCTTTATACTGGCTTTTGACATTTACAAATGAAACAATTTAGAAATTGGATAAAAGCACTGTGAAACACTTTTTGATAGCTAAGTAGTGCATTTTATATACAACTACATATATCAGACCAAAATGAGGGACAAATGAGGAGGAAGGAGTAACAGAGGCACTTTGTTCCAAATCAAGTTCAGTCCCTTGAAATCAGGGACATTTGGGAGCTATGTATTTGGTATGCCTGAATTCACCTTACATTCATAAATATATGCCAATTTCTACATCCAGTTTATATCACTTATTACCAGTGTGAGCCAATTATTAGCACTATATACAGTATATTTACATCACAATTTAACCGGTTGCCAACCAGCCACTGTATATAAACAGCAACAGGACGGCACTGCTGCACAAAATCATGTTTTAAAACATCAATCGCAGCCACGGGTATCAGTCACCGGGTCCTGGCTGGTCATTACTTGCCGGGTCTCAGCGATTGCCGTCAAACATTGACACAGAGCACAGCTGCATTGTTTTCAATGCAGCTCTGCTCCCTGTCAGTTCCCAATGCAGCTCTGCTCCCTGACAGTTCCCAACACACTGTTCCCGAGACCAGAGTTTAGCTCTCGAGATCAGTGTGTTCCTGTGAAGTACACCCCCCCGCCCACTAGTAAAACACTCCCCTCACACAGTTAACCCTTTGATTGTTTAAAAAAGTTAAGAACTTCCTCCCCAGTGCCATTATTACAGTGTCAGTGGTTTTTTTTGCACTGATCACTGTATTGGTGTCACTGGGAATGTCAGTAACCCCAAGTCAGTTCCCCCCCAGTATCAGAATGTCCTCAGTCCCGCAGTCCCGCCATAAGTCGCTGATCGTCGCCATTAATCGCTGATCGCCGCCATAAGTCGCTGATCGTCGTCATTATTAGCATAAAAAAATTAAAAAGCCAGTATCTATGCCGCCATTTGTAAACACTATAACTTTCACGTAAACCAATTAATTTACACGTATTGGGATTTTTTTTTAGCAAACACATGTCGCAGAATACATTTTGGCTGAAATTTCTGACAAAATTTGATTTTTAAATTTTTTACTGGACATGTTTTATAGCAAAATGTCCACAATATGTTTTTTTTTCAAAAGTGTCAGTTTTTTTTAATAGCGTGAAAAATAAAAAACGCACAGGTGATTAAATACCACCAAAAGAAAGCTCAATTTGTGTGGAAAAAGAAATTTCATTTTGGTGCAACGTTGCATGACCGCACAATTGTCAGTTAAAGTAACGCAGCGCCGTAACACAAACCACCTATGTAGCCACTTCCTGACCGCCCTATAGCAGAAATACTGCTACGAATGAAAATCCATTAAAAATAATGCCTCGGTTTACAAATGTTTTACTAATTTTTTTCACAACACTAAGTGTATGTCAGTGCTGATTTTTAAATGCAATTGCCTTTTTTTTTTTCTTCAATATAGCTCACAACATTAGCTGTCAGTTTCCCAGAGCTAAAGGATACAATGTATCTTTTAAGAAACTTTCTCTCTTTAAGCTGGAGGGGGAAAGTAACTGCTGAATTTCTGAACTACTGTATAGTGAAGGGAAAAAAAAACAAACAGTAATTACATTTCAAAACTGGCACCTGATAGCTGAGTGAATTACCTGCAATTAATTTTTTTATATTGCAATATTAACACATGGTTGTCACTACTAAAATACTGCATGAGTTAATGTTTTTCTGACCTTCTGAACGGATTTATTGGTTTTTAATGCATTCCTATGAGAAACAGTGTTTCGGTTTACGAATTTTTCACTATATGAAATGTCCTGCAGAATGAATTAAATTCGTAAACCGAGGTACTGGTACATCACTGGATTTGAATGGTTATACCAGGATGATGCCTACAGCTGCAGGCATCATCTTGGTATCGTTTTTTTCAGCCGGCGAGCAGCTTTCATGTAAAAGCAATGCTAGTGGCTAATTAGCTGCAGGATTGCTTTTACAAGCAGCAGAATACGATGCCCCCCCTCCCCCACTGCCTTCCATGGCGTTCTTGGGCAGTCCCGTGCCATCGGGGCAACCTGAGAGTGCAGCCGGTGTTTCTGCTAGCTGACCACAGAGCTGATTGGACACCAGAATGGTGCCAATCATCTCTATAGCCTAAGAGATCGGAAGCTACGAGCATTTCATTTTATAGCGCCAAACATAAAAAGCACACAGGTGATAAAATACCACCAAAATAAAGCTCTATTTGCGTGAAAAAAGGACATAAATTGCAATATTTATACCATATTTTGTAGATGCTATAACTTTCACACAAAGCAGTCAATATACACTTATTGGAATTTTTTTTACCAAAAACATGTAGCAGAATGCAGTTTGGCCTAAATTTATAACTAACTTTGAGTTTACTATTTTTTATAGCCGAAAGTAAAAAATATAGTTTTTCTTCAAGATATTCGGTCTTTTTTTGTTTTTAGCGCAAAAAAAAAAAAGTGCACATGTGATTAAATACCTCCAAAAAAAGCTCTATTTGTGTGAAAAAAAGGACATAAATTTTGTTTGGGTACAGCATTGCATGACCGCGCAATTATCAGTTGAATTAGTGCAGTGCCGATAGCAAAAAGAGGCCTGGTCATTAAGGGGGTAAATCCTCAGGAGGGCAAGTGGTTAATAAACTCTGTTACAGGATCAGAAAACTTGAACAGGATTTACTGTTTTTATATATAAACTTAAAAATTATCAAAAGCTTGTGTAGCCATAGGATGCAATAGAAGGTTATGTGAATGACACCTTACTATTTATAAATATTATGGATATATCAACACCAGACAGTATAAACTACAAGATATTATTATAACTTTACTGTGTAGACTAGATTTCAGCTCCATTTTTGGAGAAAGGAAGTTTGTAGGTGGTAGGATAACAGTAAAATTATTGTTCTCTTCTATACATCTATATACCTTTATATTAAAGTGTTACTACCCCCACAACAGTAAAATGTATCTGTATATGCTGTAAAGCAGGCTTGTTATACTCGCTGTGGAACTTAAGGGATTAATCCACTGCATTGTGTAAAAAGGATGTTTAATCCTGTCTTCGTCTTCTATGATCCTTCCCTTCTTCTGCTGTCCCCAACTCATCTGCTTATAGAACAGATACTTGGGGGCATGTTCCACATGCTCAGTTTGGTGTGTATTGCTAGAGAGGTTTTTTTTTTTTTGCTTGGAAGAGTGTTGTTATCAGTACAGGGCCAATCAGCACTGTCCAGACAGAGGGTCAGGGGTGCTGTAGTCTCATATGACAGTGAGAGGACAATGAAAACTCCTCCTACAAGCTTTAACCAGTGCTCTACTGGACACTGATAGAAGTCACAAGACTGCTCTAATTGCTGATGAGAAAAGGTATTTAGCAGATAATATTTACTAACATAATTGCATTTCCATGTTGTGTGTACTGTGGGAGATCAGATATAGTGAATGCACTTTACAGGGTTTAGTAATACTTTTTACAAATTTTTCCATAAATGTGAATAAGTTACATGTTTACTATGGTATAAAGTAAATATATGGCTGAAGAGCTGACACCAAAAATTGCCTTAAAGTACAGCATCCAAAGGGATTTGGGAGTTCTCCACTCCTCAGCTAATAATATAATATCTACATACTGTAGACCTTAACCGATCTGACTTCTCAACTTATCTCAAACAGGTACAGGGCTTAAGTGCTACACACACCATTAGACAATCTGTTCCCAGAGTATCTATTGGCCTCTAGGGCTTTGGTAGTGCATTTTGGAGTAAGAAGATGCCGTAGCTCAGGGGGGTCTATGGTCTGAGAACCAAAGATGAATCCATTATAACGGCGGTCTCTAAACTTTCCAAACAAAGGCCCAGTTTACTATGCTTCAGACTTGAGGGGCTCAGACTGTGGCTAGTGGATGTAGAAAATGTGGGAGTAAACAATTTTCCAGACATAGTTGTCAGTGGGAGGTGGAATACAGCCCCATCTTTGGTGTCATTGGGAGAAAGAGTGTCCCATTGTTGGTATTATTGGGAGGAATAGTGCACCAACTTTGGTGTCAGTGGAAGGAATAGTGCCCCATCTTTGGTGTCACTGGAAGGCATAGTGCCCCAGTTGCTGGTTTCACTGGGAGGAATAGTGCAGCCTCATTGGTATCAGTGGAAGGGAAAGTGCTCCATCAATGGTGTCAGTGGGAGAAATAGTGCCTCATATCAATGGAGGGAATAGTGCCTCAAGGGCCAGATAAATGCAAACAAAGGGCTGCATTCGGTACTCAGGCCACAGTTTTGAAACCACTGCCTTATAATATGAAAAGACACATAAAAAGAACATAATACAATCAAACATTTTTCTTTTTTGTTTTATACACATGAGCACAGGATGGCTAACATGGACCTTATTGCTCAAATGGGAAAGTGTCTTACCCTAATAAGGATAACTGTACTAACAGTACACTTTAGCCTCGTACACACAATGAGAATATTGAACAAACAATCATCCATTTTTTTTCTTTTTGCATGCTAGTCGCATATTAAAAATGAAGAGGTTACTAAAGTTATGAAAAGTCTCGTACGACAAAATACAACTTCTAAAGTGATGTAATGTATTGTATTGTATTGTAATGTATTCTTTTGCTTATGAGCATGCATGGTCTTGGTTTTCCAATTTGTTTTCAGACCAATACTGTACTGATTAAATGAAAATTGCATCTTCTGGTATCACAGAAGAAACATTTTTGTGTTTGTCCTAGATAATTTTGCATTATTTATTTATTTCAGGTGCTTATATAGCACCATCAATTTACGCAGCGCTTTACATATATATATTATACATTCACATCAGTCCCTAACCCTCAAAGGGCGTACAATCTAAGGTCCCTAACTCGCATTCATACATACACATACTAGAGCCAACTTAGACAGGAACCAATTAACCTACCAGCATGTCTTTGGAGTGTGGGAGGAAACCGGAGTACCCAGAGGAAACCAATGCAGGCACAGGGAGAACATGCAAACTCCAGGCAAGTGGTGCCGTGGCTGGGATTCAAACCAACGACCCTAGTACTGCCAGGTGGAAGTGCTAACCATTTTGCCACTGTGCTGCATTAACTGTCGTGATTGGCTCTCAAAAGCTGTGTACTAATGATCAGATTATAGTACGATCACTTCGAAAGCAGTATTTTTTGTAACTTTTCTGATCATGTGTACTAGGCATTATGCTTTGAGTATATTTGATTATCCTAAGCCATATTGTACCTACTCTTATTTTTCCAGTGTTTCTCCACTGTCCAATCCACCACCAAAGTCCTGCTAAGAAAGGTAATTTCAGAAATGGGAGAACAGATGATATTCTCCCCTGCCAAGCAATGTCAATGTTTATTGCCTCTGTAGCCAATCACCAGGCCCAAGTGCTGTCACAAGAACGTGGGAATAGCTTACTTAACCCTGTGTATGTTTAAACAGTGGTACTATGTACAGGAATTTCTCAGTTTTCTAGAAGAAAAGTCACAGCACCTGGTGACCATGGCACAGGTATGTGTAGGCACCTCAAAACGCTTACTAATAAACTATAGCATTTCTTTTCTTAATTTCAGCTTAGTGCAGAGTATTTTTATGGTATAGAGATCAGTATTTCCAAATTCACATCTGTGTTCATAATGGCATGTATGAACCTAGGTGCAAGTCAAGATACATATGTCTGAAGTCATCTCATTATGAATGTAAATAAGCTGCATTAAGATATATTGATGACTAAAGCTCTCTAACTATGCTCGAATCATTTTATAATGCTTTTTGATTATTTCCTAATCAGAATTTAATGACTAAGACCAATTTGCTAACAAAAATAGAGAAATAGAATACAAGAGACATGTACAGATCTATTATAATACACAACGACAGTAATAAGTGCACAATCGATTGTTATGTTTTTCTGACTAAGCACAAGCTGTGTTGGTTTTTGACACTTTTGTTCTGCATTGTAGTAATGCTGACATTCTTATAACGAGGCAATGTGGCATTATTGATCTACTTAACCTTCAGACACATGTTTTCAAGCAATTGCTTACTTTGCTGTTTAGACATGGATGTATGCGAGTTATGTGCCTTCTGTTCAAGATAAATAAACAGCTTTCTTTACTTAATCAAAACTAAATTCAGCTTCTGCTGAGTCATAGTGTCATGACTTATAGCTGAATTATCCTCAACCTTCTGCTTGTAGATAGAATAAGTTTATCACGTTGTAGATGCTGCTTTGTAACTAGGTAATCCAGCAAAAATGACTTCCTGTCTCCTGCTTTTTATAGAATCCGAGATATATGCTGACATTCATTCATAAACAGTACAGACTCAGGACCAATTTTTAATACAAAATCTGTACAAAAGCAAAACCTGCAGCATATCCACTATAGAGGATAGTTGCAGAATCACGTGTGTGGCACACAACCTTATGTAGAAAAAGAGAAAACTATTTTCATTCCAGTCTCTCTGTACCAGTGTTGCCAACCTACCAGATTCAAATTCACTGACACGACACCCAAATATTACTAGCACAGCCGAGTTTTTACTTGTATTTCCAAAGATTACAAAATTACAGTGTTAAATGCAAATTTCAGTATTTAGGTTACAAATAAGTAAACTATGCAATTAGCAATGTGATTTGAGGTAGATATTAATGTAAAAAACATATTTCTTATTTTATTTTTGATATATTAGGAAAGTAGCTCAGGGACATGACTTATGAGGGCAAGAAATTAGAATGGTCAGGCACATACACATACACAGCGACACTGACACAGGGGTGGACTGACCATTTGGAAACTCGGGCACTGCCCAAGGGCCCGGGGTCACTAGGGGCCCCATGAGATGCAGACCAAAGAAGAGATTTGTGAAAAGAGATTCACAAGAAAGCGGCTACATTATGGACAGAATGCGATACTCAGAAAAATTTCTAAAAATTATGCTTTATTACGCAATCGCCCTGGTTTACCATCACCTCAGTATGAGACAATACACACAGACCTAAAACCATTAAAATCACACCAAGATAGGCTTAGGGTTATGCTTCTCTCCAGGTGGTAACTGTATTTGCCTTTATGCTTGCATGTGATACTGTATACCTATGGTACAATTTTTGAAAACACCTCCTTTAGGGAGTGTAAACCTATGTGGTAACTATATGTGCTTATATGCATAGCATGTGATATTATATACCCATGGTATAATTTTTTGAAAATAACTCCTACTGGGAGTGTAACCAATGTGCGGTGCTGCAAATGCTTTAGACTATGGTGGTCATAGCCTTTGCAGCACATAGGTATCCAGACCGGTCTTGGTGTGATTTTAATGGTTTTAGGTCTGTGTGTATTGTCTCATACTGAGGTGATGGTAAACCAGGGCGATTGCCCGAGTGTCAATCATTAATGTGTAATAAAGCATAATTTTTGGAAATTTTTCTGAGTATCGCATTCTGTCCATAATGTAGCCGCTTTCTTGTGAATCTCTTTTCATAAATCTCTTCTTTGGTCTGCATATTGTTTGGCTACTGGATGGAAGCCATATATTGAGTGATACAGTAATTTTATATTTGAACCTCTAAATCTATCTTTTACGCCCCATGAGATGCCCCTGGTACCTTTTTGAGTTTGGGCAAGGACACAGGGGCCCCATGATCCCCTATTGCCCGGGAGCCCCATGATTTGTCAGTCCGCCCCTGCACTGACAGCAGTGTGCAGCAGCACATATAACGATGACACTTCACCGACAGGACACGTCCCCTCCTGAGTCACAGTCTCTCTCCATGCCAGGTTGTCCCTTCAGTACATTCCATTCCAAACATCACTGCCAGCCCTGCTCCCGGCTTGGGACAAGCTAAGTAATGCATAAACAAATTGTACACTGCTCCAAAAAAATAAAGGAACACTTTTTTTAGCAGAGTATAACATCAAGTCAATGAAACTCCTGGGATATTGATCTGGTCAGTTAAGCAGCAGAGGGGGTTGTTAATCAGTTTCAGCTGCTTTGGTGTTAATAAAATTAACAACAGGTGCAGTAGATGGGCACTAATGAGATGACCCTCAAAACAGGAATGTTTTTACCAGTGGAGGTCACTGACATTTTTTCCCCTACTGTTCTTTTCTTCTGACTGTTTTTCACTAGTTTTGCATTTGGCTAGGGTCAGTGTCACTACTGGTAGCATGAGGCGATACCTGGACCCTACAGAAGTTGCACAGGCAGTCCAACTCCTCCAAGATGGAACATCAATACGTGACATTGCCAGAAGGTTTGCTGTGTCTCCCAGCACAGTCTCAAGAGCATGGAGGAGATTCCAGGAGACAGGCAGTTACACTAGGAGAGCTGGACAGGGCCATAGATGGTCCTTAACCCATCAGCAGGACCGGTATCTTCTCCTTTGTGCAAGGAGGGACAGGATGAGCACTGCCAGAGCCCTACAAAATGACCTCCAGCAGGCCACTGGTGTAAATGTCTATGACCAAACAATTAGAAACAGACTTCATGAGGGTGGCCTGAGGGCCCGATGTCCTTTAGTGGGCCCTGTGCTCACTGCTCGGTACCATGGAGCTAGATTGGCATTTGCCATTGAACGCCAGAATTGGCAGGTCTGCCACTGGCATCCTGTGCTTTTCACAGAGGAGAACAGGTTCACCCTGAGCACATGTGACAGACTTGAAAGGGTCTGGAGAAGCTGCAGACTGCCTGTAACATCATTCAGCATGACCATTTTGGTGGTGGGTCAGTGATGGTCTGGGAAGGCATATCCACGGAGGGACACACAGACCTCTACAGGCTTGACAATGGCACCCTGACTACCATTAGGTATCGGGATGAAATCCTTGTGTCATGGAAATTTTGTATTGTTGGTCGAACTTTAAATGTGTCATATATTCGTGTTATTCATATGTCTCTCGTGTGGCTTAATTAAAGCTCTGAAGGCTGCAATTGGGCCATGCGCATGTACAATGTATGTATTACAGTACTCAGCTTGGTAATGGATGAGATGGCAGATCTGCGCTTATAGACCGGCGTGTATACCACCACGGCATTCGATGCGAATGCTGCTGTCAGTAGACCGTGGGCCTGTATCCACATATCAGCAGCATAGTACCACGTGGGCTTCATAACGCAAGGCGCAAGCGGTGTGAACTCCACGTGTAGGCTTATGCATATCTTACAACCCATTACTAATCTGAACTGTATCTTGGATGGATGTGTTTTAATAAAGATCGTATCGGGCCCATCCAGGTACAGACTGATATTTTTAGGAGATGCTTGTGCAGAGAATTTACATACCAATAGAAGCTAGTAGGACAGGAAATATGACCTCAGATGGCTCATGGGGGGGAAGGGGAGGAAGTCTGATGACCTCAGAGGACTCATGGGGGAGGACCAGTGATAGATAATAGCAAAGGCTATGCTCCAATTGGAATGTACATCCTGTGTATAGGCACTCCCCATTGCATTGTTCGGTGGGAGGGGATTGACTTTATTCATGTGGGGGGCATGTGTGTATTTTTAATAAAACAGAGAGCTGGGTCTAAAATCAGCCCTTATGTGGATTGCAACCATCCTGAGAGTGTCGTTTGATCATTCTAGGGTAACGGAGCTCCAATTCACCTACATCTCAATAGAAGCTAAAAGTATTTGGATGGGCAGGTATCGTGTAGTTTAGCTGCAGTCGTGGTAAGCGAGATTCGCACAGCTTTATGGGGGATTTCTGCGCATCCAACTGCGAGTACTCACGGTAAGGAGAAATTCGTTAAAGCGAATTTCCAAGACAGTTTGGCGAGCCAGGTAGGAGACTAACGCGTATTCTTGCGTAGCTAACCAAGAACGAGGGGGGAATGAGCCATTATGAACTAGCAAAAAGTATGCCGGCACATTTCAGGTCTCTCTGCCATTAAGAGGATCGCTTTTTGCGTGTTCGTGTGGCTGATTTCGCTCTCTGTTAGCTAACAAGAATTACCGCTTGGCAAGGACCTCGTTTTTGTCCTAAACTCTTGATTTGTGGGTGAAAGACAAGGGTTTGTCTCTGCTGAGAGCAGCAGGGGGGTGGGTTTGGTTGGCTGGATTTGGTCAAGTTTAAAAATCTTCCAACCAAAAATTAAACGGGTATATGTTTTAGCGGGTAAAAGTTGTTGCATAGTGTTAGGTAAGTATTTGCGGGCTGTAGGTACTGTGGTAATTGCTTTACCCCCTCCACGTGAGGTAATTATTACAGTGCTGAAAGGCTTAGGTTAATTGTTAACTGTTGTAAGATCTCTGTGTGTATGTAGTCTGTACAATGTTTTGTGGTACTACTGCTCCCAGCAAGCATGCAGCAGGGGGTCCTTTCTGTTACATGTGCATGTTAGTGTGATATGTTGGTGTTTTATGTCCGTTCTGTGATTGTGCCCAAATTGTGTTGTATGTGTGCTTCATATTGTTGTGTAATTGTCCAGTGTATGTTCTGTCCAAAAGTCTGTTTTATGTAAAGGGTTAGAGGCAATTTTGAGGCTAGAGTCTGCTGCCATGTGCTTCTCTGTGGGGGGCCATTCTAGTGTTACCATGTGCTTCCCTGTGGGGGGGTAATTCTAGTATCTGCCATGTGCTCCTCTGTGGGGGGTCATCTTCTTGACTAACCACATGGACTACTTTTGTTAGGTGGCCATTTTGTTAATGACCATGTGCTTTCCCTGTTGGTGGCCATTTTGTTGACTACCATATGTGCAGTAATCTCTATGCAATGTGTATGCAGCTTTCTATACAGTTGCAAGAAAAAGTATGTGAACCCCTTGGGATTACGTGGAGTTTTGCATGAATTGGGCATAAAATGTGCTCTGAACGTCATCTAAGTCACAACATTAGAAGAACACAGTCTGCTGAACATAATACTACACAAACATTAGATGTTGCCATGGTTTAATTGCACATAACATGTAAACATTCACAGTGCAGGGAGGAAAAAGTATGTGAGTCCCTAGCTTAATGACTTCCCCCAGAGCTAATTGGAGCCAGGAGTGAGCCAACCTTGACTCCAATCAGTGTGGTGATATTGGATGTGTTGCTGACAGCTGTCCTGCCCTTAAAAAACACACACCTGTTTTGGGTTTACTGGTTTCAAGAAGCACTGTCTGATGTGAACCATGCCTCGCAGAAAGAGCTCTCAGAAGACCTACGAAAAAGAATTGTTGACTTGCATGAAGCTGGAAAGGGTTACAAAAGTATCTCCAAAAGCCTTGATGTTCATGTGTCCACGGTAAGACAGACTGTCTACAAATGGAGAAAGTTTAGCACTGTTGCTACTCTCCCTAGACGTGGTCGTCCTGTAAAAATGACTGCAAGAGCACAGCGCAGAATGCTGCATGAGGTAAAGAAGAATCCCAGAGTGTCAGCTAAAGACCTACAGAAATCTCTGGCACATGCTAACATTTTTGTTAACACATCTACAATAAGGAAAACATTAAACAAGAATGGAGTACATGGGAGGACACCACGGAGGAAGCCATTGCTGTCCAAAAAGAATATTGCAGCACGTTTGAAGTTTGCAAAAGAGCACCTGGATGTTCCACAGCACTACTGGCAAAATATACTGTGGACAGATGAAACCAAGATTGAGTTGTTTGGGAAGAACACACAACACTATGTGTGGAGAAAAAAAGGCACAGCACACCAACATCAAAACCTCATCCCCACTGTAAAACATGGCGGAGGGAGCATCATGGTTTGGGGCTGCTTTGCTGCCTCAGGGCCTGGACAGATTGTTGTCATTGATGGGAAAATGAATTCCAGAGTTTATCAAGACATTTTTCAGGAAAACGTACGACCATCTGTCCGCCAACTGAAGCTCCGCAGAGGATGGGTGATGCAACAGGACAATGACCCAAAGCATACAAGTAATTCAACAGAACAATGGCTGCAACAGCACAGAATACGCCTTCTGGAGTGGCCCAGTCAGAGTCCTGACCTCAACCCGATTGAAATGCTGTGGCATGACCTTAAGAGAGCGATTCACACCAGACATCCCAAGAATATTGCTACACTGAAACAGTTTTGTGAAGAGGAGTGGTCCAAAATTACTCCAGATCGTTGTGCAGGTCTGATCTGCAACTACAGGAAACGTTTGGTTGAGGTTATTGCTGCCAAAGGAGGGTCAACCAGTTATTAAGTCCAAAGGTTCACATACTTTTTCCTCCCTGCACTGTGAATGTTTACATGTTATGTGCAATTAAACCATGGCAACATCTAATATTTGTGTAGTATTATGTTCAGCAGACTGTGTTCTTCTATTGTTGTGACTTAGATGACGTTCAGAGCACATTTTATGCCCAATTCATGCAAAACTCCACATAATCCCAAGGGGTTCACATACTTTTTCTTGCAACTGTATGCATTTGACCCATATTGTGTTTTTAATCCAAATTTTTTACAGTTTCATTTGTTTGCTTTTAGCTTTAAATTTGCGTATTGCCAGCCAATTTAAAGTGTGTTAAGCGAGTTTTCCCTTCACGTGTTCCACATTTAGTGAGCGCAGTGAAGTCTGGGTTTTTGCACATAGATTTCTTGTATAGTGATTATGTTTTTCTTGTGTTTTTCCTGTTAAAAGTAGTTCCTTATTGTAAAGCGGGTTTGTTTTAAGCTGCTGTGTCGCGTGTTTCACGTCCAGCAGACTTTTTGTGTAAACGGTTTTAGGTGGTTGCAGTGAAGATTGCGTGTGTAGCGCAGATCGTTTAGCGGTGCTGATAGGAGTGATTTTTGCGTCAGCAACAAGGTTACTTTTGGCGCAGTTTTTCGGTTTACCTCTGTGTAATTGTTTTACTGTGAAACGTCCCGTGTTTTTCATAAGGATCCACTTTGTCCTTTTTAACAGTTTTTCAGGTTGAAAAAGGGTTTTTCTGTGTGTATTAGGAAAGTTTTTTTCTTTACACAAATTTCCTAAAGGTCAGTTAGTAGGTTTCTGCCCAACCAGTGACCCCTAAGTAACATCCAAGAACCCCTCTTTTTGTTTTGACTTGTGTTAGCTACTGTGTGCAGGGAGAGAAAAGCCACTTTCATCATTGTGCGGTGTGGCCTGCCAAACACAGTGGGTGATGAGAGCCACATAAATTACGCTGTGTGAGTGGGCGGTCCAGGGAAATCCTGGTTACCACAAACACTTCGGGTGGTCAGGATCACATAAATTGCGCTGTGGGAGTGGGAGGTGTGCTCTCAGTCTGACCGCCACTTGATGCGCTTCGGGTGATCGATAAGTATCACATAAATTACGCTGTGCTGGGAAAGTGGTGGAATCAGGCCTCTCGGTAGGATCCCACCGAGTGCTCCAGGGGGTAAACAGGTACCCGGACGCGGGATATATACCAGTGACTAGTCACGATGGGCAGTAGTCAGTCCATGAAGAGAGAGGGGGAAGCAGCCCTCTTCAGGGTAAGGACAGCTGCACAACTGATGAAGGTGAGTTTGGGGGGGAAGTCTACAGAACCCCTCAAAAGGTGGAATAAATGGTCGAAGGGTACCAGATGGGAAATTCCCCGGGAAGGTACATTTGACGCATGGAGGTGGGAAAAATTCATCTCTGAATTTGAACCACGGATGCAGGCGTCAGAACTAGAGATCGCACAGTTATGGCTTCACAGGTCAATCCAATTAGGGAAGCAGGGCATACATAAACTGGTGTCTGTCCGGAAGAACCAGGTGATGTATACCTGGCCTCCAGAGGGAATAAAACAGGAAGATCCGGTGTCAGAGGTGGAGGAAGCTCTTTCAGGGCTGACTCTACTAAGGCAGGCAGGATCAGGGTCTGCTGGGGTTCCCCAACAACCAACAGTGGCTGAGATAAGTATAACTGCACCTGTCTCTTCTGTTAGTGACGTCACTCTTGACATACCTTCTGTGTCTTCTGTCTCTATGCCTCAGCCTCTGCCTCTACCTCTACCTCTCCCTTCTCCCTGCTTCACCCCAGCTCCTTCTGTTTCCAACTATGAAGCCTTCTCAACAACCGATTTGCAGACTATCTGTGAATCAAGGGGAATAGACACCCGGTTAAGAAACAGGGCGGATTGCATCAAAGCGCTACGAACCACTGATCAGACCCCTGCCCCCCAGCTATACCCTGATCTGAGGGACCTCAAACCTGAAGGTGCAGTAAGCGAGGTGGTTAATCTAAGCCCACAGATGATGCTGGGTCAGCCCTTGCACTCTTCCCGGACCGAGGCCTATCCAGTCAGGGTGCAGCAATTTGAAGGTCCTCCCAATGCACAGGGGGAACGGACTTTAGGGGAACGGGTAGTTTGGCATGTCCCCTTCACCCCGGCAGAGATCCGCACTATTCTGGCTGAGCTCCCGGACTATCGAGTCAATCCGAGAGGATTTGCTCGAATGTTTGGACAAAACCAGTTCAGCTATGGTATGAGCGGGTCAGATTGTGCGCAGATCCTGCGGGCGAAGGTGGGCATGGAAGTGGCCAGTACAGTGATTGCAGGGTGCTCTATAACCACTCATGAGGAGATGACTTCAGGGGGCAAAGAGTTCTGTACACAGCTAAAGGCAAAGCTTCCAGAAATGTATGGTGCTACCTCTACTACGGACATGATGAAGCTCACCCAGGGTCCTAATGAGGAAAGCGCCTGCTTCTGGCGCCGTCTCAAGCAGACGGCACTGGATGCGGATCTGGAAGTTGGACCTGATGCTCCAACTGAAGGGGTAAAGGTGACCGCGACGCACATTCTGTTGCGGGCCAAATTTTTGGAAGGCATCGATACTAAAATTCGGGAAAGGCTGGTTCTGGCCCGACCCGAATATAATGAGATGTCTATCCCTGCTATCCTTTCCACTCTTGCGGCAATAGAGAGGGAAATGGATAGAAGAAAACAAGACAAGGCCAAAGTTCTTATGTCCCAGACCCCACACGAAAAACCAAGGGATCTGGGTCACAGGAAGGATAGGCCCCCACCCAGGTGCTTCCAGTGCCACCAAACGGGGCACATGAGGAGGAGCTGTCCCCAATTACCTAAAGGTCGGTGGCAGTTCATTCCTGATGAGTCCTCCGCCCCCATGACCACCATGGTAAGTAACTCCTATGAATCCTCATAGGAAGTTGACAAATCGGTGTCGGCCCAGATCCATCTTTTTCTAGAGGAATTAAAATATCCCCTCCCTTGCCTCACCGACACCGGTGAGAACGAGAGCAAGAACGGTCCTGCGAAAACAGGACATCCAAGGCAAGGTACCCCTCTCAGGGGAAAGCCCTCCTAACTCCTACTAACCTCTCTATCAAACGATGCACTATTCTTAACCCAGCTTCTCTTCTTCCTGTGTCGGAAGATGAGAAGGGGGGGAGGACAGCAATGACAGTGCTGAATTTTGCAACACGACTAACAATACTAACACCTCTTCTGCTAACATGTCTTCTTTGTCCACTACTAATCTCTCTTCCAAAGGACACGACTGCATTTCTTTGGTGGAACTGGAGTCAGCGGCGACACACCCCATATCACCCCGAGAGTAGCGGTAAGGTTGAACGTCTTCCGATACCCAAAAACCTTGGCCTGAGTGTCTCCCCATTGCCCCCTATTCCATCCGGAATGCCCCTCGGCAACCACATGGGCTGTCACCCTACGAGGTGTTGTTTGGGGGACCTCCCAAAACAGGGTTGTACTTTCCTCAAC
Organism: Staurois parvus; assembly: GCF_062004578.1. Lineage (NCBI taxonomy): Eukaryota > Metazoa > Chordata > Amphibia > Anura > Ranidae > Staurois > Staurois parvus. Next base: position 10,166,265 of record NW_028317809.1, read on the forward strand.
AGTTGTCGTCTTTGCATTCACAGCTTACAGGTTATGTGCAATCTCTGCAACGGGAGCTGCAGAAGATACACCATCGGGTTCGCGAATCGCTCCCCGATCCAAATACAATAACAGGTGTTCTTTCTATTGAGCCAGGTGATTGGGTTGTCCTAAAGAAACATCAAAGAACCGGACTCGAGCCACGGTTCACCGGACCATACCAAGTCCAGCTGACGACACCTACCTCGCTCAAACTCGAGGGACGAGACAACTGGGTGCACGCAAGCCACTGCAAGAAGCTTTTCAGCTACACCAGAGAATGAGGGGTGTCATTTTCCTTTTTCTTTTTGTTTGTATGTCATACATGTGTGTGAACGGAGGAAAAGACGGCAGATACCCCAACCTTTTATTTAAAATGCACCTGCGTTTAGCCAGAACCGCCAACAAAACCAACTGTTGGGTATGCTCCAAGCCCCCGCCCAGTCATCACATGTCCGCAATGGCCGCTGTTCATGCCCTATATGACATCCGCGTCGGCATGAAAAAGCAAGGGACCCCTGGTCAGCCCCCACGTAGACATTTGTCGGTAGAACTTAATGACACATTTTTAGCAGGTAACATCAGTTTCAGCACCAATATTAGCTCTAGCTCCTGTAGGGCCCTCACCAGTCCATTATGGGTAACTGGGCAGCTAGGCAGCCCTCAGGTGTGCTTTAACATCAGCTTTGGCACAGGTAACAAGTTTGTTGGGACTACCACCTGCGAGGGAGGTATAACTGTCAATCTGACTAACCAGACTTCCCTTCTGAGTAACCACACTGACCGACCAGACCACGTGTGTTGGAAGGACGGATGTGATGTGCAGACTGAGGGAGCAATCCCCCAGTCTGTGCAACTGTTGCTCAGTGCCAGAGGCCGAACGAGGAACTCCTCCTGCTCTGCTCTGACAGGTCCATACTATTTTCTGTGTGGTTCGGCAGCCTATAGAACATTTCCCCAGAACGCGAAAGGTTCGTGTGCCCTCATAAAGCTAGTCCCAGCATCCTATGTAGTGATGGATCATGAAGAGTTGATGGTCCACAAGAAGGTAAGGATGGCAGGGAGAGTTCGCAGAGAGCTGTTCTCTGAGGGCGACCAGGCATGGGCTTGGTTCCCCTCATGGACAGGATGGGGAATAGAACTTATGAAGCGCCTGAACAATTTTTCTGTCATCGTGGATAGTATGTTTAACGAGACCGTAGAGGCTGTCAGAGAAATTGCCCAAGAACAACGGCAGATGGGAATTTTAGTGCTTCAGGAGAAGATGGCCCTTGATTATCTTTTAGCCGCCAAAGGGGGGTTCTGTGAGTTCATCGGAGAGGATTGTTGTACTTGGATAGAAGACACCGATGACAAGGTCCAGGCCCATATGGACAAAGTTAGTGAACTACAGGGAAAAGCTAGAGCTATAGCTAGTTAGGGTTGGAATCCGTTCAAGGGTTTGGGAGGATTGGGAGATTTCCTGTTCTCCATCGGATCTTGGTTGAAGGAAGTGGGAGTGTATATCCTGATGCTTCTCTTTTTCATCTGCCTTTTATATGCCGCGGTGAGATGTTCCTGTTGCCTCATCGACCGTGTAAACCAAGCTCGGGCAGACGACCACATCTCCATGCCCGCTCCTGGGATCCCACTCCAACCACTGATCGGAGGAAGACCTCACCAACCATCCACCTTCTCTACAGATTACGTCCTGGCTTCCCTCTAATTTATCTCTCTGAAGACCACATTCTCCAAGATCTTCAAGCAAGCTTCAGGCCTCATCATGGTTTGTGTCTGCGATTTGGAAAACCGTCTGGGTCGAGACCAGCCTTGTGTGACCCCGTCTGCAGGGGCAATTTGAGAATCTATTGCTGGATCTCCCCAGACCACCGTGGGATCACAAGCTTTATTCATACCACAAGTCTGTTTGTGGTTTTTGCAAGAGCCTTCCTGTAGTGAAGGTTCCAACGCTCTTGAGGATCATCGCTTCAATCAAGCCTGTTTGCGTCGAGTCTGCGTCGGGTCTTGTTGTTTCAGGTACCCCGTGGAGCTTTATTCTCAGGGACAACTACAGGAACTCTTTGAAGTTTGAGACTACACCCATCAAGCTGAAGAAGATCAAGAAGGGACACGAGGAGAATATGATAAAACAGGAGGGAATGTCATGGAAATTTTGTATTGTTGGTCGAACTTTAAATGTGTCATATATTCATGTTATTCATATGTCTCTCGTGTGGCTTAATTAAAGCTCTGAAGGCTGCAATTGGGCCATGCGCATGTACAATGTATGTATTACAGTACTCAGCTTGGTAATGGATGAGATGGCAGATCTGCGCTTATAGACCGGCGTGTATACCACCACGGCATTCGATGCGAATGCTGCTGTCAGTAGACCGTGGGCCTGTATCCACATATCAGCAGCATAGTACCACGTGGGCTTCATAACGCAAGGCGCAAGCGGTGTGAACTCCACGTGTAGGCTTATGCATATCTTACAACCCATTACTAATCTGAACTGTATCTTGGATGGATGTGTTTTAATAAAGATCGTATCGGGCCCATCCAGGTACAGACTGATATTTTTAGGAGATGCTTGTGCAGAGAATTTACATACCAATAGAAGCTAGTAGGACAGGAAATATGACCTCAGATGGCTCATGGGGGGGAAGGGGAGGAAGTCTGATGACCTCAGAGGACTCATGGGGGAGGACCAGTGATAGATAATAGGAAAGGCTATGCTCCAATTGGAATGTACATCCTGTGTATAGGCACTCCCCATTGCATTGTTCGGTGGGAGGGGATTGACTTTATTCATGTGGGGGGCATGTGTGTATTTTTAATAAAACAGAGAGCTGGGTCTAAAATCAGCCCTTATGTGGATTGCAACCATCCTGAGAGTGTCGTTTGATCATTCTAGGGTAACGGAGCTCCAATTCACCTACATCTCAATAGAAGCTAAAAGTATTTGGATGGGCAGGAATCGTGTAGTTTAGCTGCAGTCGTGGTAAGCGAGATTCGCACAGCTTTATGGGGGATTTCTGCGCATCCAACTGCGAGTACTCACGGTAAGGAGAAATTCGTTAAAGCGAATTTCCAAGACACTTGGACCCATTGTCAGACCCTACACTGGTGCAGTGGGTTACTCCTGGTGCACAACAATGCCCACCCTCATGTGGTGACAGTATGCAGGCAGTTCCTGGAGGATGAAGTAATTGATACCACTGAATGGCCCCCACACGCGCCTGACCTAAATCCAACAGAAAACCTCTAGGATATCATGTTTCGGTCCATCCGACGCCGCCAGGTTGCACCTCAGATTGTCCAGGAGCTCAGTGATCATCTGGTCCAGATCTGGGAGGAAATACCCCAGGATACCATCCATCGTCTCATTAGGAGTATGCCCTGACGTTTTCAGGCATGCATACAAGCATGTGGGGACCATAAAGACTACTGAGTACCATTCTGAGTTGCTGCAATGAAGTTTCAGCAAAATGGACTAGCCTGCTGCATCACTTTTTCACTTTGATTTTCGGAATAATTTTGAATTCAGTCCTCTGCAGGTTGACAATTTTAATTTCCATCAAACAATGGGGCATCCTTACGTTCCTAACACATTACCTAGTCCATAGCAGTATAGATATCCTGCATGATATTTTTCCCCATTGAGATCTGATGTGTTTTCAGAATGTTCCTTTAATTTTTTTGAGCAATGTAGTTTACAGCACATGTGTTCAGCTCAAAGGTTGTTACCGGAGAATCCAGATACAAATTTAGTCAGCAATACTTAGCGTACAAGAACAATTATGTGGTCTAATGCAGTTTTTCAGCCTATGCATGGTGCATTGACCAAGCATGAAATTGGAGACTGGGTATTTAGGGTGGTGAGGTGGGAAGGAAAAGGAGTTAAGGGCTAGATATCAAGTGTACCTAAGTTTAAAAAAATACAGAATATCTGCATCACAATATCGAATCCAGGGTTGCCAGACCACTAAGTATTTATCCAAGTTGTCAGATCATTTTGCATCAATGTTCTAGTGAAGCATGGTTGGGGAAATTCTTGGTCTAGTTTCAGCTGTGGGGAGGGTGGCAGTTTTTGTATTGTTTATTTTCCTTTGTTATATGCATTGCTACTGCATATTACACAGTTCTTTCCAAGACACATACTATAGATCCATTCACATCAATTTCTGTACCCTAAGGGGATCACAAGCTATTACCTGCCACACTCATGTCAGGTTGGAAGGTAGTCAATTAACCTGTGTAATGTTGGATAATAGGAAGAAATAGAAAACCTGGAGAAACCCCAATCACAACCAGAACATACAAACACATTGCAGAAAATGAGGTTTATTTGCTAAGGGGGTAGAGACTGCTCACTTAGCAAAATGTAAGTTCTTTTAGATTAATGAATAAGGTAAAGCTATGTACACTTTGAACACTCAAATCATGTGCCAGAAAAAAACAGTTTAGCTTGCAAATGATTTTAGGATTGAAGTGAACATCTAGTTTTCCCTCATGGATTGGAGCCTCCCTATTTATTACTGTAATGTACTCAGACTGCATATACAGTAATATTTAAAATCATCAAAACACTAGTTTATGTAAGTGAATACACACATAAATAAAATAGCATTTAGTGTCAAATGCTCCCACAAAGCAAAGTCCAAGGAAAGGTATCTTGTGGAATGACTAGATGGAGAGATAGATTCTTCGGCTCCTACATCAGATCTGGGATTGATCCAGTCAGTAAACATGTAAGAAAACACAGCAGCAAGGGCACAGGTAAATGATATCAGATTTATTGAAGAAAATGTAGCACACCTTCTTTTGGCAAATCAACCCAGTGGTGAAGTTGTATTCACTCTGACTACCCAATCATACGCTAGCAAAATCCTGGTTTTTAATTTCTCTTGCACCATTGGGTACACATGTATATCTTATTTACTAACATTCTGTTTGCAAAGTAAACATTCTCTGCTCATCCTTTCTTAAATGAGAGTCAAACACAGTTTCCACAGCTGAAAAGCACTAGTGATGAATGAATGTGCCTGGGTTTGATTCACACAGGGTGTTTGTAGAACTTACCATAAATTCTGGAAAATGTAAACCTTAATCCGAACCCCACTAAAGTCACATAGCATGTCTTGGAGGTGGATTTAAGCCTTAGGTTGTGTTATGTAACAGTTTGATTCTCAAGAACAGTGTCCCTGATCCTGCATGCTGGGATCACATATTTACATGTATAATACATTTTTTTTATTTTTATACTATTGTTTGATAGTATATCACCACTTATCCCCACGCTACTACTGTGTGCTATGTGCCTTTTTCCCACTAACCTTCCATCAAAATATATATGTGTTAAGAGTGGCTGCAAACAAATAGGAAGTGTTTCCACAATCTACAAGAACAGTGTCAAATGATTTAATTAAACAATGTAGAATGCCATTTTCCATCCATTACAGAATCTTAAAATAAACATTAGAGTGTAAAGTTTTTCACAGAAAAAAAGCCCCCAAAATATGTGTGTGTCTATGTGCAATGTTAACAGACATAGAACTAATTTTGAATAGAGTAACATAGGGTTGTAACCACTGTCATTTTTTGCCATCTGTGTCCAATCGGGGGTATTTCCCTTCACTTCTTGTCCCATAATCAAAACAGGAAGAGAGAGGAAATTCCTCCAAAGTGAGGGAATTGCTGGCTTTCAACAAAGTCACCAGAACTAGTGTCTCCATTGAAAGATTTACCCTCTTTTACTGTTTTGGGGATAACACAATATTAGAGATTTTATCTCACTTTTGTTTTTGATGGTAACCATAAACATGACAAATAGAAAGGGTGGATCTTCTTAATGGGGGCACAGACAATAATAAAAACCTGACAGATGTTCTAATTCCTCTCCATGCTATCTAAACTAAGAAAATAATTGCATTTATTTACAATTTAAATCACTTGTACTAGGGCCCATTTTGAACAAGATCCCCAACAGCCAATTCAGAAATCAACAATAGATTGTCATTTATTTGCTGAAAAAGCACATATGTTGAATCACTTGTACGCCATTTAGAACAGAACCCCCAACAGCCATCTTAAAATCTAGAAATCTGCCATTTTTAAAAGTAGATGCTAGGCAAGTTTTAATTGGAAATAAAAATGCTAACAATGTGTACGCTATGGCCAGTGGTCCAGACTGGTCACCCAGTAGTCCTTGGGGACTGTTCTTCATTTCAGTAAGTGATTCATATGGTTTTAGCATATATTTTCAGTTGTAGATGTACAGTAGAACCTTCCAGGGGCAGACTGACCATTTAAGCACTCGGGCACTGCCCGAGGGCCTGGGGTCAGTAGGGGGCCCCATGAGATGCCCCTGGTACCTTTCATTGGCTTTTTCATAGGCTTTTTTGGGTGTGGGCAAGGACACAGGGGCCCCATGATCCCCTATTGCCCAGGGGCCCCATAAGTTGTCAGTCCGCCCCTGGAACCCTCTTGACTCCTACTTGCACAGTTTGTACACAGTGTTGAATCACTCATAGTAGGCCCTGGGAAGAAAGTGGTGCCCGACCCTTGCATTCTCACCAACTTGTGACAAAGGACAGGCCAATCTCACACCACTCTGTCACTTACGTAAAAATGTTACTCTCAGCTGCACCCTACACAAAGATTTTCTAGCTCACAGGACCACAATCTAGATTCCGCAGTCTGGCAATGATTGTCACTGGGTTAGGTTAACTAAGCAAGAGAATTATAAAGGAGTTGAAAATGAAGAATACTTGCAAAGTCCTTGGTTTTAGTAGAGTTCAGTCAATAAGCAAGGTGTTATCGGCTCTCGTAACTTGACAGATGTTCCTTCATTGATGGTAAAATGAGAGCTTGACAACAGGTCCTTCCATTCCTTTTTTCTGTGGTATCAAAGGGGTGTTGACATAGACCATCTGACCAATCATCTGGTTTAAGGGGTGGGTGCTGGGAGCTCACCACGTTTATGACAAAGTCTCAAATGCAATTTCTTATAAGTATTAACATTTCTGAATACCTACCGTTTACAGTCTGCTACCATGCAGACTACTGTCCAGCATGGAATTATCTTCAAAATGGATATAGATATAGCAGTTCTTGGATATCTATTTCTCATAGGAGGGGTGTTGGGGCCTGATCCACTCCAGTAGCTCTTAGCATAGGGATGTTTGGGTTCAAAATGCTGGAAATGCCCAATAACTGAAGGAGATAAATATTTCTATATCCTGGCTGTGCTGTAATGATTTCATGAGGTATGAAATATGCTGAAGTTTTAGAATCTTAGCTGATAAGCCATCTATCAGAAATGTATATTCTAGTAAGGTATTTATGACCCAAGGTCTGTTAGGTTTCTGGATTGCTCAAGCTTGCGAGGTTGACAGTTTTATTAGGGTTTTCAGACTGGGGGATTGGGCTAATGGAGAGGTCTATGTTTGTGATGAATGGATTGATAACAAAGTCCTGGTATCAGTTAACAGTTTGTGTATTGTATAAACTGAAGGATGGAGGGGGTGAAATGTCACTGGGCTATGCCTTCTTGCCTTCTTATGACAAGATGGCATAGGAGACTTGTGACATGACCAAATGGCTACTGCACACATGTGCAATTCATGTGCCCAGTGTGCACGACCATTACAGGACCCATTTTGAACCAATAGTCTATATCTGTTTTTCCAAACCTGTGTCAAGACATGTTGACTACTGGGAATACTGATGTTTATAGAGAGGAGGCTAGCACATAAGAAAACCACCATTATAGTCCCTTCCAAGTCACCTAACCACAGTACAGAGGCCAGAAAGTGTATGATTGGTAAAGGTTTTTATGGGAGCAAATAATCCAACTAGTTTGCCATTTTTCTGATCAGCAGACAGCTGAGTTCAGGCCCAAACTGCTGGTTGACCAAAACCCAAAACTCAATCCTACTGGGCACCACATTTCCATGTTGACATTTTGGAGTTGATTTTCCAAAACTGGAGAGTGCAAAATCTGGTGCAGCTCTGCATAGAAACCAATCAGCTTTGAAGTTTTTAGTTTTCAAATCTTAATCGAACAAGCTGAAGTTAGAAGTTGTTTGGCTACCATGCACAGCTGCAGAAGATTTTGCACTCTCCAGTTCTAGTAAATCAACCTCTTTATGTTTTAATTTTCATGTACTACAAATCAATAAGGGTATTGTTTTAAAAAATGAAATAGAGGTTAGAAATGTAGTGCAAATTTCATCTTAGATCATTGTAGTAGTCACTAAGTCTCCTCAAGAGTTTTCCTTCTGTGTTTTTTGTCTTTTTGTTTTTCTCAGTTGAATAATATACACAGTGGATTATAAAATGACTCTACATATTGTCGATTTATGTGATAAATTGCTGATGTACTAGTTGTTTCCTTATGTAACTGTACTTGAAATAAAGATTACAACACAGAAAATATGTTATCTCATATAAATTTCCATTGCAGAGCTGAAAATCATGTAATGCCTTGATGTCAAAGCTGACATTTATTTTAGCTGTTTCATTTCTAATGCAGTTTTTGTTTGCCATTTAGTATATGAAAATCACATCTAGACATACTAGTGAAATTGAATGGGGTTTAATAGATTTAAAGTGCACCTGCCATCTTGGAAAAATGACATGATGTACAGAAGGCTGCTGGAGAAAGTAAGGCAAATTACAGTTTCTATTATTCCAAGGCACATCCAAATTACACTAAAACTTTCAACCAAGATAACCAAGCAGAGTGTCTACCTCCTCTACTTTCTGATTTGAGAGCATTAGTTTCAGTACTATGTTAGAATACTACTTGTACTACATAGCCTCCCTGGCAGTATTCCCGAGTGTAGCTCGGGGTAAAGTTTCAGTACCAAAAGCGGTAACCCCGAGCTACACTCGGGCTTACCATGCGGCGCTGCTCCGGGATCTGTTCTTCACTTACCTTGTCCTGCGCTCCCGCGATGTCCCTTCTGCAGTGTCCCCGGCAATGTAATCCGGCGGATGCTGGCATCTGTCATCTGGGTTCCGTCCCCTGCGAGCGTCGGGACGTACGGGGGACGGAACGGCGGGAAATTTGAAAATGCCAAAAAGTGACATTCACTAAAATCACTAAAATCACATAGTAAAACATTACTGTATTAAACCATTCCACATATATTTTGTCCCTAGTGCTTTGTCCTGTGCCCTGCCTGCATTTTTACAGTTCTTTCTGCCTGGAAACTGAGAAACGTCCATGGTGTCCAAAAAGCGTCCCTTTAGGGCAAAATTGTTTTTTAGACCAGCTAGAGAACAGCGATAGTAAATTAGAACTACTTGCATAATTGAGTGATAATGATTCGTGGGGAAATTCGTCATCAGACACTGAAAACAATTTTGCAACTAAGATCAGTGATGTGCGAACTTGGCGCTCTATTTCCAATTTCAGTGTTTTTGGTTTGATCATATTATTGAATTCAATTTATTATTATATTATTATTTTTTATGATTATTTATTAAATTATAATTTATGATTTCGCGTTTCACATTTTAACATACCCGGGATGTTTACTAGACTCTTGTTCGGACAGATTTCAGTGAGTTAATCCTAAAAATTACAGACCTACAATATAAAACGCCAAATTTCCATGTAAAATAATGGTACCGCTTTCAGCACCAAAAATGTGAAATAATCATACTGCCAGGGAGGTTAACTTTAGTCGGTTAATTAGTTATTTAGATATTAAAGTTGAATTCCAGGTATTTTTTGCAGTTACATCAGCCCAACTTCAGAGAGTGCCTTGTATTTTTCTCAATTAATGCAAAGTGTTCTCTGACTAGATGAGCTGGAGTTCATAATGTTATCACCCTGACTCTCTACCTGAAAAAAAATGCAACGTGTTTTCTGAATGGGGCACATTCCACAAGCAAACTCTTGTGTTCACTAAGCATCTGCTCCCCACGGATCACTGTAGTAGCACTGGCTACTACAATTATTCTCAACTTCCACAGGGATTGGCTAGGCATGGCAAACGCATGCTTACATTGGACCAAGATGGACCAACGTATCTATGCAAAAAAAATAAATCTGAAATTCAGCTTTAAACCCACCAATTTAATCCTTTCCTAAAACAGTTAGTGTATATCTAAGGCATGCCTTGAATGGCAACTAAAAGGTAAAAAAGGAACTCAACACTCAAGTGTAGCACTCAAGTGTAGCTAAACATGGTAGGTGAGTGTTAGGATTCTGCAACAGAGATGGCCAGATCTGCTTAGCTATGCAAGGAAATGGGGACCAGACTATATATAGTGAAATAAATATATTAATAGTTAAGAAAAAGACATGCACACTCCAACAAACAGCACACCTAAAATACAAGTGAACCATAACCAAAATGCCTAACAAAGTAACAGGAAGCCTAACGAACTAACTATATACAATATGTACAACATATACAGTATATACAAGATGAGGGACACGGGTAACAGGCAATATCAGAGATGCAAGGAAGGGAGGGAATTAGTTCTTGGTACAGAAGCCAGGGGAACAGATGTAAGGGTCCGGGGTAAAGGATGCAGGGCTAGAGCTAGAGCTAGATCAGGAACAGCAGCAATGACAACAGCATAAGAGCACTGGTTAAAGCATGTAGGAGGAGTTTTCATTCTCTGCTAATTGTCCTATCAGACTGCAGGACCCCTGACCCTCTGTCTAGACAGCACTGATTGGCCCTGTGTTGATCACATGTAATCTCCCAAGAAAAAAAAAACTCTTTAGCAAACCAAACTGAGCATGTGCACCATTGCCCCAAGGCTCTGTTCTATCAACAGATGGATTGGAGACTGTTGAAAAGGGAAGGATCAGAGAGGACAGGGTCAAACATTCTTTCTACACAATGCAGAGGATTAATCCCTTCCACAGTGAGTAAACAGGCATGCGTTACTGCATTTACAGACTGAATTTGCTGTTGTGGGTTTAGTAACTTATTACTGGAGACTGCTGGCTGCTGGTGGACACTGGCAATATAACTTTTCCCCACAGTGCCACTACCATGTAAATCAGGCCCTGGCAGTAAGGAGGCTCATTCGCTGAAATAATCTATGTGGTGCTCAGAGTCCACTCCCAGAATAGGGGAAATCTATGATCCTAAACAAAAAGAACAACGAAAAAGGATGCACCAGCCTAATGCATTATCTCAAACACCATTTATTAGTACAAAATGTATACAAAAACTCACAAAAGCTGTATGTACATATACTGTACATAAAGTGAATCCTGTAGCAGGGCCTCCAAAACTTCAAGGAAGACCACAGCATGTTTCAAAAGATATACCCTCTTCATCAGTTCAAGAGATCCAGCTACAGTATTCATTGTATGCCACTTTAGTTATAGCTTTTGCAAGTATTTTATACACTTTTACCAATAAATGGTGCTTGAGATAATGCACGAAGCTGGTGTGTCTCTTCTTTTGTTGTTATCTTTGCCCTTGAATGACAACTGGTACTAGTGTGCTTAAAGTGGATGTTCAGACAAATTCTAAGAGTAAGCCTTCTTCCACCCCCATTCTAAGACTATTCTATCTACCCTATGAAAGAAAAGATGCTGATACTTACCTATTCTGAAGCTGGCCTGGTCACATGATCAGGTCCCACAATGGCTTCAGTGTAAAGAAGGGACAGCCGACTATAGATGCCCCATAGTAAGCCTATAGGTGACACCACTGGCATTTGCGGCCATTGTCAGCGATCTTCACTGAAGCCACCATTGGAGAAATCATGTGACTGGACTGAAGCAGTTTCTTCGGTTCGGTTTCTGAACTTTTCTTTCACAGAGTAGATAGAATAGGCTTAGAATGGGGGTGGGAGCAGGTTTAGCCGAAGTTACATTTTGACTGAAGTTCCACTTTACGTTAGCTGGTGACTTAGATGATTACACATACAGCACAATGGCAACTGCAGATCAAACCGAGGCTAAGATTACATCTTCCCTAGCTGTAAAGGGAAGGAGGGTTTAGTTCTGCTTTAAGCAAAACTTTTCATCTATTAGACCTGATAGGAAGTGCAATGGTCAACCGAAGAAGTGCACATGGTGGACTGACAACAGGCTGACAACACCACTATGAATTGTGAGGCAGAAGCTTAGTGTTATCAGCTTGAAACAGGAAGTGCTGTCACTGACAAGATCTCCTTGCAACAGATTTGCATGTAGTTAAGAAAATGTATTTGACTGTATTTATGAAAACTATCCAAGCAGGCACGATGTAAAACTTACTACAAAATCAATTTTGGGTTTGCATAACGTAGTAACGTAGTAACATTCAAACATCCCTCGTTAGTCTAATGCAGGCCATACATGGGTTGAATTCCAAACTAATTTTCTTTAGAAAATCAGAAATTTTGTGCATTTTGTAATCCGATGGTGCCACCATTGATTTCGAAATTCGACCAACCAAGCCTTCAATTTCACCTACAGAAAAGAGTTTTCATGGCCAAGAATGTTCTGTTCTTTCCAGGTTACAGCTCATTCTCATTTCTTTTTCGTTTATATTTCTCCCATCATTGATTCAAATTTTGTTTGTTTTTCCAAAAATTTCCAACATGCCTGATCACTAATGGTGCGAAATTTGAACGAAAATTCTTAGAAAAGATTTTCGAAAAAAGATTCTTTCAGAATTCGACCCGTGTATGGCTGGCTTAAGTATGACTCATTCCTTATGTGATGCTTTGTGATACATTTGGCAAAATAGAGAACTGCACATACAGACAAACCCCTGATCATACGTTACAATAAATTATATGAGAAGTATATGGGAAGAGCATCAATTCTGCCAAGCACAGCCCTGCATACATGGGGCTCAATTACCTCCAAAATGGCTTTCACACAGGCTCTTAAAATGAATGTCTGGTAGAATTAAAAATATTTATACTTAGTACATTTCCCAATTATTTGCCTCCCTACAAATGCAGCAAGTGTTGATCCTGTCAAAAATTCAATAAACTCTAAGCACCTTCCTGTGCCACTGCTATACTACAGAACATCTCCTCCTTATGCTATGAAGATGCAGAGAGGGGTAGGTGTTCCTCAGTCCAATAGAGAATATAGGCAGACAGCAAACCCAAATACTCCTGCGCTTGGGGATGGACTCAGCATAGGCTATAGCCACATCTCAGACGTCTTGGAATGTGCACTCCTTGCTGCCCTCAACAGACCGGAGACGTCCAAATGCACTGGATATAAAGAAAAACAGAAGTCCATTACCGTAAAAAACATTTATTGAAGAAATAAGAATAGGTATCGTACTCACAAAATGACAATAATGTCAAAGGCGCATCATAAAGAACAGCACTGTCCAATCCACACTATGTGACCATTCGCAATAGAAACCCTGGACTTCCAACCAGCTAACGCTTTTCAAGGACTTGTTTCTTCTTCAGAGCCAACAAAAAAAATGCCTGTAAACAGGCAAGTCCTCTAAACGCGTTAGCCTGTTGGAAGTCCAGCATTCCTTTGGTCACGTAGTGTGGATTGGACAGTGCTGTTCCTTATGATGTGCCTTTGACATTATTGTCATTTGGCAGTCTGATACCTATCTTTATTTCTTCAATAAATGTTTTTTTACGGTAATACACTAGGTTGCTGTGCCCTCTGTTTGTTTTCTTTATATCCAGAGAATATAGGCAGGGCTGACCACACTGCTTGGAATTTCATTGTTGATTCATTGTTAGTTTACTACACAAAGTTGGAAGCTCTCTATTTTTTTGTATTTGCAGCATTTTTAAAGAGACACTGCATGTATTGTAGAGATGTAGCGAATATGTTTTGCCTAGACATGTACTTTATCTAAGCCACTTATTGTTAATCTATGTTCTATTACACCTACATATACATGAAGACTTGATATATTTTATAATTTCCTAAAAGTCAAAGAACAAAACAAAACAAAAAAATAAACCTATCATGTGGGAAACATGGCGGCTGCTATTGTCAGGGATCTCCTCGATCCCCGCCGCGATGGGCTCGGCGCAGGCGCACTGCTCCACCCAGCGCACGGGCACTAGGTCCGGGCCGGCCGCGACGTTCGAGTTCGCGCATGCGCAGTAGAAGCCGCGGCCGCCCGCTGGGCACCAATGGCAGCGCAGGGCGGGATATTTAAAGGTCCCTGAGCTGTCATTTCGTTGCCTTCTGGTCTTACCTGCTTCCTGTGTTCCTGTACCTGTGCCTAGTAAGTTATTGACCCGGATTGCCTTTGACCTTGCTGATTTCTCCTGCCCAGACCCTTGCTTGCCTGACCTCTCTCCCTGGATGCCCCTTATTAGATCTGACCTCCTGCTGCTGACCTGGCGTGTGACCCGACGATTCTCTGCCTGCTCCCTTGTACCTTACCGTCCTCTACAATACCGACTCGGCCTGTCTGACTACGCACTTGCTCAGCCATCCATCCATCCCATCGGGGTCACCCGACCTCCTCACATCTGGCTCTCCCTGGTTGGAGCCCCTGGCGAACACCACTACCACTGACAGGTGTGCTCAGCAGAGGCGACCTGGTCTCGGGGTACTACAAGTCCATCCCCACCATCAGGGGCCCTGGTGAACAAGTACCCTGGTGAACAAGTACCCTGGGGCTTAGACTCCGCGCTCTGGGCACGCCTGACCAGTGGAGTGCTAGTGGTGCCGCTCGGCGGTCCCTCACAGTACCAGAAGGCCATGACTGAGCCTCGAGGAGGACTCTCCCCGTTGGACGAGGTTTGCAGGCACCTGGCTACCCTGACGCAAGCTGTAAACACATTACAGGACAGATGTCTGCAGATCGAGAATTGGTTTCAGGCCTGCACCATCTCTGTTCCTGTTTCACAGGCCCCGGCTCCTGCACCACCGGTCGCAGCAGTCCATGAGCCGGCTCCTGGGCCTCCCACATCACTCCCTATGGCGGAACCCCGAGTACCCTTACCCGAGCGCTTCCATGGGGATCGCACACGCTTTCGGTCATTCCGTGACTCCTGTCTGCTCTATTTTGAACTGCAGCCACGGACCTTTTTGACGGAATCAGTGAAAGTGGGGTTTGTTGTCTCCCTGTTGCAGGGTGAACCCCAAGACTGGGCCCACCGACTAAGGGGAAACAATGACCCTCACCTGGTTACGGTCGACAGCTTCTTTAACGCTATGGCCATCTTATATGATGACCCACAACGGGCAGCCTCGGCCGAGGCCACATTATACGCACTCCGACAAGGTCGGCGGGTGGCTGAGGAATACGCCTCTGACTTTTGGCGCTGGATGGGTGACACTCGTTGGAACGAGTTCGCACTCTTGCACCAGTTTCGTATGGGCCTATCAGAGGCTCTGAAAGACGAGCTCGCCCGGGTGGAGGTGCCCGAGACATTAGAGGACCTGATTGCACTCACTATCAAAATTGACCGTAGACTACGGGAGCGCAGATTGGAGAGGTCTGGTCAGGGTCGCGGAAATCCCTGGGGGTCATTTCAGGGATCCAGTCAACATACTAGGCCAAGCACCCAGAACCTGCCGTTTGAAGATGCTCCCGAACCCATGCAGCTAGGCCTGGCTCGGCCTAAACTATCGCCTGAGGAACGCCAGCGCAGACGCTCCCAGAATCTGTGCCTGTACTGCGGCGAAGCTGGTCACATGGTGCGTTCCTGCCCGCAGAAACTGAGTAAGTTCACCTCATCTTCTTTATCTGTTGGCAATATGAACCCGTCCCAGTACTTAGTTGTTCCCCTCTCCTTTCAGCTTTCAGAAAGGACCGTGGAGGTGACGGCCATAGTTGATTCGGGGGCATGCAGCTGTTTTGTGGATATCAATTTTGCTCACCAGCAGGGTATTCCCCTCCGCCCAAAGGAGAAGGGGTTTCACATCTTTTTGGCTGATGGTTCCCGGATAAAGTCAGGGGTGGTTAACCAGGAGACCCCTTCCATTGTGACTTCCATTGCCGGTCAGCACCGGGAACTCCTCCGCCTGGATGCTATTGCATCACCCCTTTTCCCAGTCATTCTGGGGCTCCCTTGGTTGCGGGCCCATAACCCCCAAATTGACTGGGAAACTGGGGTTGTCTCGTTCCCTTCCCCATATTGTCGGGAACTGTGTCGAACTTCGGGCCCGGAGGTCCCCCAGGTCCTCCTGTGCTCTGAAGGGGATGACAGCCTAAAACAAGTGATCCCTGCAGCCTACCATGAGTTTCTTGATGTGTTCAGTGAACGGGGAGCAGATGCTCTACCCCCCCACCGCCCATATGACTGTCCTATTGATCTGTTGCCCGGTTCGGAAATTCCGTTCGGGCGAATTTTTCCCCTTTCTGAGCTAGAATTAGGGGCCCTGAAGGACTATATTGAGGATAGCCTCCGAAAGGGATTTATCCGTCCCTCCACTTCCCCAGCAGGTGCAGGGATCTTCTTTGTAGAAAAGAAGGACAAGACTTTGAGGCCATGCATTGACTATCGGGAGCTGAATAGGGTCACCGTTAAAAATCGTTACCCATTACCACTGGTACCTGAATTATTCCAGAGCCTAAAAACTGCAGTAGTGTTTACCAAGTTGGATTTAAGGGGAGCCTACAATTTGGTTCGCATAAGGGAGGGGGATGAGTGGAAGACGGCCTTCCGCACCCGTTTCGGCCATTTTGAGTACCTGGTCATGCCTTTCGGGTTGTGCAATGCGCCAGCCACCTTCCAACACTTTGTGAACGACATCTTTAGGGACTTCCTGGACATCTTTGTCATCGTCTACTTAGACGACATTTTAATTTTTTCATCCTCCCTGGGGGAGCACAGGGTACATGTATCAAAGGTGTTGGGGCGGTTGCGGCAGCACGGGTTGTACGCTAAAGCAGAGAAATGCTGCTTTGAACAGGCTAGCGTTACATTTCTGGGTCTGATCATCTCCACCACGGGGGTCGCAATGGACCCTCAGAAGGTCTCAGCGATCCTAGATTGGCCTGAACCCACGGACAGGAAAAGTGTCCAACGTTTTATTGGGTTCGCAAATTTTTACCGGAAGTTCATCAAGAACTTCTCGGGTCTGGTCTCCCCCATCACTCAGTTAACCAAGCTTGGGACGCGATTCAGATGGACGCCCGAGGCACAGGAAGCTTTTGAAGCATTAAAAAGGTTATTTACCTCGGCACCCATTCTGGGCCATCCCGACGCCTCCCTGCCCTACATCTTAGAAGTAGATGCATCTGAAAACGCGGTTGGCTCCATCCTTTCCCAGCGGAAGGGCGCCAAGGAATTACTCCACCCAGTAGCATTCTTTTCACGGAAACTTACCCCTGCGGAGAGGAACTACGACATTGGGGATCGCGAGCTACTGGCTATCAAAACCGCTTTAGAAGAATGGAGGTACCTGCTGGAAGGTGCCTCCCACCCCATCCTGATATTCACGGACCACAAGAACCTGGAATATCTGAGGACGGCCAAACGTCTACGCCCACGACAAGCAAGATGGGCATTGTTTTTCTCGAGGTTCCAGTTCCACATCACATACAGGCCCGGCTCGAAAAACACGAAGCCTGACGCGTTGTCACGCATGTACGAGGACACCAAGGAGATTCCAGTGCCCGACACTATTCTTCCTGCAGGAAATTTCTTGGCCCTTCAGACAAACCTTCACTCCGAGATCCTGAGAGCGTCCACAGCAATGTCCACCTCCGATGGGGCCCCCCTCCAGAACAAGGAGGGACTCCTATGGAGGGAGGACCGGATTGTGGTGCCAGAGGATGCCTGAACCTTAGTCTTGGGACATTGCCATGACCATCCACTGGCAGGACATTTTGGGCCGGTCAAGACCCTGGAACTTCTCCGACGTTCCTTCTGGTGGCCGGACATGGCCAAGGATTGTAAGAACTACGTGGGCTCCTGTGCCATCTGCCAGCGGAACAAGCCTTCAAGGAATAAGGCGTGGGGCCTGCTACGTCCATTGCCCATCCCTGAACGACCCTGGCAGTAAATCTCCATGGACTTCATAGTCGAGCTTCCACCTTCACTGAACCACACAGCAATTCTCGTGGTCGTGGACCGCTTGTCCAAGATGGCCCATTTCATCCCTTTACGGAAAACCCCATCAGCAGCCGAGACGGCGCAAGTCTTCATCCGAGAGATCGTTAGACTGCATGGGGTTCCCGAAGACATCGTCTCGGACCGTGGGGTGCAGTTTACCTCGCGGTTTTGGAGGGCATTGTGCAAAGCCCTGGATATCAAGCTGTCCCTTTCCTCGGCTTTTCACCCTCAGACCAATGGCCAGACCGAAAGGACCAATCAGACCCTGGAGCAATACCTTCGATGCTACACATCATTCTCTCAGGACGACTGGGTGCCACTCCTCCCTTTGGCGGAATTCGCGTACAACAACGCTTGCCATTCAGCAACTGGACAGTCCCCGTTCTTCGCCAACTATGGGTTTCATCCTGTCTTCCTCCCGGACTTGGTCCCGGAATGCCCGATTCCAGCGACACAGGATGCACTGACCTTCTTCACCTCCAACAATAGGAAACTACAGGAAGCCATCCGTCAAGCCCAAGAGGACTACAAGAGGGCTTTTAATAGGAAGCGAAGAGGGGATCTGGTGTTGCAGCCCGGAGAGAAGGTTTGGCTGGCTACGTCGAACTTGAGGTTGCTCTGCCCGTCAAAGAAGTTGGGACCTAAATTTATAGGCCCTTTTTGCATCAAACGAATGGTCAATGAGGTGGCCTATGAACTTGTTCTCCCTGAGACACTCAAGGTCCACCCTGTCTTCCACGTGTCCCTGTTGAAACCAGTAGTCCCTGATGCCTTCCCAGAACGGGAATCCAGGCCCCCGGAGGCCGTAACGGTTGAAGAGGAAGAAGAATTCGAGGTGGAGGCAATCCTGAAGTGCCGACGAAGGGGGGGCCAGACCCAATTTCTCATCAAGTGGAAGGGCTACGGCCCTGAGGACAATTCGTGGGAGCCAGCCCATAATGTCCATGCACCTAGGCTTGTCCGGGGGTTTCTTCGTGATCACCCGTGGTGGAGAGATCGGGTGGGCATCCGGAGGTTGCCCGTAGGGGGGGGCAATGTCAGGGATCTCCTCGATCCCCGCCGCGATGGGCTCGGCGCAGGCGCACTGCTCCACCCAGCGCACGGGCACTAGGTCCGGGCCGGCCGCGACGTTCGAGTTCGCGCATGCGCAGTAGAAGCCGCGGCCGCCCGCTGGGCACCAATGGCAGCGCAGGGCGGGATATTTAAAGGTCCCTGAGCTGTCATTTCGTTGCCTTCTGGTCTTACCTGCTTCCTGTGTTCCTGTACCTGTGCCTAGTAAGTTATTGACCCGGATTGCCTTTGACCTTGCTGATTTCTCCTGCCCAGACCCTTGCTTGCCTGACCTCTCTCCCTGGATGCCCCTTATTAGATCTGACCTCCTGCTGCTGACCTGGCGTGTGACCCGACGATTCTCTGCCTGCTCCCTTGTACCTTACCATCCTCTACAATACCGACTCGGCCTGTCTGACTACGCACTTGCTCAGCCATCCATCCATCCATCCCATCGGGGTCACCCGACCTCCTCACATCTGGCTCTCCCTGGTTGGAGCCCCTGGCGAACACCACTACCACTGACAGGTGTGCTCAGCAGAGGCGACCTGGTCTCGGGGTACTACAAGTCCATCCCCACCATCAGGGGCCCTGGTGAACAAGTACCCTGGGGCTTAGACTCCGCGCTCTGGGCACGCCTGACCAGTGGAGTGCTAGTGGTGCCGCTCGGCGGTCCCTCACAGCTATAGCCAATCCCCTGAAAATGCTGGCTCGTCTAGTTCAGAAGTCACTAGAGGAAGCATGCAGATCAGCAAAGTTAGAGAAAAGTCAGAAGTTCCTATCATGTTACATTCTCCAGCTCAGTGACTGAAAGGGTTGAACCAAAACAGCATTCAACATAACAGCAAGTAAAAACATCAGATCAGCAATGGCAGCATTCACGTTTCTTTCCTGACAGGCTTCCTTTAAAACAGTGGTCTCCAAATTGTTGCCCTTAACTAGCCTTTATCTGGCCTTTGAGGCACTTTTTCTACCACTGACATCAACTGTGGGGCATAATCCTGCCCTGACACTAATGATGAGGGTTTATTCCTCCCACTAACACCAATGATGGGGTATTACTCCTGTTGCTGACCACCAACCCTGAGGCCATGTTTATTTTCACCGATGCTGGGCCCAGGACATTTTCTACCCCCACTGGCAACAATCTGGCCCCCCAAAAGTCTGAAGAACAGTAAACTGGCCCTTTGTTTGAAATGTTTGGAGGCCCCTGCTTTAAAGGGATGCATTCATAATATATAAAATCAGGCAGATAATCATCCAAACGGGTAGCAGCAGCCTATAAAGAACTAAATAAACTGTGTAGCACTGTGTGCTATGACAGTCCTCCAGGTCTAAAGGCATAGGCACTTAGATAATTCATTACTCTAAAAAGTGAGAAACGCTGGTGTTATATTTCACATCACAGCAAGCAGTTTCCCTAACATATATTTTTGTTAGTGTAACAAAACCAATTGTAGTAAAAGATCTTTTATTAGTCATTCCTGCTCTATCAATGGGAAAAAGAAAACATAGCGGTTGATTCAATATCATGTTTTCCGAGAGGCGTGATTTTCCCCAATATCAATATTTTAGCACTTAGCAAATTTGCCTGTCACAATACCATCTTTAATTTCCTCAACAGGATCAATAAATCAAAATACTGTAATGTGTGATAGTACCTACAAATTCCTAATTGAATGCTGCTTGCTAAAACGAAACATATTTGAAATAAAGTTGTAATTATGAGTAGAGACATTTCCTGTAAACAGCTGGGTTCCTGTCTAGTCCATTGAAAGTCATTGCAGTCTGCTGTCAGTCTGAAACTGTTAATGATACAGATTCGTTTAAAACTGTTAATGATACAGATTAGTTGAAAACGGGTATTGATACAGATTAGTATAACATATGCAATGCAATGATTGTTAGCACAGAGTGGAAACCTCAAATTCTGCAAAGATATTGCATTTTTTTTACAAAAGTTGTACTCGCTTTTAAAAACTTGTATTAAAGCACATTTAGAAATAGGAAAATACTAAATCTAACTATTTTAAAAAATGTTTTCTCCCCCCCTCCTCCTACTTATTCTATCTAATCTGTATTTAAAAAAAGATGTGTGTTGGTAGATAAACCCAAGATATACATTATTTTGGTATACCATTTCAGATATTGGATCTACTAGATGCTTTATGACGCAATTTATTTGCAAAAACTTGTTTACTCAATCAAAGTCTAGTGACTTTTACTTCTCTATATGGGTGTTATTTATTGGTGTTTCCTTGCAATGTTTATTGAGCTACATACATGTTATTTCCACCATTGTTTTTCTCTTTTCAGCCATTGTTTGGCTTTTATTCCTGTAACTGTTGAAACTTTAATAAAAACTACAATAATAATAATTTAAAAAAAAAGATGCTTGTACTTACCTATTTTTAATCCACTCTGGTCCGGTCACATGTTCCTGCACCTCCGGCTCAGGAGTGCTCAACAATGGCTGAGAATTCCAGTAGCCGTTGCATCATCCCTAGGCTCCCATAGTCCAGCTATTGTCAGCACTCCTTCCTTTCCCCTTCAGCAGCTGCTTACTGACACAGAGGAGCCAGAGCTGTGGGATCATATGACCGGAGTGGATTAAAAATAGGTAAGTGCACACAATTTTTTTACACGTTAGGCAGGATAGGTAGGAAGAAAGGGAGGAAGCATTTTTAAAATAATTAAACTTAGGCCAGTCTCAAACCAAGATAGTACTGGATCAGGCCTGTTCTGCTGTGTTGGGTGGTAATTTAGGGATAGAGGATTGAGCGTCAATTTTCTGGCCAGGTATATTTACAAAGCAGTTTAGTATTGTAAATCTTGCTCCGAGTGTCAAATTATTGCACCAAAATTACATTTTCAAAGTCTGCTGGTACACTTGTCTACAGTATAAATGAGATCCATTTTCAGGGGATTGCTATAAATCTGGTCACCAGAAGGCTCTAGAGCTTATTGGAAGTCTTTGACTATGCTTGACTCTGGTATCCAGAAGCAATCCTTCTCAGGAACATGTCCTCTAAGGTTATCGTGAAATAAACTGTTCCATGCTTTCCCATACCAGTATGCCTAAATAAATTTTGGCAGACCAAATAACAACCTCTTTCATATTAAAGGTAACCTAAGAGCTGTGTGGGTTGTTGCAATCTACTCACCTACATACCTCCAAACTGATGGGATTATGCTAATAAAATGGTTGAGAAGGATGGAAAAGACTAAAACTTCCTGTTAATATGCTAAATGTTTTCAGTCAGGGAAGTGCCACAGTTGTCCACATTTTGAACTTTTATACAGTAGACGTGGAATCTTGAATATTGCCCATTAAACATGGAAGCAAAAGTGAAATCAAACACTTTGCTCAGCCGCAGGATAGGATAGCAACAGTCCTGCCCATAATTTGGGACCTATGCAACAATCCTAATAGGTACAGGCCAGAGTTTATAACATCTCTGCTAAAATCAGTATCTTTTACTCTGGAAGAAACAGTTATAGTTTTCGAGCCAACTTTAGAGAGTACATTTCTGGCAAAGTGGGAGAGCCCATATGATATCAAATAGAAAGTCAACTTGTCGACTACTAGGTGTATCATTGAAGACATAGATAGCTCCTTCAAATATACCATGTTTTTCTAATAAAACCCTGGTAGGATCAGGAGGCTCTCTTACCAGAAAGCAACCCTAAAGTATCACCAGTGAAATGTAAACCAAAGGTTAGGATGTCAGAGACAAGGCGTATTGGAATGAAGAGAGTTTTTTTCAAGAGCTGAAGGTAGCAGACCAATGTTAACCTCCCCAATGTCAGTCAAAATTTTTTTGTACAAACAGATGCCTTTGGTGTTGGCCTGGGAGAAGTCTTATCCTAGGACATTAATGGGGAACGACAATTAATAGCATACCTCAGCCATAAACTAACCCTTGCAGAGAGTAGCTATGAAATAGTGGAAAGGGAGAGTCTGACCATAAAGGGGGCACTAGAGTCATTGAGGTAGTGCTTTTTTGGCGAGATGGTTCTAATTTATTACAGACTGTTCATCTCTACAGTGGATGGCTCAGAACACAGGGAACAATTGTTGGGGGAAGTAATTAAATCACTGTCTAGAAGTGTATTTCTGTCAAAGGTGTTTGCATACAGCTGTGGCCATCAACTTGCACAAATCAATAAGAGGCTTACAGATGCTTCACCTTGACATGAACAGCTACATGAAAACCGAGATTGATGAGGGGCCCTGGATGCTGATAGTTTGCACCCAGGGCCTCTTATCCGTCCCTGTGTACATGTATCTGCTCAGCTGTGCTAATGGATGCAGTGTCGGTCAGCCTGTCATTGATTTATACAGGCTGCTGGCCACATACAAATACCTGTGATTCCTAGGTGCTCCCTCTATGCCCATGTGAATGAAGCCTTGCACTAAAGCCCGGTACAAACATACCAGTCAAATTTCAGTCAGTGTGTACTGCTGTCTGTTCAACAGTAACAGGTCCAATGATTTCCAACGGTCCTGCTGTAAAAACAGCATTTGATACCAGGGGATCCCCCCTTCAGAATACAAAGATACAGTGGAAACAGGGGTGGACTGACCATTCGAGCCCGAGGGCACTGCCCGAGGGCCCGGGGTCAGTAGGGGGCCCCATTAAATGCCCCTGGTACCTTTTTATAGGTTTTTTTGAGTGTGGAAAAGGACACAGGGGCCCCATGATCCCCTATTGCCCGGGGGCCCCATGAGTTGTCAGTCTGCCCCTGAGTGGAAGTGATCCCTGCATTAACATCACTTGTGTTGATGCAGGGATCTGTCAGTTTTTCTTCGTTTAACCCTCTGGTTGAACAAAAAAATACTGCCTTACACATTACTGCATGTACTTAGTGTGATAAAATATATATACTGTAGGTAAAATCAGCCTTTTTGTGTGTTAAATGTTGTAAACTAACACACTGACCTGGCATTCAGTTATTGTGCACTAGACAGCTTCTAATTATGTTTTGCAGTGTATGCTTTTGATGGTTTGTCTGCTTTACAGCCTCATTTAGATGTCCAGATAAATTCACAGCTCCCCTGTGCATGTTTACTTTTTTATCTATAACCATTGTGTTTAGCTATTCTGTGGACTCATCAACTCTTAATATTTCCAACCTGTCAAGATCACTTGCAAGTCTTTCTTTCATTGCTAATGGTACTCTTTGAGGAGCACACCAGACAAATTTACTGGGTATTATGAAAATTCTCCCCAGACAGTGCTAACTCGCGTCAAAGAAAGCGCCGAGACACAGCACATTAGGTTAATCATGGTGTTTACAATGTAAAACATCAACATTTGCTTATTGCACCATCAAGGTACACAAGTATTTAATATCCAGTAACACTCTGCCAAATCTTTAAGGTTCATGTTTTGTAGAAACTGGTCTTTTAATGCCCACACACTAGGTCTTTGGGACCATGATGGGCAGCCTTGCCCAGAGCAGTCCCAATGCAAGGAAAAGGCAACGTGCCCTATGTTCTATTTGTTTAGTTCAAACCATTGCAATGTGGAGGTGTACACTGAAAAAAAGTTGGAAATACAGCACTTTTTTACTGCAAGTGTGTCACAACACATTACACCAGTTTGCCATGTAATCTTGTGCCATTTCAATAAAGTTGAAAAAAAAATTAAAATTTCATCAGCAAAATTTGCTGTAAACAGTGCATCAGCACTGTGTATTTCACAGCGCACAACAACAATGGTATTACAGTGCTGTTGTGAATTAGCCCTAACGTTAATGCATTGCTCTGCTTTTTCCCTACTGTAATTTCAGTGCAAAGCTGATCAGGCGGCACTGGCAGAAAGTGACAGACAATCTCAAGAGTGGAGTTACAGACAGTTATAAAAGCCAGACAGAAATTGTAACTTTTCCCTGCTCTCTCTTAAACCAAAAATTGGCTGGTGTTAAACTTTATTCGCATTAATAGTTGAATCTGCCATCATAAAATTTTGGTGGTATGGCAAGCAGTTTTCATTAAACTGTATGAGAACTTTATGACCTCTAAATTATATATTAACTTATTTATTTTTGTATGTGTATTTATATAGCACTAATGATTGAATGACAATTTAATTATGTTAATAAGAGAAACAGATATAGGTTCTAATAAGTAGTTTGTTATACTGAATAGCAGCAAAGCTCTGCTCTGATTTACACTTTTTAAAACACATGTTTTTTGGATATACCTTTTCACAATGTATTAAAAAACTATTAAGTTTTTGCCTTATAAACAGGTTGCCTTCATAAGTACCTTTAATTCTTTCAATCTGTATTAGCTGTTTGCATTGAAAGGTGAGAGGTGGCTCCTAAATTGGGATGATGGCATTAAAGCAATTTGTCAGAAGCAGTCAACAAGTGAACAGTAGTGGGCTTTCTTAACACTGTACATCACACCATTCTGAGTAAAATATATATACTTCATACAATTATCATATTATTAAAAAGTCAGTTTATAAACATAAACACTGCACATATAATAAATCAAAGATTTGACCAATACCCATTATGGTTTCAATTGAAAGCACAACTGTTCTGCAACATGCAAAGTACGGTATTTATATATAGGTATAGTGTGCTATTTTACATAAGGATGTGTCTTGCTGATTTTGCTGCCAAAGCTGGGAGATCCCCCTAATGCTGAAGCTAGTTACATAGTTGCATAATCCTGTATAATAATAGTTAGCTAGGTTGAAAAAAGTCCATCTAGTTTAACCAAAAGAAATAAAAAATCTACATATATAATCCTAATATGCACAGCTGATCCAGAAGAAGGCAAAAAAAACCCCAATGAAACATGAACGAATTTGCTCCAGCAGGGAAAATAATTCCCTCTGATTCCTCCTAGGAGGCAATTGGATATCCTCTGGATCTGCTACCCATGGTGTTATTACTTCGACATCCAATTATATTTTGTGCATCTAGGAATTGTCAAGGTCCTACCTTTTCCCTGAGGTTATGTTACTCCATGTGCTGGCGTCCATCTTGGATTCTGCTGTGCATGGTGGGAATCCTTTTATGCCTTCAGGTCTCTGTGGTCCATCCCCCAGAGGGGTGTGGCTGATGACATATAAGCCTGTGGCCCGCACATGCTCTTTGCACTTGTGTCTTGTGTCTTTGTGTTGCTATTACTCTGTTCTGACTCTCGTGACTCTCCTGGTATCTGATTCGGCTTGTGACTTGACTATTCTTTGTATTCTCCTTTGATCTGACCCTCTGTTGCTGAACCCGGCTCGTGACCTGTGATTCTCGTCTGCTGTCCTGTACTGTTTTGTCCTCTTGTTGTTGACCCGGCTTGTCTGACTACTCTTTTGTCTCTTCCACCAGCTACACGCCATTGGCGGCGGCCATTACCGCAGCTGAGGTGTCTCGGGGGCCGCGACCTGGTTCCTGGCTGCGTCAAGTCCATCCCCACCATCAGGGGCCCTGGTGAAGGGCAGCCTGGGACTTAGACTCCGCGCCCTGAGGGACTTCGGTCTGTGGGTGGTGGTTGTCGTCAGCTAGTGCGTTACATTGTTAGGCCTGCCTGTCCTTTCCTCGGCCCCTGCCCTGACATTACACAAGTGCCATGAACCCTGACGGTGCAGGCACGCCTTCGCTCCCAATGCTAGTCGCCAGACTCGATCAACAGGATCACCTGTTGGATCAGTTCGCTCAGGCGTTGCAAACTCTGCTTGCACGCACTGCACACCTTGCTCCTGGTGCTATTAGGCCGGTAGTCACTCCGGTGGTCTCTCCCGCTGCTTCTCCGCCTATTGCGTCCACCACCTCGACGGCTGCATCAGCGGCGCCCAGAGGTATGACTGGTTCTGCCCCTCTTCCACAGCGCTTTGGGGGTGAGCCGAGTCAGTGTCGTGGGTTTCTCAACCAGGTGGGTATTTATTTTGAATTAATACCTCACGCCTTTCCGTCTGAGAGGTCAAAGGTGGGGTTCCTAATTTCACTACTCTCAGACAAGGCCTTGGCCTGGGCAAACCCTTATGGGAGAGGAACGACCCGGTGATTCAAGATTTTTCCGGTTTTGTCGATGCCTTCCGTAGGGTATTCGACGTACCGGCTCGTTCCGCCTCGGCGGCCAAGCTGCTCATGACCATGCATCAGAGTTCACGGACCGTGGCCGAGTACGCTATAGAGTTTCATACCCTGGCGGCAGAGGTCGGTTGGAACAATGAGGCTCTGGTGGCTGCGTTTTCCCATGGTCTTTCTGACACATTGAAGGACGAGATTGCAGCTAAGGAACTGCCTGTGGTGTTGGAGGAGCTCATCTCTTTCCTGATCCTGATTGACACCAGGCTCAGGGAGAGGCCTTCACTCAAGGAACGCCTGCGGAGGCCTTCCAATCGACTGGCACCTGCGATTTCTGTCCCACCCGTTCCTCCCTCTCCTCCCACGCCTCCTGGGGATAGCTTGTCTGGTGGGGAACCCATGCAGCTGGGGTTTGCTCGCCTTTCCGAGGGAGAGCGGGCCGCTCGGCGTCGGGAGGGTCGCTGCCTGTACTGTGGCCTCGGTGGGCACTTTCGGCAGTCTTGTCCGGTCCGTCCGGGAAACGCTCGCACCTGAGATCATGTCGGGGACAGATCTTGGGTGGAGTTTCCTCGTCCCCGGCGTTCCGCAAGGATAAGCCACTGATCACCGTGGTCCTTTCTTGGATGGAGGGCTCGGTGACGGCCCAGGCGTTGGTAGACTCTGGGGCTGGTGGGTTGTTCTTGGACAGCTCGTTTGCTGCACAGCACTCCATTCCCCTGCAGGCTCGTGCTACCCCATTGGTTCTCGAAGCAATAGATGGCAGGCCCCTGCAACCGCCTCAGGTTACCCACGAGTCTCTGCCGATAGAGGTAGCCATTGGGGCTGTTCACAGGGAGTTGGCCTGTTTTCAGGTGATTTCTTCCCCACACTATTCGGTGGTTTTGGGGTATCCCTGGCTCCAGAGGCACAATCCAACCTTCAATTGGCAAACAGCCGAGATTCTCTCATGGTCTCCACAGTGTGGGGCCGGGTGCATCCGGGGGCCGGTTAAGGTATTGTGTGCCTCCTCGGACTCTGCGTTGCCCACCGACTATGGGGAGTACCGGGACGTGTTTGATAAGGTACGCGCTGGTACCTTACCGCCGCATCGTCCTTACGACTGCGCCATATCCTTGCAACCCGGGGCCACTCCTCCGCGTGGCAGGGTGTACCCTCTCTCGGTTGCGGAGAATAAGGCCATGGAGGAGTACGTTGTGGATGCGCTTTCCCGGGGGCACATTCGTAAGTCTACTTCTCCAGCAGGAGCAGGTTTTTTTTTCGTAAAGAAGAAAGGTGGGGAATTGAGGCCCTGCATCGATTATAGGGGTCTCAATCGGATTACCATTAAAAATGCATATCCAATTCCTTTGATTTCTGAGTTGTTCGACCGCCTTAAGGGAGCAACAGTCTTTACCAAACTCGAACTTAGGGCGGCGTACAACCTCGTACGGATCAGACAGGGGGATGAGTGGAAGACCGCGTTTAACACCAGAACTGGACACTACGAATACCTGGTGATGCCCTTCGGATTGTGTAACGCGCCCGCGGTTTTTCAGGAATTCATAAACGATGTCCTTCGTGATTTGTTGCAGCAGTGCGTAGTGGTTTACCTGGATGACATCTTGGTTTACTCTACCTCCATGGAGTCCCATGTCCAGGATGTCAAGCAGGTGCTGCAACGATTGCGTGAGAATGGACTCTTTTGTAAACTTGAGAAGTGCGAGTTCCATCGATCCCAAGTTGCCTTTTTGGGCTACATAATTTCCGCGGAGGGATTTTCCATGGACCCTCAGAAGGTTGCGGCGGTTCTGCAGTGGCCTCGTCCCAATGGTCTTCGGCCCATTCAATGCTTTCTGGGTTTTGCCAACTACTATCGGAAGTTCATCAGGAACTTCTCCACATTGGCAAAGCCTCTCTCTGACCTAATCAAGAAGGGGAGTAACCCTCACGAGTGGCCATCCGAGGCCATCATAGCTTTCGAGGCTCTGAAAGCCGCCTTTGCTTCGGCTCCGATTCTTTCGCATCCCAATCCTGGGTTGCCCTTCGTCCCAGAGGTTGATGCTTCCGAGACGGGAGTAGGGGCTCTCCTGTCTCAGCGTCGGTCGCCCGATGGACCCCTACTTCCCTGCGGGTTCTACTCCAGGAAGCTTTCCTCTGCAGAGTGCAACTACCAGATTGGAGATCGGGAGTTGTTGGTCATCATTCTGGCTCTCAAGGAATGGAGGCACCTGCTCGAGGGTTCCGCAGTTCCGGTCCTCATTCTTACCGATCACAAGAACCTGACTTATCTTTTGGAGGCCAAGAGATTGACACCCCGCCAGGCCAGATGGGCTCTGTTCTTGTCACGCTTCAACTATGTGGTTACATATTTGCCTGGTTCCAAGAATGTCAGGGCTGATGCGTTATCACGGCAATACTCTGAGTTGTCCAGGGAAGACTCTGAGCCAATCTCACTTATACCTCCAGATCAGATCCTGGCTGCCATTCGCACCAGTCTGACCTCTCCTCTTGGGGAGCAGATTTTGGCGGCTCAAACTGATGCTCCTCCCAGGAAGCCGGAGGGTAGATGTTTCGTATCCGAGGGATTGCGCACCCGCCTGCTGCGTACCTACCATAACGCCAAAACTGCCGGGCATCCGGGGAAGAACCAGCTGTGTTGGGTCGTCTCTCGCTTATTCTGGTGGCCAACCCTCCATGCCGACATTGCCTCTTATGTAGCGGCATGTTCGATCTGTGCCCAGAATAAGTCTCCACGGCATCTCCCTTTGGGTCTTCTGCAACCCATTCCCAATGGGGAGCGTCCTTGGTCACATCTAGGTATGGACTTTATTGTAGACCTCCCGGTGTCTCGGGGTCATACGGTCATCCTCATGATCGTCGATCGGTTTTCAAAGATGTGCCATTGCATTCCACTCAGGAAATTACCCACAGCGCAAGAACTGGCCACGCTCTTTTCCAGGGAGTTTTTTCGCCTGCATGGGTTGCCTAAGGTGATTGTCTCGGACAGCGGGAGTCAGTTCGTGTCCAGATTCTGGCGCGCCTTCTGCTCCCAGTTGGGTATTAGTCTCTCCTTTTCTTCAGCCTACCACCCGCAATCCAATGGGGCTGCGGAGCGTTCCAATCAGGCCTTAGAACAATTCCTTCGGTGTTATATTTCAGACCATCAGGACGATTGGGCCGATCTCCTGCCTTGGGCAGAGTTTGCCAGGAACTCGGCGGTCAACTCCTCCTCCGGGATGTCTCCCTTCATGGCCAACTATGGGTTCCAACCCGCGGTATTACCTGAGAGGTTCTCACCACAGGACATTCCGGCTGTGGAGAACCATCTTGCTGCCCTGCGTTCTTCATGGGGGCAGATCCAGAGGGCCTTGAGGGACTCAGCTCAGCGCCAGAAGTTCCAGGCTGATCGCAGACGGTTGCCCGCTCCTTCATACCAGGTCGGCGATCGGGTGTGGTTGTCTACTCGCAACCTCAATCTTCGGGTGCCCACACCCAAACTAGCTCCCTGTTTTGTCGGTCCTTTCTGCATTCTCCGCAAAGTGAATCCGGTGGCCTATGCCCTTGCCCTTCCGTCTGGGATGCGGATCTCCAATGTCTTTCATGTTTCCCTGTTGAAACCTCTGATCTGCAATCGCTTCACTACCTCTCTGCCTCGGCCCCGTCCTGTCCGGGTTGACGGTCATGAGGAGTATGAGGTGAGCCGGATCCTGGACTCTCGATTGGTGCGCGGTCGTTTACAGTTCCTGGTTCATTGGCGCAGTTATGGTCCCGAGGAGCGTTCCTGGGTTCCTTCCGCGGATGTCCATGCTCCTGCCCTCCTCCGCGCTTTTCATACCCGCTTTCCTCAGAAACCTTTTGTTGAGCCGCGGAGGGGGAGGGGCCCTTGAGGAGGAGGTACTGTCAAGGTCCTACCTTTTCCCTGAGGTTATGTTACTCCATGTGCTGGCGTCCATCTTGGATTCTGCTGTGCATGGTGGGAATCCTTTTATGCCTTCAGGTCTCTGTGGTCCATCCCCCAGAGGGGTGTGGCTGATGACATATAAGCCTGTGGCCCGCACATGCTCTTTGCACTTGTGTCTTGTGTCTTTGTGTTGCTATTACTCTGTTCTGACTCTCGTGACTCTCCTGGTATCTGATTCGGCTTGTGACTCGACTATTCTTTGTATTCTCCTTTGATCTGACCCTCTGTTGCTGAACCCGGCTCGTGACCTGTGATTCTCGTCTGCTGTCCTGTACTGTTTTGTCCTCTTGTTGTTGACCCGGCTTGTCTGACTACTCTTTTGTCTCTTCCACCAGCTACACGCCATTGGCGGCGGCCATTACTGCAGCTGAGGTGTCTCGGGGGCCGCGACCTGGTTCCTGGCTGCGTCAAGTCCATCCCCACCATCAGGGGCCCTGGTGAAGGGCAGCCTGGGACTTAGACTCCGCGCCCTGAGGGACTTCGGTCTGTGGGTGGTGGTTGTCGTCAGCTAGTGCGTTACATTGTTAGGCCTGCCTGTCCATTCCTCGGCCCCTGCCCTGACAGGAATTCATCCAGCATTTTTTAAAACAATCTACTGAGCTGGCCAGAACTAGTTCTTGAAGGAGTATATCCCACATTTTCACAGCTCTTACAGTAAAGAAGCCTTTCCATGTGTGGAGGATAAAACTATTTTCCTCCAGATGTAAAAAGTGCCCCCTTGTGCTCTATAATGACCTGAAAGTTAATAACGTAAAGCAGTAAAACTTAATTTTTATCTACATGTAAGCTTATAATAAAGTTCACTATATGGACCACTTATGTATTTAAATTTGCAAACTGTGTTTCCTAACAAAAAGTTAAAGATCTGAAGGCCAGAACAGTACATTGTATGATAATGCACATAGATTGCCCTTAAGTTGGTCCCCTTATTACACTTTAAAATTGTTCAGAATAGTTTGCAAGTTGCCTGTAATGTCCTATGTATAAACTAGCTCCAAAGCACAGAGTGGAATCCTCAAATTCTAACTATTTACAAAAAAAATGTTCTCTCCCCCCTCCTCCTACCTATCCTACCTAATCTGTATTTAAAAAAGGATGTGTGTTGGTAGATAAACCCAAGATATACACTATATTGCCAAAGGTATTGGGACACCTGCCTTTACACGCACATGAACTTTAATGGCATCTGAGTCTTAGTCCATAGGGTTCAACACTGAGTTGGCCCACCCTTTGCAGCTATAACAGCTTTACCTCTTCTGGAAAGGCTGTCCACAAGGTTTAGCAGTGTGTCTATGGGAATGTTTGACCATTCTTCCAGAAGTGCATTTGTGAGGTCAGGCACTGATGTCGGATGAGAAGGCCTGGCTCACAGTCTCCACTCTAATTCATTCCAAAGGTGTTTTGTTGAGTTGAGGTCAGGACTCTGTGCAGGCCATTCAAGTTCCTCCACCCCAAACTCACTCATCCATGTTTTTTTGGACCTTGCTTTGTGCACTGGTGTGCAGTCAAGTTGGAACAGGAAGGGGACATCCCCAAACTATTCCCACAAAGTTGGGAGCATGAAAATGGCTTGGTATGCTAATGCTTTAAGAGTTCCCTTCACTGGAACTAAGGGGCCAAACCCAACCCCTGAAAAACAACCCCACACCATAATCCCATCATCACAAAACTTTACACTTGGCCAATGCAGTCAAGTAAGTACCGTTCTCCTGGTAACCACCAAACCCAGACACGGCCATCAAATTGCCAGACAGAGAAGCATGATTTATCACTGCAGAGAACATGTCTCCACTGCTCTAAAGTCTTGTGGTGTGTGCTTTACACCACTGCATCCGACGCTTTGCATTGCACTTGGTGATGTAAGGCTTGGATGCAGCTGCTCGGTCATGGAAACCCATTCCATGAAGCTCTCTATGCACTGTTGTTGTGTTAATCTGGAGGCCACAGGAAGATTGGAGGTCTTTAGCTATTGACTCTGCAGACAGTTGGTGACTTATGTGCACTGTGCGCTTCAGCATGCGCTGACCCCGCTCTGTCATTTTACATGGCCTACCACTTCATGCCTGAGTTGCTGTTGTTCCCAGTTGCTTCCACTTTGTTATAATACCACTAAAAGTTGACCATGGAATACTTAGTAGCAAGGAAATTTCACAGATGGACTTATTGCACAGATGGCAACCTATCACGGTACTATGCTTGAATTGACTGAACTCCTAAGAGTGACCCATTCTTTCACAAATGTTTGTAGAAGCAGTCTGTATGCCTAGGTGCTTGATTTTATACAAAATAGTACATGTATAGTATATATATATTTATATATGTGTGTGAATAGGATCATATAATAAAAACATAGTGTAGGTTTTCAAATTTGACTGCAAAAGTGAAAATACAAAAGGTAATAGTGGGTCAGGGCAGGTAGTGGGACTGGACAGATAAAGCATAGACGACAAGAGGACAAGATGAATTCAGCAGACTATGACAGATGGAAGACAAACTGGCAGCAAGTTTCTAAATTAACATTTTCTCTACAGTAGGACATATGCAACATTTTGTCACAGGTCAAAGAATTGTGAGCCAGCTGAGGTGAGGATTAGCGATATGATCCCTCTGGTGTTCCTGCTGGAGCACACACTGCATGGTATTAACACTGGTGGCACAAAACTAGGTGAAAGAGGAGCACTTCCAGCTCCAGTAGGATCCTTTCCCTACTGTTTTCATCCCTATGAGGCAGATGATTAAAAAAAAAAGAGAGAGAGGAGGGAGAGAGAGAGAGAGAGAGAGAGAGAAGTATGAGGAGAAGGTAAATGGGGCAGGCTTCCAGGAGGGCAGTCCACCCCTCCCAAACCCAGAGTTTTACATCCGTGGGGTAGGATCATTGAGGACACTTTTGTCCTCAATAAAACCAAGGACTTGGGGTCTTCTGCTGCAGGAAATTAGCAGATAATGAGCTCATTAATGCTGAAATACCTGCCTGAATCCAACAGGATTTGGGCCATGAAGAAGAGGGACCATTTCTAGGAGTTCACCCTTTTGGATCCCTGATACAGGGATAAAATGGCAGATCTCATATTACTAACTGAGTAATTAAATAACAGGCCATGTAGAAGAGGTTCTCTAGAACAACCTGATGTAAGGAGCAGCAGTGGCGGTGGCTGCCTCAGCACTGCTTTTATGTTGTTTTTCCAACCACAGGCCCAACTGCAGGCATCACCTAAACCATATAATTGCAGACTACTTGGAATCCAGGGCTGATGTGGACAATCTCAGAGCCAAATCTATCTGTTCCCTTACACAGTGGACAGGCTCACTTTTATAAAAACTAACCAGTCCTGGATTAGCAGCAAATATTACTAACTTCTAACTGTTTGCCTGTAATCTGGCCCCCCTAAAAAAAATAGTGCCTTACACCATTACCAGTTCTTGCCACTGCTGCTTGCCTGCCACCCATACCAGTTCTTGACACCTGTTCTGATTTGCCACCATTTTCAACTCCTGCACCCTCTCTGGACTGCCACCATACCAACTCCATCCTCCTTTTCTGGACAGCTCCATTACTAGCTCCTGCAACCTCTGCTGGCCTGCCACCATTACCAGATCCCGTCACTTCTGACTTTTTTCAGTACCCCAGCACTGTAAAGATGCCACACATAATATTTCTGCAGTTGAAAGGTTTTAAATGTTTGCTGACAGGTAAAGCATGTTCCGTTTATTTCCTCATAAAAAACTGCCTCGTCTCTTCTCAGTTGGCTGAATACATAATGTACAATACTTCTGGATGGTGCGTCTGAAATAACACCCTCTTTTATTTCATGATAACAAAATGCCTTGGCTCTTCCTCTTATATTGTGGACTGATCAAGCTGTTTACGTACTGTGCAGCGACTGTACAATAATCTGGATGGTGTCTTTGATATATTACACTCCAATTTTAATTACATGAAAAAACCTGCCTCAACTCTCCCTCTTACATCGCAGCCCAATCAAGTTGCTTAAATACTTACAATATTTCTAGCCATGGTCTCTGAAATAATTCATTCTCATTTTTGTTTTTTCATAAAGCCTACCTTGTATCTCTCTCTTAAATTGGGCCGTAATGAACATTGCTTACAGGCTGTACAGTGAATGTACAATATTTCTGGCTATTGTCTCAAAATAATACACTTATGATTTTTTTTTTATGATAAAAAGGTCCTTTCTCTCCTTCTTAAATTGCAGACTGATCAAACTGCTTACATACTATCCAGATATACAGTAGGTATATCTATTGTGTCTGAAATAACAGACTCCAACTTTTACTTCATGATAAAACTGCCTCATCCCTCTACTTTACATTGAGGCCTAATCAAGCTGCTTACATTCTTTCCAGACACTGTACATATATTTGGCTATTGTCTCTAAAATAATACACTCTAATTTAAATTTCATCAAAAAAAGGACCTCGTCTATACCTCTTACAGGTATAGCCTGCCTACATACTCTCCAGTAGGGATGAGTGAACTGGAATTTTGCCAAACCCAACATTTTTGAACACTGAACAAAGTGCCAGAACCCCATTGAAGTCTATAAGTCAAATCTTGTAATGTTTTCTGGCCTTTTTAAGGCCAATTTGCAAGCTTTTGTTAAAAAAGGGCATGGCTAAGTGGGTAGAAGCACATGAGACATGTACAAATGCAAAAAAAAAACAAAAAACAAAGAGATACAGTTCAGCGGGGAGCAGATCTTTTAAAACAGCAAATAATCTTCAAATGGTACATTTAAAAAACAAAACTACCACTGCAAAACAATTGATCTTTCTATTGTTTTATACATTATCCCAAGTAATGTATAGATATATTATATTATATAGAAGAGTTGGCGCCTTGAGTCCTGCTGAGAACAGTACTCTCTTTGGGTATACCTGGGGGTTTGCCAGTCAGTTTTTAACACAGCAATGATCTTGACCACATATGTATTGTAATCCCTTTGGTCTCTTGCAGATTCTTGTCCCTGAGGAAGACACTAAGCTTGTTCAAAACTCGTTAGGAGAAAAGTGAATTATACCCAATATGTCTTTATCACTTTTGTGGCCTTAAGTATTGCCTTGCTTTTTATTGTGTATTTTATATGTTTACAAAAATACATTATAGACTTATATACACTTACCAGCCACTTTATCAGGTACACCTGTTCAATTAAAAAATTATTTCTATAAACCCAGGAAAATCATATCAATATAAATCAATATATTCCAAAGTCTATATCATCGCGCCTCATGAATACAGTCCTGGGAATAGTTGATTCAATTGGAGCTGCTATTAAACAGCTATAACAGAACAAGTATCAAAAGATGTGAAAAAAAAAACACAATAATAGCGCTCACAAATTACAACCAAAAAAACTAATTAAATAAATTAAATTAAATAAATAAATAAATCATAAACCAGTCACCAAATAAAGTGAAATATCTGCAAAACTAAATAATACAATATAAATGATGAAAAAATCAGAAAACTGATCCTCAATAAAGTCCATTAAATAAAGTCCATATACATATTATATGATCTTCAATCAATGAAGTTATGGAATCTTTCTTTCAAATCCTCCACCAACGTAAATACAGTGCTCAACACCCCATCAAAGTGCAAACTCACCAGATACTGGTGATAAACAAGCATATCTTTATAATCAATAGATGTGAGAAGAATCTGCAGCATATCATTAGTAATCATCAGATGATCCCAGTAATCGCCATCACAATGAACATGGGTCACATGTGAACAAAATAGAAAACACTCTCTATAGCGTCATACCATTTCAGAAATTGTATTCCAAACAATTCCCCCATAAAAACCGCACTCACATTGTGTAAGTACAAAAAAAGCCTTTTGTATTTAAAATCTTTCAGCCTGCAGCGCTTAGTACACCGCTTCCTACACACACAGTGGCGTCTCACCAGCCTGCAACAGATGACGCGGTTGCGGTCACGTAGTCTGGACACGTGATACGGCATACGTGATGGCGTCACTGCTGAATCACGCCCTAACGTGTTTCGTCACACGACTTCGTCCGAGGGTGACACCCGTAAGTGACCAAAACCGCGTCATCTGTTGCAGGCTGGTGAGATGCCACTGTGTGTGTAGGAAGCGGTGTACTAAGTGCTGCAGGCTGAAAGAATTTAAATAAAAAAAGGCTTTTTTTTTTAAATATAAAAAAACAGCGCAAATAATTTACATTGTACCTATTCACCATATAGAAAAATATATAATTATATGATAATAATCATAGTCCCACTCCAGCATAAATTAAAAAATTAAAAAATGTATGTGAAAAAATATTATTGATCACAAGTGCACACTATAATAGAGGAAAAACAACAAGAAAAGTCCTTTCTCCATAAAGATGTGCTTCCACCAAGAAGAGTGATCAAAACAAAAATATACCGCACTCACCAGATACTGGTGAGATAGACGCCTTTTAGGTAATTTTTAGGGCTCCTAGGCCCTTTATATCCAGACCTCCAACTTTCACCCCAGAATTATTTTCCTCCAGCTTCCACCACCATCAGACTCCTCTTGCCAGAAAAACTCAAGATAATGCAGGAAAAACAAAACAAAAACAAACATACAGCGTAATACTGCAACACCCGGTTAGCGTATATTCACAAACACCAGGCCACTCACATTAGGTAAGATAAAAAATAGCATGTTTTTATTGCCTCCATAGACATCATATTTTCCAAAGACCTCAGGATACTCAGATTAGAAATCCCCAGTAAGCAACAGATGACAGCAAGACTATACCTCATCCACAAGATGGCCCCTGGAACGCAGCGCCGCTGCGTGCGTTCTACTCACCGGAAGTGATGTAGATCGTAAGGACAGCAGACCGGAAGTGCGTCAATGCGTTTCGCCCCTCCCACAAGGCTTTTTTTGTACTTACACAATGTGAGTGAAGTTTTTATGGGGAAATTGTTTGGAATAAAATTTCTGAAACAGCATTACGCTATGGAGAGTGCTTTCTATTTTGTTCACATGTGACCCATGTTCATTGTGATGGAGATCACTGGGATCATCTGATGATTACTAATGATATGCTGCAGATTCTTCTCACATCTATTAATTATAAAGATATGCTGGTTTATCACCAGTGTCTGGTGAGTTTGCACTTTGATGGGGTGTTTAGCACTGGAGTATTTACATTGGTGGGGGATTTGAAAGAAAGATTCCATAACTTCACTGATTGAAGATCATATACTATGTATATGGACTTTATTTAATGGACTTTATTGAGGATCAGCCATCTGATTTTTTCATCATTTATGTTGTATCATTTAGTTTTGCACATATTTCACTTTATTTGGTGGCTGGTTTATGACTTATTTATTTAATTTAATTTATTTTTTTGGTTGTACATTGTGAGCGCTATTATTGTGTTTTTTTCACATCTTTTGATACTTACACCTGTTCAATTGCTCGGTAACACAAAATGCTAATCAGCCAATCACATGGCAGCAACTCAAAGCATTTAGGCATCTAGATGTGGTGAAGATGACCTGCTGTTGAAACCGAGCAACAGTATGGGGAAGAAAGGGGATTTAAGTGACTTTGAACATGGCATGGTTGTTGGTGCCAGATGGGCTGGTCTGAATATTTCAAAAACTGCTAATCTGCTGGGATTTTCACGCACAACCATCTTTAGGATTTACAGAGAATGGTCCAAAAAAGAGAAAATATCCAGTGAATGGCAGTTGTGTGGACTAAAATTCCTTTTGATGTCAGAGGTCAGAGGAGAATGGACAGACTGGTTCGAGATGATAGAAAAGCAACAGTAACTCATGTCAATATGGACCAAAATTTCTGAGTAATGTTTACAACACCTTGTTTAATCTATGCCATGAATAATTAAGGCAGTTCTGAAGGCAAAAGGAAATCCAACCTGGTACTAGCAAGGTGTACCTAAAAAGTGGCTGGTGAGTGTATGTGTATATGTAGAAGGCCTGAAAAGTTCCACCCAAATATGGAATTGCATACTTGGATTCTAATGAGGAAAGTGGCAAGTCTGAATCCCTTTAGATGTGAACAATCCTTTGGAAGTATCTCACCAAAAATTCATTTTTTTGTTGCAGAAACTGCCTAAAATCTGACTTGTGTCTTAGTGTAACTCCCTACTCATTGGCCTACCTCATCGTAGGCTATCCCCTCTTCAGTCTATCATGAATGCTGCTGCCAGACTCAACCACCTTACTAACCACTCTGTATCTGCCACCCCTCTCTGCCAATCCCTCCACTGGCTTCCCATTGCCCAACGGATAAAATTCAAAACATTAACAATAACATATAAAGCCATTTATAACTCTGCCCCAAATTACATCACCGATCTTGTCTCTAAATATCACCCAAATCATACTCTCCGCTCCTCGCAAGACCTCCTACTCTCTAGTTCCCTTGTCTCCTCCTCCCATGTTCATCTCCAGGACTTCTCCAGAGCTTCCTCCATCCTCTGGAACTCTCTACCTCAATTTATCAGACTATCGCCTACTCTGCTCACTTTTAGGCGATCTCTGAAAACCTATCTCTTCAGGGAAGCCTATCCTGCCCTCAACTAATAATGGAATCTTCTACTCTTCCTACCAGTCCATCCTCCACAGTTACTACCTTTTGTACAACTAGCCACTCCCTCATAGATTGTAAACTCCAAGGAGCAGGGCCCTCCTAATAATAATAATAGTGTAGACTTCTGGGAAAATCAGTGAGCCAATCACACAAGTAGGAAATTACATTTCTGGGGAGTGTTCCAAACACAGTCTGTTTAACCACTTGGCAACCACGCTATAGCTGAATGAAGGCTACAGAGTGGCTGTCCAGTCCTGGGAGGGCGTCACATGACGTCCTCCCAGAATGTGCCCTCCCACACGCTCCCGGTGGCAGGCACCCAGCAATCTACGTGATTGCTGTGTCCTACAGACACAGTTGATCACATGATGTGGTAAAAGGCCAATCACAGAGGCTTTTACTACATGATCAGCTGTGTCCAATGACACACCAGATCACCAGCAAATGCAGTTGCCGGTTATCGGCTGCACTTTCCTCACGCTGTGACAGCGTGAGGAAAGTACTGCCGATAACCAGCAATTGTCAGAGGACGGATCGGCACCGATCATCAGGGCACTGATGATCAGTGCCCAGCAGTGCCGCCCCACAAGTGCCCAGCAGCGCCACCCACCTGTGCCCAGCAGTGCCACCCACCTGTGCCCATCAGTGCCTAGTAGTGCCACCCACATGTGCCCAGTAGTGCCACCCATCAGTGACCCCCATCAGTGCCCCTATCAGTGCTGCCCATCAATGCTGCCTATCAGTGCCCAGCTGTGCCACCAGTCAGTGCCCAGCAGTGTCGACAGGCAGTGCCACCCATCAGTGCTGCCCATTAGTGCCGCCTATCAGTGCCCATCATTGTTGTATATCAGTGCAGCATCATCAGTGCCACCTTATCAGTGTCAACTCATCAGTGCCACCTATCAGTGCCATCTATCAGTGTGCATCAGTGCTGCCTATCCGTGGCAACTCATCAGTGCCGCCTATCAATGCCCATCAGTGCTGCCTATCAGTGCCCATCAGTGCTGCCTATCCATGCCCATCAGTGCAGCCTCATCAACGCACATAAATGAAGTAGAAAAATTACCTGTTTGAAAAATTTTATAATAGAAACAAAGAACAACTTTTTCTTTAAATGTTTTGCTCTTTTTTTTGTTTATAGCGCAAAAAATAAAATACCCAGCGGTGATTAAATACCACCAAAAGAAAGCTCTATTTGTGTGAAAAAAATATAAAAATTTCATATGGGTACAGTGTTGCATGACCGCAGAATTGTCATTTAAAGTGCAACAGCGCCAAAAGCTGAAAATTGGCCTGTGCAGGAAGGGGCTATACGTGCCCATTAGGCAAGTGGTTAAAGAACACCTCCAGGTTGCCATGTTGCATTGCATTTTGCAGAAATTACAGTGCTGCAGACTGAAAAGGAAAGATAATTTTTAATAATATTTTATTACAATATGGCTCGTGTCTCAATTCTATATGCTATATTATTATTTTTTATTTGAGAATTATTTTTCGAATGAAAGTGGAGTTACCCTTTAAAAAGCCTTTTTTTAAAGTTGAAACCAGATTGAGCTGCTACTGCTGTTGTAAACCAAGCAATCATGTAAAACTAACAAAATGTATAAAACAAGCAAAATATGTATTGCCAGAATTCAGTGTCACTGACGCTGTCTGTGAGACTCATACTGCTATGTCACTCCACATACAGCTTAAAAGCAGCTCACAAGCATGTAACTAAAATAGTGTTTTAGCCATTTCACCCACAAAGTTACATAAAAAGGGAGCATTGTCCTCACTGTATGACATTTTTTACAATATTTTTTTCCCATTGGTACATGTTCACCATGGCAGTACCAAGCTCCCCATGCCCTTTGACAATCACTTGCCTATTGGTCTTGAAAATATCCAACTGATTTTCAAGATTTACACCCCTAAAGACTTATGGTTTAAGATTTAAGTTGGCAATTTTTAGACTTCATCTTCTCACCTCATTCCTGGGGTTAATTTTTCTCTTAACTCTTCTTACCTTGCCACTGGGTTGAGTTGACATAGCATACTTACCCGCCCAAGGAATACAGGGTTGTCCTGCTTTGACCCACACTGCACACTAGGTCCAGCTCCACCATCCTTCTTTTTGACATCATCAGGTTGCCAGCTGTACCTTCCTGGCCCTAGCAGCCAGCCCCTCAAAGACACACACTGTACATGTGGAGAGTGGTGAAACTGGCATTGAAGCCTCCTGAGATGTTTAACATGTATCTCAGGAGGCTGTGGATGGCTGGGAATATGTCATTCTCACCTAGGAGAGAATTACGAAAGTCCAGGACAGTAATTAAAAAAAAATTGTTACAAAAAAATTGTAAACCTGTGATTGTGTGAAAGGGGTTCAGGAGTAACAATAATTCTGTATGTAAAGTTGGAAAACTGGGTGAAGGTCTCCTTTAAGTGCTAAAAACTCCCATATGCACAACTAATATTTTAAGCAATACAAACTTGACATAAATTCTAACCCTTTCCCAATCTATCCAAATTAATTTAAAAAAAAAAAAAAAACTAAATTTATATTTTATCAACTATGTAGTGCCATAAGGAAAGATCAAAAAACCTAAGTTTGTTCTAGTGATCAGATCCCCTCACTACTTTATCAGAAGCGCGTGTCTGCTCCAGTGACTTCATAGGGGATTCCTTTGATAGCTAGACAGAAAGGAGTGGTGTGTGCAGTAACGTATATTATTAATGAACATCATGGAGATGTTTTTGCACACTAGGTCTGTAAATGTTAATTTATTGACAAAAGCTACCCCCTTAATTTTACTGCACCCAAAAAACAAGCAATACAAATCCAACCATCAATTAAGTGTCATTTAAATTAGCACAAAATTATGATGATACGATATCTTTTACATCAAGTGTCTTTAAATAAATACGGGGGGAAGTTCTTTATCGGCTAGATAAGTACAGAATCCAAGGTGCTAACGCGTTTCAGCTCACAGAGCCTTCCTCATAACATACTATACATTCCGTCTTTAAATAAATACATTTACTTTATTGTAACATATTGTATGGGTTGGAGATATGGTCCCTTTAAGGTTCATCCGATTGGTGACAACATCCCAACCCACGTCAAATTTTCAGCCATGTGCAGAAAACAGAAACAACATCTGCAATGTAACCCTGTACCCCCAAAGCTCCAGAAGCTAGCACTTTTCAGTTAGTTGCTGTGGATGTTACAGTGACATAGTGCTTTGTCATACAGCTGAAGCCACAGCTAGCCTCATTTAAATAAAATTGGATTTGTACACAAACCACATCATTTTGCTGTAACAGCATGAGCAGACATTAAAAAGCGATTGCCCCAGTACTGCCTTTTTTCAATCTGCAGTCTCCTATACATGTATATATACTATCAGCATCAAGGCATGTTGTACTATGTGTGAGATACTAGGTATTTTGAACCTTAAAAATGACATCCTTTCAGGCTGGAA
This sequence comes from Staurois parvus, assembly GCF_062004578.1. Classification (NCBI taxonomy): domain Eukaryota; kingdom Metazoa; phylum Chordata; class Amphibia; order Anura; family Ranidae; genus Staurois; species Staurois parvus. The sequence goes on from NW_028317809.1 coordinate 10,209,340, forward strand.
TGTCAGCATAATCTGCCTTGTTTATGTCTTTCAGCGTTTTACACACTGAAGCTGTGAAAGTTGTCTGCAGCATCCCTCTGAGGATAAAGAGCAAGCAGCATGCAAGGTGAGCTGTCCAGCAATGCAGCATCCCACCCTCGTAGACACACACACACAACACATGGTCGCAGTCTGCCACCCTCTTCGTCTTTGGCACTCACCTCAAACGTAGGAGACGCACCCTTGTCTCGCAATGTGCAGCCCAGAAGCTCTGCGAAAAACTTTGCCATATACAAGCAGTGTCGAATGGTAATGTCTAGGAGCTGCAGATATTGCAGTAAAATTCTGTCCAGATGTTTATGATCCAGAGATCTCCGGGAAGATGTTCTCAGCATCAAGGCAAGCGCACAAATTCCGCTTATGCCACCCAGCCCACAGTAGGACAAGTAAGGTGCAGCTCCATGCGGCGTCTCAGGTCCAGCATTGTGAGCTTTGCTGGGTAGACACAAGGGGACTTAAAAAAAAAAAAAAAAAGGAGAAATCACTAGCACTGTCTAGGCTTTTGATGTCTGTTCCTAGCCTTTCCAGCTGAATGTCACTATTACCATAGTAAAAGAGAAAAGGGCCCGCAGAGGGGGTAAAGAGAGGGACAACACTGCAGCTCCCAGTGAAGACACCTCCGACAGGCAACAAGACTGCTTCAAACTCTTTGACTGGAGGGATGTAGAATGCACAGCTACTGCTGCAACCGTGTGGGTGCATTAATAAGGTGGATAATGGCTTTGTCACAGTTACTGTATAAGCGGCACTGCAAGACAGCTAAAGATTTGTGACAAATAATGCCTGTTTTTTAGTTTATTACAGACGCTGTATCACTTAGCTTTGGCTCGTAAAAGTTAGCGATTGCCAGCGTTTACATTATAGTGTATGTAAAATTGGCATTATTTTATCAATACGCACGGCGTTAAAGTGTATGTCCACTTTTTGCAGCCAAATTGGGATAACACCTTCTTTATATTTTTTACATGTTCTCATTCACAAATAAAACTTAACGGGGGTGCGTGTCCCTCCGCACCACAAAAGCCACCTGACTAAAATATAACTTTGATTAAATAATTAAAAAGTAATGCTGAAAGAAGGAATTGTAAATGCCTACAGAGTGAGAAAACAAAATAAATGTCAGTTTACATACTTAGAGAGAAATCCATATCTATGTGGGCATGTCTTATGTCTTAGGTGTATTTAAAGCGGAGTTCCATGCAACCGATCAAAAAATAAAAGTCAGCAGCTACAAAAACTGTAGCTGCTGACTGTTAAAAAACAGCCACTTACCTGCCCCTCGGTCCCGCGGTGTGTCCCCCACAGCTCGTTTCACCGGCCGTCCTGTATTCCAGGAGGCTGGCATCTTCAGTATGGGCACCTGGCTGTGATAGCTTGCGGTAACCGCTGCGCATGTGCGAGTAGTGCTGCGCTTCATGAATGGTTCTGTAGTCTTCTGGAACCTGTCACGTGTCCCAAAAGACTACAGGGAGGGAGGACCGGGAGGCCTAGGCGATCGGACCGGAAGTGGGAGCGTGTACCTGTCAAATTCAAGTACCTGCTCCCCAAAGGTGCCAATCCTTAATGGGGAGCAGGGGAGCAGTCCTTAATGCGGAACTTATCCTTTTGGGTGGAGCTCTGTTTTAAGGATAGTATGCTAGTCCTCTTTCACTGACGTAATACACTACCTTACTGGAAATCATCTGTCTATGATATGTAATGCTGGTACAGCCATCCACATGGATATAAATACACCACTAATGGACAGGCCCCATATTCCACATATCGACAAAAATACCTCTCACATTTCTACCCGCATAAATATGGGTATTCCTCCATCCCCAAAAAGTCACGTTCTCATTCACATAGTATACCTTTAAAAAATATTTTGCAGCTTACATTTTCAGATGCTCTTTTCTGGAAACTCCAGCACTAAAAAATCCTACTTAGTTCTCTTTGGTTATGAAGGGGATGGGGAACAATTTTTTGCCAAAATTAAAGCTGATATTTAGATATGGATATTTTTGCATAGTTACATTGGACCAGCTTGGGCCAAGGGAAGTATGTATGTGCCATGCCTGTGCGATCCCCGTGGAAGCTGGAAATCGCTGTAGTAGTACTACTATAAACACATTTCATTTTATCAATTAATGCAAAGGGGGAGATTTACTAAAATTGGATGGTGGAGCAGCTCTGCACAGAAACCAGTCAGCTTCTAGGTTTCATTGTCAAAGCTTAAATGAACAAACTGAGGTTAGAAGCTTATTGGCTACCATCAGCAGATTCTGAGTGATCAAGTTTTAGTAAATCTGTAATGAACCACCTGGCGGGACCTCTAGGAACCCACAGGATAGGATTTCCCAGAGCGTGGAGTCTAAGTCCCAGTCTGCTTGTTCACCAGGGCCCCTGATGGTGGGGATGGACTTGGAGCAGCCCGAGACCAGGTCGCGGCCCCTGAGTACACCCACCTGTGGTAGAGGGGTCCGCCAGAGGTATCTGCAAGATGAGAGCCTGATGTGAAGAGACATATGGGCCCAAGCAGGATGGATGGATGGATGAGCAGAAGCGTGGTCAGACAGGCTGAGTCAGTAACCATGGGAGCAGCGAGGTACAAGGCAGCGGGCAGAGAATAGTCGGGTCACACGCCGGGTCAGTAACAGAAGATCAGATCCAATGGGGGGCATCCAAGAGAGAGGTCAGGCAAGCCAGGGGTCAAAGCAGGAGAATACAGCACAGTCAGGGACAATCCAGGTCAGCAATGATCAAATAGCAAGGAGTACAGGAGCAGGAACACAGGATAGACCAAACGGCAATCAGTGTCAGTGCAGGGCGGATTTAAATACAGTGCCCTGCGCTGTCATTGGTGCCAGGTGCGCACCTGCGGACCCGAGTGCGCATGCGCGAGTTCCATCTCCGCCACGGCCGGCCAGGACCTAGTGCCCGCACACCAGCGCGAGCCAGCACACTGCACCTGCGGCGAGCCACAAGCTGCGGCGGCCCCTGACAAAATCCCCCCCAAAGTGATCTCTAATTGAATTATTTGGAGTCATGACATCACTACACTGCCTCTCCACCTTGTCCAATCAGAGAATACATTGCATTAGTCAAGAAAATGCGAAGAGTTCCCTGAATAGACCCCATGCCAAGTGAGTAACTTCTTGTGTTCACTAAGCAGCAGAGCAGCCGTCCAGCATGGGACCCAGAAGCTAGTGGCAATCAAACCGGGATCCCACAGGTATAGCACATACATATATTCAGGGTCGGGAGGAGGAAGATGCCAAGTGGACACCTGCCCTGGGTGTGGGAGTGTTGGAGGACGATGGCGACTTAGCTGCTTGTGCCGCTGCTCACTGACAGCAGCAATTCACTCTTGTCACAAGAAAAGTAGCTGACTTCTGTTGGGGAGAGGATTCTGTCATTTTTCTCCCTCCAGTCTGTAGGGGGAGATGGAGAGCCTGCACTGAGACTGAACACATAGCACAGTCTCATCACGCCCCCTCCCCCACTCTGAAGCATCAGCTGGACTCAAAATTAGTTTAGTGCAGCAGAACAGGCAGCAATTGGTTGCCAGAGGTTACAGCATATCATTACTGCTCACTGACTGGTTCCTAGACTAGAGGATGCATTACGGCTCATTGATCAGTTGCTCGAGTTTACAAAACATAATTTCTGCTTCCCATTTGGTTGTTAGAGGTTACTGCACATCATTACTGCTCACTGATTAATTGCTAGAGGGTACTGCACATCTTTACCGCTCACCCATTGGTTCTTAGAAGTTACTGTACATTATTACCACTCAAAGATTGGTTGCTAGAGGTTACTGCACATCATTACTGCAAACTGATTAGTTGCTAGAGGTTACTGCACATCATTACAGCTCACTGATTGGGCGCTAGAGGTAACAGCACACAATCGCCTCCCTTCCTACACACCACAGACTGCGGAGGGAACAAGACCCACCAACAGACAGAAAATTCTAGAACTTGTTATTAGCAATAAGCATATCAGAGAACACACAACTATGAATGTTGACTGAGTGCAAGTAGGAACAGAGCCCAATGTGAGCAGCATCTCCGAGCATGGGCTGCCAGGGTATTTAAAGAGTGCAGTGTTGAATGGGGCACTACGTACAGACTGCAGGGTTGAGGGGTGCACTTTGTACGAAGTGCAGGGTTTGAGGGGTACACTGTGTACAGAGTTCAGTGATGCGCTGTGTATGAAGTGCAGGATTGAGGGGTGTGCTATGTATGCGGTGCAGGGTTGAGGGATGTGTTATGTACGAAGTGCAGGATTGATGGGTGCACTATGTATGAAGTGCAGGGTTGAGGGGTGATCTATGTATGGAGTGCAGGGTTGAGGGGTACGCTATGTACGGAGGGCAGGGTTGAGGGATGCGCTATGTATGGAGTGCAGGGTTGAGGGGTGCACTATGTACAGAGTTTGAGTTACACTGTGTATGGAGTGCAGGGTTGAGGGGTGCGCTGTGTACGGAGGGCAGGATTGAGGGGTGCGCTGTGTATGGAGTGCAGGGTTGAGGGGTGCACTGTGTACGGAGTGCAGGGTTGAGGGGTGTGCTGTGTACATCCAAGTTCTCCCCTCCACGAGTATAAAGCTCTCTTCCTAACAGATTTCATTTCAGAGCTCATCCACTGAAAACACACACAGACACACAGAAACACACAGACTCAGAAACACATATATACACACACTCAGAAACACACACATATACACACATGCACACAGACATACACTCAGAAACACACATAAAAACACACACACACTCATATAGATACACACACAGACAGACATGCACACAGACACACACAGACATACACATACACAGAATCACACACAAAACACACAAAAAAACACATACACACACTCAGACACATTCACACATACACACACATACACACTCAGACACACATACACACACAAACTCACATACACACACACACAGACACAAACACTCACACATACCGTATATACAGACACACACACATAAACATATGTGAACCAAACTAAAATGATTTGTTATGGATTTAACCAGGACTCATGGTTTTTTACAGTCAGGTCCATAAATATTGGGACATGGACACAATTCTAACATTTTTGGCTCTATACACCACCACAATGGATTTGAAATGAAACTAACAAGATGTGCTTTAACTGCAGACTATCAGCTTTAATTTGAGGGTATTTACATACAAATCAGGTGAACGGTGTAGGAATTACAACAGTTTGCATATGTGCCTCCCACTTGTTAAGGGACCAAAAGTAATGGGACAGAATAATAATCATAAATCAAACTTTCACTTTTTAATACTTGGTTGCAAATCCTTTGCAGTCAATTACAGCCTGAAGTCTGGAACGCATAGACATCACCAGACGCTGGGTTTCATCCCTGGTGATGCTCTGCCAGGCCTCTACTGCAACTGTCTTCAGTTCCTGCTTGTTCTTGGGGCATTTTCCCTTCAGTTTTGTCTTCAGCAAGTGAAAGGCATGCTCAATCGGATTCAGGTCAGGTGATTGACTTGGCCATTGCATAACATTCCACTTCTTTCCCTTAAAAAACTCTTTGGTTGCTTTTGCAGTATGCTTTGGGTCATTGTCCATCTGCACTGTGAAGCAACGTCCAATGAGTTCTGAAGCATTTGGCTGAATATGAGCAGATAATATTGCCTGAAACACTTCAGAATTCATCCTGCTGCTTTTGTCAGCAGTCACATCATCAATAAATACAAGAGAACCAGTTCCATTGGCAGCCATACATGCCCACGCCATGACACTACCACCACCATGCTTCACTGATGAGGTGGTATGCTTAGGATCATGAGCAGTTCCTTTCCTTCTCCATACTCTTCTCTTCCCATCACTCTGGTACAAGTTGATCTTGGTCTCATCTGTCCATAGGATGTTGTTCCAAAACTGTGAAGGCTTTTTTAGATATTGTTTGGCAAACTCTAATCTGGCCTTCCTGTTTTTGATTCTTACCAATGGTTTACATCTTGTGGTGAACCCTCTATATTCACTCTGGTGAAGTCTTCTCTTGATTGTTGACTTTGACACACATACACCTACCTCCTGGAGAGTGTTCTTTATCTGGCCAACTGTTGTGAAGGGTGTTTTCTTCACCAGGGAAAGAATTCTTCGGTCATCCACCACAGTTGTTTTCCGTGGTCTTCCGGGTCTTTTGGTGTTGCTGAGCTCACCGGTGAGTTCCTTCTTTTTAAGAATGTTCCAAACAGTTGTTTTGGCCACGCCTAATGTTTTTGCTTTCTCTCTGATGGGTTTGTTTTGTTTTTTCAGCCTAATGATGGCTTGCTTCACTGATAGCGACAGCTCTTTGGATCTCATCTTGAGAGTTGACAGCAACGGATTCCAAATGCAAATAGCACACTTGAAATGAACTCTGGACCTTTTATCTGCTCATTGTAATTGGGATAATGAGGGAATAACACACACCTGGCCATGGAACAGCTGAGAAGCCAATTGTCCCATTACTTTTGGTCCCTTAACAAGTGGGAGGCACATATGCAAACTGTTGTAATTCCTACACCGTTCACCTGATTTGGATGTAAATACCCTCATATTAAAAATGACAGTCTGCAGTTAAAGCACATCTTGTTCGTTTCATTTCAAATCCATTGTGGTGGTGTATAGAGCCAAAAATGTTAGAATTGTGTCCATGTCCCAATATTTATGGACCTGACTGTATATATTTGTTTGTGTTGTACTAATATAGATAAATGGGCTGATGGTCGAAATAAATTCATGAATGACTTCTTTAATGTAAACATCTTAAAAACATAACAAAACAAAACAAAAAAGCACCACACTCCATAGATCTCATACTATTCCTCCTCAAATTTGGGGGATATGGTGGGCCATATGTTGAGCTATATGTAGTCCCATGATGGCCAGCAAAGCTCCGTATTATAGGGTAAAACACACGAAGTCCTCGTTTAGAGAAATGTTCTTTGTATTACAATTCTACATCTTTCAAAGGAGAAGTATATTGCAGAGAAAAGGTAATATGTACACATGACGTGCAGTCCAGAGGAGGAATTTTAAACCAGAATCAACCTCCCTCATGCACTGTATAGATGACCCAATGCGTCTTGCGGCAGAAAATTGGAAAGCCCAAGTGGCAGACAACAGCAGACAACTTCAGCGCAACAAATAACTCCTCAAATTCCTGTGTATACCAGTGCTGCTGACACTTACATGCGTTTCCACACACAAAAGATATATCATAAAATAGTGCCACGCATATATCTCTATAACCTCATATATGAATGAAAGCATCCCATTATAATTTGTTCCCAAACAGGGATATATTGCTTATATCCACACATATTCCTATAGGTGCTCCTCCACCAGAGACATACATATATACTCTTCACGTCCTTTTATAACCCAAACTGCATAGGTCAAATACCACCTTTCCCTTTTAACCCAGGTAGGTATATTGTATAGATGACTCCACTTTCCTCCTCACTCTGCTGCAAATGGCCCCGTCTTCTCTTTATCCCACATATCCTTCACATATGTAGACAGAAACTTTTGCCATAGTGTAGTATTTAAATAAAGCGTGATTTGCTAAAAAAACTAAGTGCACTCACATTTAAAAGTGTCCTGCTGGGACACCACAGTACAAAACCTTGTAAGAATGTATTTTCAATGTGTTCAGGAATTTCCAAGATGGCGGCTCGTAAACTTCCTGTTTAGCAGCTTGACATCATTGGCCAATGCAGTGCATACTAGCACATTATGACATTACCTTCCAAGGGATTTTAACATTTTTTTTTCTCTAGCTGCGGTTTACTACCAATTTAATTTTTAGGTGCTGTATATGCAAACCCAGTCATTAAAATCTCATCTAATCCTTAATGTTATTTCAGATGTTGTTTTCAATACTTTTAAATCTGCAGCATATATTAAAGTATGACTAACCCTAGGTTCACATCTGTGCGGGTGGTACCGCTGTGGATGCGCACGAAAATCCGTGCAGCGGCACCACCCGCACAGAGAAATGCAGACCCACAGGCGGGTGCCATTAGTTCTAATGGCACGCCGCCCGCACTGGAAAACGCAACCATACTGGCAACCGAGGTTCCCGTACGGGCTGCGTTTTCCAAAGAAGTGCAAGTACTTCTTCCCTGCGTGTCACGGGCACGGGAGTCCATTCCAATGAATGGGCTCTCGTGCCCATGCAAAACGCGGCCTGCACAGCTGCATATATGTGAACCAGGGGTTAAGGCCAAACTTTTTTTTTTAGTTTTGGACAGAGTGGCGAGGGATTAGTACATGCACCTGTGGTGTGTATATATATATATATATATATATATATATATACACCTCCATTAGGTAAATTCACCCTCTCTATTTGACCTGTTTACGATTATCATGAAAGGTGAAAGTAAAAGAAACCTCAAATTTTGGGTTGTCCCCAGAAATGCAATGGGCTTGGTGGGGAATTTTCCAATGGGGTCGTTAATTCTGGTGACATAGGGGTCCCCAAGGAATTCCCTTAATTTGCAAAGATTTTCTCACTTCCTGTTTTGACTATGGGACAGGAAGTGAAGGTAAATCTCCCCAATCGGACAAAGATGGCATAAATTAATACCTGGTGATGCTGTCATAAAAGTATGGAACTGTTCAAGTATGCCCTGGTATAGAATGAAACCCACCCTGGGAAAGGACATGCAGCCATGGCTGAAGTGCATGTAGACAAGAAGAGGATGAAAAGAGGTTCCAGGAGATCAGCACAGCTGAAAAGGAGAAGAAAATGTGAAAACAGGTATTTTATTTTTACAAATGTATTTTATTGGTTTAATTAGGTTACAACAATTAAAAGACACATGGGTTACAATTTTAGCAACCAAAAATTGATTTGATGGGCCAGGTTAGCTTTGTATAACATAATAAGTGAGGTTACAATAGATTGGAAGGCGATCACTTGAAAGTGGTGTGGCCCAGATACTGTTACAAACCTAATCAGGGCTTTATGAGGGATTGGCCAGAGTTTACAGAGGAGTAACCAAAAGCAGGGAGAATGGATAGGCAATAAGGCTTAGCCTAATGACAATAGGAGTATAAAAAGGGTAAAAGGGTAACCCAAGATGGAGAGGGAGGCAGGAAGGGGGAGAAAAAAGGTTGTCAAAGGAGTCAGGGCTGAGGTGAGGGTCCCAGAGATCTACCAGATGGGTGCACATGGGAGTATCATATTGAAATGGTGAAAGTAGATCATCTTGGAAGCAGTAATGTAGTGTTAAAGTTTGGAGGGAGGCAGTCTTCTACCCATGGCTACCAGGTCTTAGACTATTTTGTGACTGTCTTGCAGTACAGCTTTGATCTTAGTGTGGACTATTGCTTGAATCACCCTAGTAGTAATAGGTTAAATTGAAATATTATCTGCTTGGCTGTTCAGAAGTGCTATAAGTGGGTCAGAAGTGATAATTTTTGAGAACAGGGTGGAGAGAATCTGAAAATGATCTGTCCAGAACAAGTGTACCGTGGTGCAGGACCACCACACATGGAAAAAGATGCCTACGTCTTTATTTAGATTTAATCTATTTTGATACTGCCACAAGGGGCAGACATGGCTCTTTGATACAGTATACAAAGCTTTACATTAGAAGCAATATAACCAAATGACAGGCCCATGGAGTGTTCAGTACTGCACCCCTTTCCCACCACACTGGTGGTGCTGAAAATGATTTATTGAGTCATCTGTGTCCTATATAGAATTTTGATAAATCAGCCAACTTTAAGATGAATGCAGATTTTAAAATATGCCATTTTTTATTAGTGATAACAAAGGCAATAAAACATTCAGATAGGAATTCCTTTTCTCGAGTTAGTTGTAGATGTAAAATACAATTTTATCACCCAATGCTCTTTACTATACCCCACCCCATATGAATGATTATGCAGACAGAACCATCAAAACAACAGATAGGTGCAGCTGCATCCCTTTCTGACCTAGATCTTTCAAAGTGATAAAATTCTCCTATGGGAAACATTTGGGTTATTCTAAGAAATCAGTTTATCAAAATGTCTAAATGTATCAACCCTTTGTAAACTACTACTGTAGAATAACAATTGCTTGCAAAAGATTGTTGTGCATTAACTGTATTTTAGACATGATGCAATATATATATATATATATATATATATATATATATAGAGAGCTTTCTAAAGGTGGTATTTATTTAAATTTTCTTTATCTGTTATTAAACTTTGCAAATAAATAAGCTTTCTTCATAAATTCAATCCCAAATGTATTCTGCTACTTTTCTTTGGTAAAAAAAGGTATATGTTACTTATAGTGTGTGAAAGTTATACAGTCTACAAACTACGGTGTATATATATACATTTATTAACCATGGTGTACTAGCTGCCTATCCCATGCCTTGAGGTCAGGACAATAACATTACCAAAATGACCCATTTTTGAAGAGAAGACAAACCAAATAAAGGGATCATAAATCCAAGGAGTATATTAAGGCTATAGGGATGCTTTGGGTACAGGTTAATATTGCATGTCCAAAGTTCAAGGCATAAGCAAAGAAGCAGCACTGCCTGTGTCTCACTTTGCAAAGCCTCTAGTTAATCCTAGGTCTTCTCCAGCCTGCGCAACACAGTGTACCTTCTTCTTGCAGTGAATGCTAGACTCCACCCAATAAGTTTTGTCAGTGTTGATGTCATCAGAAGCACAGACCCCCTTTGTAGTGAGGGTCCAACCCCAAAAGTGAGAGAGTGCCCAAAACGGGATGGTGAAGGTTTCATGGAAGGATTGCACATTATCATGTTATGCATATGACTATCTGGACTCTGTCTTGTTTTATTGGGGCTGTTTTATCATGAAATATTGTATTTATAAATGTCACTTTGTCACAGTTTGGCACTGAATCATTGGAGTGGTTATGTTTTGTATTTTTATCACTATAATTTATATACTGTATATACTGTACATTGTTATGAGAGCTTTGCATTATAATTTTTAATGTAACATTTACACATTGTTTTAAGAGCTTTGCAGTATTCAGTCTAGAGTGCAGCACTTATTATATTATATTTTTTAATTTTGTGCTTGCAGCTTGGTGATTTAACCTAATCTGTGTGCAGGATTATTGCTTTAATAAATTCTGCATCTAATTTCCTGTCACCTTATCACATTTTTTGTGGCCCTGGAGCAGCAGGACAGTAGAAACACCCACAAAATTCTCACATTTTAGAGCATAAACAGTCATTTTTAAGAGGCATGGTACTTCTTTTTCATTTGTTCCACATAATTTTGGAAATGAACATTTATTTTTTAACACAATGTTGTCAATTTAATAGGATATTTTTCACACAAACACAGTATGGGCATACTTAGAATTACACCCCAAAACACATTCTGCTCCAGCCTAATTGGCTGGAGAAAATTTTTGGCATCTTCTCAAAATTGTAAGAAATAATTGCATTACAAGTTTTTGGTGCTTCTGTAATTTGTAATTAAACTCATCTGTGTCAGTTAATAGATCCTAATGTTCCTGTGTCCAACATTGGCAAGAACTTTACAGTCCATGGCACTGTAGCTAATCTCCCTGGACGTAGACGAAAAAGAAAACCTTGATCAAAGATTGCAACAAAGAATTGTTCAAATGGTGGATAAAGAACCTCGACCAACTTCCAGACAAATTCAAGCTGACCTTCAGGCACAGGGTACAACTGTGTCAGCGTACACTATACATCACAAACTGAATGAAAAGGGATGCTATGGTAGGAGACCCAGGATGACCCAACTGCTGACACAGAAACCTAAAAAAGCCAGATTGGAGTTTTCTGAAACATACCTGAGGAATCCAAAAACCTTTTGGGAGAATGTGCTGTGGACAGATGAAACAATATTACAGTTTTTTGGTAAAGCCCATAATTCTACTATTTTCAGAAAAAGAAATAATGCCTTTAAAAAAAGATTACAGTCCCTACAGTCAAACATGGTGGAGGTTCACTGATGTTTTGGGGTTGCTTTGCTGCTTCAGGCACTGGATGTCTTGACAGTGTATATAGCATTATGAAATCCGAAAACTACCAAAGAATTCTGGGGTGCAATGTAGGATCCAGTGTAGGGTAGTGTCGGAAAGTTGGGTCTCCGTTAGAGGTCATGAGTCTTACAGCAGGACAATGACCCAAAGCACACATCAAAAAAACATCCAGAAATGGTTTAAGACAAAGCGCTGGAGAGTACTGAACTGGCCAGGAATGATCCAGATCTCAATCCCATAGAGCACCTCTGAAGAGATCTCAAAACAGAAGTTGGGAAAAGGAACCCTTCCAATCTGAGATACCTGGAACAGTTGGTGAAATAAGAGTGGTCCACAATTCCAGTAAAGAGGTATAAGAAACGTATTGATGGTTACAGGCAACAACTGATTTCAATTATTTTTTCCAAGGGTTGTGCTACCAAATATAAATTGAGGGTGGCAATCATTTTGTTCAGTCCATTTTTGGGGTTTTGCATGGAATGTGTCAGATTTGGCTTTTTGTTTCTCCACTTTTTTGTATCATACCAATACAAACAAAAGAAATAAACATATGAATGCCTAAACATTTGTAATTACTGTATTGCTGGGTGAAGTGGTACAATATCTGACAGAAATGCAGGGGTACCAATATTTTTGGCCGTGACTATATGTAAACTGTGTTATCTGCCAAAGTGTTTGCAAGTTTGAGCGGCCAGTCCAGTAAACCAGGCACCCCTTACAAACAGCACAGTATTGCACTGCCAATGTAGCTTAGTCAAGAACATACCTCTAACCTCGAACAATGAAGGTGCAGCAGCACCTCGATAAGTCATCCTTCTGCTTTCTTCAGTGTGTTTACTGTCACAACATGTCCAGTGTAGCTTGTGAGATCTTGTCATCTGTTGTACCATGAATTACAGGAGCCTGGTATCAAAACAAATTTAGACAAATACTTACCTTAGTTTCATTTCAAATACATCTACTAATTTCTTAAAACGGACGGTACTTGCTTTAATCTGTATTTTTTTTTTATACAGTATATCTATCGGAAGTTCATATGTGTTACTGTGCAGATGTTAATATTTTTGCATGTTAATAGGATATCATGCAGCCATACTGGTCACAGTGATATTAGCGTTACAAGCATTTCTACTTACCTTTGCAGTCTTAATAAACAGGTCATAAATCACTAGGAACCTCAGTCACAGTCTTCATCTTGATAAATTGCTGTCTTAATGTATGTGCTTAAAAGTGTCTGCTGTTGCGAAGATTTACTAATCTATTTAATTAATATGTCAAACATTTAGATATTTCTTGACCTCTTTCTTGCTGCATTTACCACAGCATATGTGTGTTTCCAGACTTAGCTCCCATTTCTTTTTCTCTCAAAATTAGTATGTTCCAGCAATTTTATACTGTGCTGAAACGCAATATTGCACCCAACTCTTCTACCATCTGTCCATTGATGGACTGAGGGTTTTTTTCCAAAATAAAATAAAAACATTGCAGATAATGCTACAAAATTGTAATCTGTAGATAAACTTATCGCTTTGCTTGGTACAGTATAGCATTTATAACATATGAAAGTGAATCTGTACTAAGAAAAATCATGATGACAATAATCCCCAAATGTATTGCTAACTAATATACTGTATATTCCGCATATTAAGCTATTTCAAATAAATAAAGCCAAGAACAGAATTCAGAGAACAACAGTCTTCCTTACTAAAAAACAACAAAATTAGCAGCTCAGTGATATATTAAGCTAAAAAAAAGTAAATAAAAAAGGCAAGGGTTTATTATCACCTTAAGGATTGCTAACAGGAAAAATGAGAAGCTAAGTTGATATAACGCTACATGGTTGCAAGATGACATGACATGAGCACCTAACTGCTACTTAACTAAAGCATGGGCATTGCTAGAATTGTGAAAGACATGGGCATAACAGTCCCTGTGCAGTAGAGCTCAGACTAAGGGAGGGAAAAGCAGTTGTGCTGCTGTGCAAGGAGCATGCAAAAAGGAAGAGAGAGCCAACTGATAGAGTTGAGCTCAGTGTGCGGATTCTCCTTTCAATGTCCAGTCAGAGGCTGGGGAGGGATAAACCCTGTAAGTGTTACCTTACTACATCAGAGAGAAATTAAGTCTCCCACCCTGCTAGGCAGGACTACACTGAGAAAATGTTTAGCTGTTTGCCTGGAGTCCAGCTTTAAGAAAGGGTTCCTTTAAAAGCCCTGACTAACACTTTGTACTATATAGGCTTTCCCTTCTGCTGACAACAATGTGCTGGTAACAGCTTGCAATATTGGACATACAGTATCTAATGAGTGTCTTACCAGTCTTTCTGGTTGTTTTTGCCTAAATTAGAAGTGACAGTGATTGGGTGGATCAGTCACCAGCACTCTTTCTCTACTAGCAGCTGTAATTGAATAAAAAAAAAAAATAGAAAATATGTTTTATTTAATTGGCTACAGTAAATTGAAATCTGATTAGTTATTACTTTGCACACCATTTTTTTGTCTTTCCATTGCTTGATTGAAATGACATGCAAATCGCTGGAAATCCCACATTGGTTAGTAGGGGCAAATTTTTGTGCCATTAATATTATTATTATTATTATACAGGATTTATACAGTGCCAACAGTTTGCTCAGTGCATTACAATATAAAAGGAGACAATACAGTAACGATACAGTTCAATAAAAGAAGGTTAGGAGGGCCCTGCTCCTTAGAGCTTACAATCTAAGAAATTTACAAACTTTGCCATAGTAAGCACTGACAATTTAAAGTATATTTTTTTCTCCTGGAGTAAGAAAACACAGGCCTTACTCATGTCATGTGTTTTGACATTCTTTTACAAACATTCTAAAACATTTAGAAAAGTATATAGATGAAAATAACAAATGAAATGTGTACTTTCCTGATGCCATTGTTAATTTGCTGTTGCTGATGGATAAAAAAAGAAGGTCACTCATATAACTTTTAATATTTCTTTTGATGGGCTTTAGCACAGGCATAATATTAAAAGACTTGGGGTTTACAAAAAAACCTTTATACTCACCTAGGTGGATGCAGCATCGATCTGATTCTGCATCTGTCCCCCGCCACCTCTGCACTGAGAGCTCAGCGATCAAAGACCACTGACCACTCAGTTCTCTCCTCTGTTTTAAGCAGAGAGCTGTGATTGTCAGTCACTGGCTTTCCACTCTGCCCCTCCAACGCTCACTGGAGCACTGGGCTGGGGAGGAAAAGACAGACTGGCTCAGTCTCCTAGCGGCGAAGGTGAGAGGCTGAGTCAGCTGCTGGTTCAGACATCTGCGTGGATCTCGACTGTAGGATCTTTCCCCGAGCTAGACTAAAAACGGGTCACACTCTGATGTCTGCTACCAGGTAATGACCTTTCAGACAGGACATTTTACATCCAGGACTAAGTCAGTTCCAGCATATCCATTTATTCTTGGAATCATTACTTAGAACCTTCAGTTTTAGGGAGCAGTACAGCACAATCTACCTTTTCCAGATGCTGATTGCAGTTTTGGATTCCTGCCTGTGCCTTGGAGCGGCACTACAGCTGGAAAAGTTTCCAAAATAATGTAGGGGCTACTGTTGTTGCTACTGGCAATGCCAGCAGAGACATCTGTGGTGGGGTAGCAGTATAATAAGGAGTGAAGGGCCTTATTGTCCAAACTGGGACCAGCTATTTGTGCCAAGCTCAGGAGGCACATGTGGTATGGTAGAACGTTACCCTACTTACTTTACACATAGGAGGGCAAGCAGCAGATAACCATGCTCTAGGAGATGAGAGGTGCTGCTTTGATGAAGATGTGGAGTTAAAGAACTCCCTATCTTAGAGCATGACTTGGCCATAATTCTTTAAGATGAGAAAATGATGAGTTGCAACTTTTGGAAACTCAACAATTACATAGAATTTTTAGGAGGCTGAAGAAGTGGATTGGGTGAGGAGAGAGCGTGAAGAATCCTGTAATGTAACCTGTCCTTCCCTCTTACTGTCAAACAATAAAAATCCTGAACATTGTCAGATTTTCTAGCTTTTCCTCACTGTACCAAATATGTGTTTGGCTTTGTCCTCTGTGTCTTCACTGTCCCATCATTTCCTTCCCTGGCAAGAAGTAAGTGGAAGCAGTGGTGTGATGTCCATGCCATCATCCTCCTGAACCTCACACAATCACTATAGTATCTCTTAACTATCAGCCTGGATGGATTGCATGATCCAGCCCCTGGCATCATGGGGTAATTATATACTTAAATACTTAATCCTTGCTGATATTGCTGTCGATGTTGTATTGGTGTTCACACTGGGGAGACTCACTCTTTACATTTGTTTAACCATTGTCAATTTTACAATCATTGTCTCTGGGATTAAAAATTGAGGGAAAACCCTAAACTTGTAATTGTCAGGAGCAGGTATTTAGGAAAAGGCTTCTAATCTAAAAAATGTTTCCCTTACACTGGAGAGATTTATTTTCAGTTCCTGTTGTATCCACAGGGCACTATATTAAGCTAAATCTTCTTATTACAGATAACAAATAATTTCCCAATAATTTTAACTATTCCTGATCCTATACAAAACTCAAGAAAAGTGTTTTAGCTTTGGATATACAGTACAATAAATTCCTCCAGCAGTGGGACTGATGGAACTGATTCCATATTAATATTATATAAATAATAGAAATACATTCACAGTTTAAAAATACCCTCACAATGGACACTGCCCTTACTATTACATAGCAATGTTCTTTGGCATGAAAAAGGATGATTTATAGCCTTATAGCAATAAAAACGCAATAGGGTTTTTTCTTCAAGAGGAATTCCTTTATTTTCCAGTGTATAGAACATTATTTTCTCTGAAAAAAAGATAAGCAGACTAAGTTTTCTTTCACATGAGCACATTGTGTAACCCAGTTACAGACGGCTCAAGCATTTCCTCTTAAATATGCTGCTAATGATGGCTCAAGCAGGAGATCATTGGGAGCCTTGAAGAGTAGACATGTCATCTCCCATTATGTGAAATGATTTTTACTTCATCCATGTCAGCAGAAAGCAGCAGACATAGTTCATTCCCTGTAGACACGAGGACACCGTCGCAGTGTTCACCAGAATGCCTGCACTTATGAAAGATTAATGCGTCGAGCTTCCAAAGCACAGGCATGAAAGGCAGTGTTGTCTGCTTTTCTGTATTATAAAGTGTAAATATAGCAGCTTTTTTAGCAGCCAGCTAATGGAAGAATGTGTACCAAAGGGCCCTCCTGTGACATTTATTTAAATTTTTGTATATTATAAATGATTAAAGGCTGTATACTTAAATATTTAGTAAGGGATGATGCATGAAAGAGCTTGTTACTTGGTTTTATTGGTTATATACATTAAGAATATACGTATAATGAAAAGGCATAACTGTTTTTCAGGTTTTTATATTTGTTTGTGATGCCATTTGAGAGATTTTTACCTGACTTACTGCCTCTCTGACCTCATAAAAGAAATAGGAGGAGCGGTTGTCACTAGGGCCGAATTTATCCTTTTGCCTCCTCTAGTCCAGTATCTTGCAGCCTCCTCCCCCATGCTGTTTTTGGTGTTTCCCCCAAACACGCACACGCAATGCAAATGCACTGTTTCAAATGCTGTGAATATGAATAAGAATGCATAATTATAGACATAGTGGATTTAACATTTGTTACCTGTAGTGAAAAACAGAGTTGACTGAAGAAGGGAGCCTGATCCCCGAAACACGCTAGCTTTTCCACTAGATGTTTCAGAGATAGGACGAGCCTCCTAAGGCTGTATTTCTTATGCGCCTGCTGTTTCCATGTGTTTGTGAGTATGTTTTTGTCTCTTGGAATTTATTACATTTTATTAAGGTAATGCACAAGGAGTTTGTACCCTCTTGTGTGTGTTTTTACACTCATTTCCATGCTAATGTAGGCAGAAACACAACCATTTCTGTATTGATGCAAGCAGAAATATGTGCAGAGTGACACAACCATTTCCACATTGATGCAAGCAGAAATGTGTGCACAGCAGGGGCTGTTTCCATTTGGAAACTCGGGCACTGCCCAAGGGCCCGGTGTCAGTAGGGGGCCCCATGAGATGCCCCTGGTACCTTTTTCATAGGCTTTTTTGAGTTAGGCAAGGACACAGGGGCCCCATGATCCCCTATTGCCCGGTGGCCCCATAAGTTGTCAGTCCGCCCCTGGTGCACAGTGCCACAACTATTTCTGTACTGATACAAGAAGAAATGTGAGCACAGTGACAAAAGCATTTCTGTACTAGCAGAAATATGTTAACAGTGATACAACTTTTTCCATAGTGATGCAGGCAGAAACATTCATGCAGAGACATGATAAATATCAAACTGACAGAACTAGGTATGTGTTCACAGAGACACAATGAATACAATACTGGCTCAAGGAGGTATATGCCCACAAAGAAACAATGAGTTGATTAGTAACAAAGCATGAATGTGTTCTCAGAAAGCAAAGCCACTACTGGAGTAACAGAAGAAGGAGGGTGTCAGCAGAGATACAAAGAGAAGTGTAAGAACACAAGCAGACAGATATGTTTATGTAGTACCTATATTGTGGGTTTAGTTTTGTATCACCTAGTGTGGATTTTGTTTGAATGATTTTGGTGTGAAGTTAAGATGCAAGGCTGAATTTGTAGAAAGTAAATACATTTTAGGTGACAAATGTTATGTGTGTTGTAGAAAAACATGAGTTATTAACTGATAACTCCCTTTCCAGGACGATCGCATGAGAGTAGGATCCTACTCTACAAGAAACTCGAGCACAGAGAGAAGTTAAAAGCTCCATACCATCTGCTGCCCCTCAGTAATATCAAAGACTAACCAAAACAAAATCAGAACAATAAAATTAAATTGCTCACCCCCAAACATAACAAACCAAGGGTGGGAACCTTACCATCCTGGAGGATTCATGGAAAAGGAGTTATCAGGTAATAACTCGTGTTTTCCCAAGGCATCCTCTAGGACGGTCACATGAGAGATGCCAATGATGTATAACTAGGGAGGGACACAGCCTGAAGCACTTTCTTGACTAGAGACCATCCTATAATGCCGCACAAAGGTGGATTCAGTAGATTAACTAGCCGCTTTGCAAATCTGCTCAATGGTGGCTCAGCCCTCTTGGTCCAGAAAGTGGCAATTGAACAGTTTGAATGAAATGTAATTCTAGAAGGACAGTCCAATTCGTGGAGACCATAGGCCAGTTTGATGGTAGGTTTAATCAATCTGGCTATGGATACTTTGGTAGCTAGTTTCTCCTTGTTGGCACCACCAAAAAAATAAATACTGCTGAAGATTTTCTAACCTCTTTGGAAACTATCAGGTAATTTAGTATTGTACATCTTTTTACATCCAAAGTGGCAATGTTTTCTTCCTTTTGGTTTTCGGAGGCACTCGAATGGAGGGTAACATTATCACTTGTTCCCAGTGAAAATGTGTAGCAATCTAACATAAGAACATGTAATCTACTCTCAGTACTATTTTGTCAGGGATGATTGTCAGATATGGCTCCTTTACCGACAGTGATTGGAGCTCACTCATTCTTCTTGCTGAAGTTACTGCAACAAAGAAGTCCAGTTTGTATATCAAATATTTCAGAGGTATGTCATTCAGTGTTTGAAGGAAGGTTTTGTGAGTGTTGCTAGATAGACCAATAAATCCCACGATGTCACCCCTAGGACTGGGCAGGGGCTGTAAATAATCTTTTCACCAGAGGTAAAGCTTGCTCTAGAAGAACTGGTAAGACCTCTCTGTGACTACTAAGTGATACCGAGCTCCTAGTCTTCCCCCCAGCCCGCACACCACCCCCCATTGACTTCTCCATCACGTCTAACAATGCCACTATCAGGCCCACCCCCCAGCCAGAGTACTTGGTGTCATTCTGGACTCCACCCTATCCTTCCAGCCCCAAGTCCAATCATTAACAAACTCATGCAGACTCCACCTCCGCAACATCGCCAAAATCCGCACGTTCCTAACCCCGGAAACTACTAAGCAGCTCATCCACTCCCTCATCATATCACGACTCAATTACTGCAACTCCCTCCTCACTGGCCTGCCTCGCCACAGGCTATCCCCGCTTCAGTCGATCCTGAATACGGCAGCCAGACTCGTTCACCTTACCAACCGCTCCGTTTCCGCCACCCCCCTCTGCCAATCCCTCCACTGGCTTCCGATTGCACAACGGATCAAATTCAAAATCCTAACACTGATGTACAAAGCTGTCCACCATACTTCCCCAAATTTCATCACCGACCTAATATCCAAGTACCATCCAACACACACACTCTGCTCCTCACAAGACCTCCTTCTCTCTAGTTCCCTGGTCTCCTCCTCCCATGTCCGCCTCCAGGATTTCTCCAGGGTGTCACCCATCCTCTGGAACTCCCTGCCCCAACCCATCAGACTATCACCTACTCTCCTCTCCTTTAGGCACACCCTGAAAACCCACCTCTTCAGGGAAGCCTACCCCACCCCCTGCTAATTTCCGACCTCCTCCACTCTTCCTACCACTCCATCCCCCACAGCTATCTCCTCCTGTACCACTACCCCCTCCCTCCTAGATTGTAAGCTCGAAAGAGCAGGGCCCTCGAACCCCTCGTGTATCGCATTGTATTGTTATTGTACTGTCGCATGTACTGTCTCCCTTTACAATGTACAGCGCTGAGCGAACTGTTGGCGCTTTATAAATACTGTATAGTAATAATAATAAGCCCATGTCTGCCCTCTTGTAAAATTCCAGGATATCTAGAATATTGCCACAATCAACATTGCTTCTTAAGGCCCATGCTCTGTAAGTCTTCCATACTTTAGCATAGATCTTTGCAGTCACTTCTTTTCTGCTTTTTAGATGTGTAGCAACCACTCTCACAGACAATCTCTTTGCTAGGAAAGTGCTCCATTCAGGATCCATGCTGAAAGCTTTAGAATTCTCAGCTGAAAGTGAAAACATACCATGTTGGTGGAGCAGGTATTTCCTCTCTAACAGCATCCAAGGTGGTTCCTCTGCCAGCATTTGCAGAAAAGAAAACAAGGCCCTCTTTGGCCAGAATGAGGCTACAGCAATCACTTGGCCTTTGTCTACTTGGATTTCTTCAGCACCTTGGTGATCAGCTGTGTTGGAGGGAAAGCTATAAGCATCTATCCCCAGCGCTCGCCTCTATTGTCAAAGGATACAAAATGCCTTGATCTTCCTATTTGCCTCAGAGGCAAACAGATTCACTACTGATGTTCCCCACTGATGTGTTCAATGTGACTTGAAGATCTCCTGGTGGAATTCATATAATCCTTGGTCTAACAAGACTATAGTCTAACAAGACCATGCTAAGAAGGTCCACCAACTGGTTATGTTCTCACTTTATATGAACCACAAAAATGAACTCTAGGTTATTTTGCCCATGCTGGGGTTTGGGAAGCTTTTTCCAGCAATCGTTTTTGCCACCTGATTTATGTATGCCATAGTTGTGATTCTAGTACATGTAGACCCCTTATCTGTTCTGTTCTTGAAATCCTAAGAGGGCCCCTGCGAGGGCATATTGTGAGCTTGTTATATTCTTAAAAACAAAACTTTCGTAATAAAAATATTGAAACAGAAATCCTAAGAGGGATCTGTACATTGCTGTGAGCTCCTCCACATAGGCATCGACCCCTGTGTGAGACCACCCAAGCCAGCAGAAATGGAGGCAAGGGGGAACTAGACAAAAAAAGTCACAAGACAGGAAAGGGAAGGATGCAGCCCATTGCAGCCTGCCAGCATCCTCCCCACATCCTCTCTCCCTCTCTGTAAACACAGGACCACTTTGCCTGCACCACATTAGAGGGTAAAAGAGAGGTATTCCCAGGTGCCTCCACGAATACACATGAACTGAGGAGCAGCAGATGGTAGGGAGCTTTTAACCACTCTCTGTGCTTGTGTTTCCTGTAGGGGGAGGGATCTATCTCTCAGGTGACCCACCTGGATTTTGACTTGGGAAATGAAAGTTACAGTATGTATGTAAATTTGAATGAGAGGGGGGAAAAAGCTAAGAAAGAAATAAGAAAACTGTAAGTGGCCTTGATACTAAGCTCCCTGTTCAACTGCCCAGCAGGCAACTCTGTTATTGCCTCTCCTTCTCCTCCTATCTGCACATGCACCCCAACACAGCCTTTCTAATTGGTGGAGGGTGTTTTTGGGTGTCAGAAATGGTACATTGCTGTGCACAAGAGGAAAGGGAGGTTGGCACCTGGCCTCTGTACAAATCCCCACTGGAAACTTTAACTAACTTTAACTAGCTTTGGTGACTAAGTGCTGCTCTTGGTATGAGTTTAGAGGTTAGTGGTATGTAATGCAGAATTCAGGGGACAAGAGTAAGTAACACTGAGTGTAGGAGTCAGTAGTCATTTCTGAAAAGTTCAGTGGTCAGTAGTATGTAATGCAGAATTTAGGGGTCAGTAGTAAATAACCCAGAGCTCAGAAGTAAATAATACACAGTTCATACAGTGTCTTGAAAACGTATTCATATCCCTTGACATTTTCCACATTTTGTCATGTTACAACCAAAAAAGTAAATGTATTTTATTGGGATTTTATGTGATAGACCAACACAAAGTGGCACATAATTGTGAAGTGGAAGGAAAATTATAAATGTTAAAATTTTTTACAAATAAATATCTGAAAAGTGTGATGTGCATTATTCACCCCCCTTTACTCTGATACCCCTAACTAAAATCTAGTGGAACCAATTGCCTTCAGAAGTCACCTAATTAGTAAATAGAGTCCACCTGTGTGTAATTTAATCTCAGTATAAATACAGCTGTTTGTTAGAGAACAATAGTGAACAAACAGCATCATAAAGACCAAGGAACACACCAGACAGGTCAGGGATAAAGTTGTGGAGATGTTTAAAGCAGGGTTAAGTTATAAAAAAAATATTCCAAGCTTTGAACATCTTATGGAGCACTGTTCAATCCATCATCTGAAAATGGAAAGAGTATGGCACAACTGCAAACCTACCAAGACATGGCCATCCACCTAAACTAACAGGCCAGGCAAGGAGAGCATTAATCAGAGAAGCAGCCAAGAGGCCCATGGTAACTCTGGAGGAGCTGCAGAGATCCACAGCTTATGTGGGAGAATATTAGTCATGCACTCCACAAATCTGGCCTTTATGGAAGAGTGGCAAGCAGAAAGCCATTGTTGAAAGCCATAAGAAGTCCCATTTGCAGTTTGCAAGAAGCCATGTGGGGGACACAGCAAATGTGGAAGAAGGTGCTCTGGTCAGATGAACCCAAAATTGAACATTTTGGCCTAAAAGCCAAACGCTATTTGTGGCGGAAAACTAGCAGTGCACATCACCCTGAACACACCATCCCCACCGTGAAACATGATGGTAGCAGCATCATGTTGTGGGGATGCATTTCTTCAGCAGGGACATAGAAGCTGGTAAGAGTTGATAGGAAGATGGATGGAGCCAAATACAGGGCAATCTTAGAAGAAAACTTGTTAGAGTCTGCAAAAGACTTGAGACTGGGGAGGAGGTTCACCTTCCAGCAGGACAACGACCCTAAACATACAGCCAGAGCTACAATGGAATGGTTTAGATTAAAGCATATTCATGTGTTAGAATGACCCAGTCAAAGTCCAGACCGAAATCCAATTGAGAATTTGTGGCAAGACTTGAAAACTGCTGGGTCTTCTCTCTTCCAGAGATTTACGGTTCAGTGCTTCTCACATCCTCTCCTCTTCTTCTGGGGCCACCCTCTTCTTGTTTCGGCCAATATCCTGGTAGCTGGCTCCATTCTTCTGGACTGCATTGCATATGTGCCACAGTCAGTGTACAGATGAAAAAAACATTGCTAGCAGGCCATTTTTAATGCAAATTTTAACGCTACTTGTTTACTGCATGGCCATCCTTGTGATGGTTCACTGAATATGTACTGTGTACAAAAACCTCTCTTTTTTCTGGGCTACAGTAGGCGATCTAAAAATAGAGCAAATACTATTTAAATCTGAGGAATTGTACCTGTACAAAATGGGACTGCCAATTAAACTGCAAATTAATGTTTATCATAATTATGTTTTCATTATGCAGGGAGAAGCTTTGTGCTTACGTGCAAAATAACCAAGGACAATCTTGGAATGTTAACTGTCATTTCGTATCCTATTTTAAAGGTACAGTTAGTGAAAGATATTTTCTGCATGTTCTAGGCCAAACATTATCTTGGTAGTTTATTTATAATTAATTAGAAACCTAAAGGTGTGTTAAGGCTGCAGATGATGTTTCCTTTGCAATGGTGCAACAATCCCATCTATAATTACTAGAGATGGGAAGGCCTGGAAAAAAAAACAGAAACATTGGGAATTTTTTTTTTTCTAAAGCTGTTTTTTGTTTTCTTTCTGGAAAAATTGGGAAAAAAAGAAAGAAGTGTTGAATATGCTCTTTTACGATGATAAATAATATATCTATGACATGGTATTCAGACTATATAACATGAAGACCTTAAAGCGGAGTTCCACTCGATCTATCAAAAAATAAAAGTCAGCAGCTACAAAAACTGTAGCTACTGACTTTTAAAAAACAGCCACTTACCTGTCCCTCGGTCCCGTGGTGTGTCCCCTGCAGCTCGTTTCACCAGCTGTCCTGTATTCCAGGAGGCTGGCATCTTCAATGTGGGCACCCTGCTGTGATAGCTTGTGGTTTCACAGCTGGGTACCCACTGCGCATGCGTGAGTAGCGCTGCGCTTCATGAATGGTCCTGTAGTCTTCTGGGACCTGTCACGTGTCCCAAAAGACTACAGGGAGGGAGGACACCTTCTGTTTCCGATCGCTGTGGTGATCGGACCGGAAGTGGGAGCGGGTACCTGTCAAATTCGTGTACCGGCTCCCCCCTCTCCCGCTCCCCAAAGGTGCCAATCCTTAATGGGGAGCAGGGGAGCCGTCCTTAAAGTGGAACTTCCGCTTTTGGGTGGAGCTCCGCATTAATGAAAGATTTCTGAGACTTTATGTGAAGTCTTAAATTATTGCAACTGCTCTCATCGCATAATGTTTTACCTATTTGATTAGAGGAGAAAATCGGGTGCATTACCAGAATCAATGGCCTATGATCAGCCTATTAAAGAATACAAACAATGGTATGTTAAAAAAAAGAGTCCTTAGAAGTCCTTAACCAATTCAATACCGTGCAATTTTACACTTTCCTGCCCAGGCCATTTTTCAGGTTTCAGCGCTCTCACATTGTACCCAAACTAAAATTTTATCATTTTCTTCACATAACTAGAGCTTTTGGAGGTATTTAATCGCTGCTGGGGTTTTTATTTTTTGCTAAATTAACAAAAAAAGAGCAAAAATTTTGAAAAAAAACCACACGTTTTTCTCTGTTTCTGTTATAAAAATTTGCAAATAAATAATTGTTCTTCATAAATTTAGGCCAAGATGTATTCTGCTACGTCTTTGGTGAAAATAACCCAAATTAGGATGTATTTTTTAGTTTGTAGGAAAGTTATAGAGTTCACAAACTATGGTATAGATCTGAATATTGATCAATCCTGAAGTACTGACAACCAATCTAATTTCTTGAGGTCTAAGAATGTCAGAACAGTACAGATATCCCCAAATGACCCCTTTTTGCAAAGTAGACAGTCCGACGGAACCAGCATGGAATGCACAGGCGGGAGTGACATCACCAGTAGGAAGAGAAGCTCGGGACCAGTATCAGGCTATGTGCTCAGAGCAGCTTGCTCCTTCTACAGGCCTGGGGTTGTATTGCTATTACTGTCCTTATATAGAAAGGAAGAGGGGGGAGGAAGGAACAGCGCCGTGAGACTACAAAGATCAGCGGACCAAATACCTTAACAATATTAAGTATTAGGGGAGCATACTGATAAGACATGACCTGATGCTTCACAAAATGTTAGCAAAAACCAAAAATTATATAGAAGACAATAAATAAATTAAGAGCATAATTACATATGGGTAAAAATGGGAGAGGATTGTTACAAGCAAGTACAGGCGTACCTCAGTTTACAAATTTAATTAATTCTGCGGGACTTTTCGTATTGCGGAAGATTTGTAAACCAAACGTGGTTTCCCTTAGGAGTAAATAAAATTGAAATTGGTGTAGCGCTAATAACAAATAAATGTATACAAAGTGCTTGAAGCTCTAGCACATAGTCATAGGGGGTATGCATACCCCCTATGACTATGTGCTAGAGCATGGAACGCGTCAGTGAGGAGCTACAGCGTCTTGACGTCACACCGCTGCTGGCGGCCATCTTGGACACACATGGTCAGTCTGTTTGTTTTCTGTTTATGCACCCTGATTTGGGAATAAAAATCCTTTGATAAATACAGTATCATGCTATGTGGCATCCTTTTTTGGGCTCTCTGTGAGTCTACCATTCACAGAGCCTATCTTAGAGGAAACCTGACTTTACTGTTACTAATTGGAGGACCCTGAAGCGAACAGGAACCTGGCCATGCACCATAGTGGATGATCTGGCTGACCTGATGAGACAGTTATATCTCAAATGCGTAATTAATCGCGCATCTGGTGAGTGCGGTCACACCATCTAACACTCTGGAAATTGGAATATCTATTTTGAGATCTCTTATGATCCCCACGTTCAATTAATTGGACTTTCACCTATCACTTTAACCACTTCAGGTGGTTTTGATTGTGCACTTTATATTTATTGTATTTATATATGTTTCATCTTCAACACCTATGTCACTATTTTGAATTTTTTTGCACTGTCGGCACTTTATATGTTATATGAGTTGAATAAGTCATCATTCTCCATCTGCATCAAGCACTTCGTATACATTTATTGGTTATTAGCGCTGCACCCATTTCAATTTCATTTACTCCTAGGAGGTTTCATGGTTACCTTTTGGTGTTTCAGCAGCTTTTATTTGTAGCGCTCGCTTAGTCTCTTTATATATCGGGTTTCCCTTTGGAATGCATTGAAAACCATTTAATCCGTTCCGGAGGTCAGAGAAAAGTACAATAAAAGTCTTATCTGTTCAAAACTCTTAATAAAGTGCACTTTGAAGGCATAGTACTGTACAGGGACATGATTAAAAAAAAATTTGTAAATGCATTGAAAACCAATTAATCCGTTCCGGAGGTCAGAAAAAAGTAAAAAAAAAATGTATCTGTTCAAAACTCTTTATAAAGTGCACTATAAAGGCATAGTACTGTAAAGGGACATGATTAAAAAAAATTCGTAAATGCATTGAAAGCCAATTATTCCGTTCCGGAGGTCAGAAAAAAGTAAAAAAAATTCTATCTGTTCAAAACTTTTTATAAAGTGCACTTTAAAAAACCAATTAATCCGTTCGTATTGCGAAAAAAATTGGTAAGCCGAGGCATTGTTTTCAATGGATTTTCATTCGTAAATCGAAAATTACGTTAACCAAGGCATTCGTAAACCGAGATATGCCTGTATACAGAAAAGTCTGCAAGTATATAACCATGCCTTTATACTCATATGTGAAAAAGGGGCTATTGTATAAAAGACCATAACATAAATAAAATAATTAGAGTTACAAAACATTTTTAAAAACATTATAAGAGATTCTAGAAATAACGTGATACTTACTTGTACTTGTACTTATAGTGATACAGAAACTCCCATAGACCTTATGGGTCCGATATCCTGTAATAGAAAGGACCCTATAGGTCCACTATGGAATAAGGAAATAGGACAAGCATGTTAGACTGGGTTTTGGTGGGAAATACTGTATAAAGTAATGACGAGAGCTGTAATTGTACCCAATGATTATTGAATTGCCAGGAGAACGAATGGGTCATAACAGTATGTGTGTTTTGATTTCCTCATTTAACCCCCCCCCCCCCCCATCCCCAGTTGAGTGTGCCGAGGGGATAGATCCAGTACGTTGTCTTTTGGCACAAACTTTTAAAACGTTCAGCTGCAAGGAATGACCACTGAGCACCTCATCTGTCATCTACTAGGTGGTGGAGTGTAGCTTGTGTTTCCCACAATTCAGCCCTAAACTGGTATTAAACCCAAAACCAAAAATGTAATGTATTGTAGCTTACTAAGCCTTTATTATGGTTACTGCAGTATTTTTTAAAGCTTATTTTATTTTATTTTTACCTGGTGATCCAGCTATTGACATACTTTTTTTTTTCAGCCAGTGAGTGGAGATGGAAAAGTCTCCAACATGTCCATTTGACAGCAGTCAATCGACTTCTTTCAAGCAAGGAAGGCCACGCACTGGTCAAAATTTAAATAGTGTATGGCCACCTTTATGGTGTCTCCATTCTGGATGGAGGAGATTTCTGTGGACAGTAGTATTGTCAATCTGCAGATAAGGTAATGAAAAATGCACTAGCATGGACATTATTAACAATTTAAATGCCATAATGCTCATACTAGCACATTATGGCATTAACCTGCAGTCGATATGGTTCAAAAACATTTTTAAACAGGGTTTAGTACTGCTGTAAAGAGAAGAAATAACAGTGAGAACAGACATATTGCAGTGTTGCAACAATTTTAGTGCATAAAATTTAGTGCCTAATTTCCTCTTGCAGTCCTTAGTTAGCCGGGAAGCAGCTTAAGGGCTTGGTTATTATTCATTTAATTAAATAGAAATGAGGCAATATTTGTACATATATAGAAAGATTTTATTTAGTAGCCTACACTGATATGAAAAAACATAAAGCTGTGAATTTAACTAGCTAAATTGCTTATGATACGTATTAAAACAATAGTTTTTATCAGACACAAAAATGTGTGAATCAAACATTTGATTTAAAAATGCATAAGCAGAGATTGTCTTCAGTAAAAACTGCCTGTGAAAATGATCAGTAGATCCAGAGATAGCCATAGTTGATGTCATATTACAAAACTTGATTTTACAGAAAAAGTCAAGCTTGGCCCAGTCTCCTGAGCGTTCCTATTAGTCTTATACAATGTTCTTATTCAAATTCCTTTATATTTACCTTAACTATGTAGTGCAAGGATCTGCTTGATTATAGACAAATTGAAGGTGTTTAGGTTTGACCTCATATTATATGGTTTTGGTAATTCTAAAGGAAAATTGTATATTGTATGGCCAAGCCTTAGGAACATCACAATGCTGATATGATGTGGTTTATGTTGCTGTGCGAAAAAATGCTGCATGTAAATGTTAATACACCGCACTGATGTCTAAAGACCTGAATAAAGTGTCACCTCGACTCTTCAAAATAAATAAATAAATCTTAAAAAAAAAAAGAATAAAAAGGAGTAAAGAGTAAGTTGTGCAATGTGTTAAGTGGCGCATAGCACCGCTCCCCTGCCAGAGCTCACACTGACAGCTGCCCACGCAACTTAATGCTGCATTTTACCATGTGGGTTAATGTGAAAAAGGCCTAATGGTGATGGTCAGCTTAACTTACCAGTAGAGAGGCTTGAGAGGCATGAGTTGATAAGGCCAAAATAGACCTTTAGGCCCCTTTCACATGACTGTCCCGATCGGGAACCACTATGGACCAGCAAGTGTAAACGGACTTGTGTCCATATACACCCACCTACCTCCAATCTGATCCGGTCCACTAAAACAAATGGAAGGGAATTCATCCTCCTCTGTGTAGGTGGATCTGAGTGCAGATGGGTGTGACAGCAGAGTCCATCTAAGCCCAGCTACCCATACAATAACTGAAAAATATAGCAACTAAAATAAATGATTGGGCAGCTGTCACAAGTTAGCTTGCAGCCTCTTGTTTGTTTGTCCTACCTCCTTGCTGTTCTTCACATATGTGTTTCTCTGTGCTCACCTATGGGCGTCGTCTACTATTCCCTGGGTTTTATGTGCTTTTCTTTCATCACTTCCTGGCCCGCCTCCTAGCTGACCTGTCTATTTAAGACATGCTCAGTCTGTCTCACTTTGCTTGAGCAACGTTTGTTGTCTGAGCTCCTCTGTGGTCCTCTGAGAGTCCGTTCTAGTATATCTGTGTACTGACCCCGGCTTGTCCCTGACATTCCTCCTATATTGTCTATCCGTGTACCGACCTCGGCTTTGTTCCTGACATTGCCTGTCTTCCGCCTGTCCTGACCTCGGCTAGCCTACTGGATCTCCTGAGTCTACTCCCATCGTACTCTGCTCCTGCTAGCGGTCTCTTCTACCTCAGCTGGGTGTACCTGGGGGCCGCGACCTGGTCCCAGCCTGCTGCAAGTCCATCCCCACCATCAGGGGCTCTGGTGAACAAGCAGGCTGGGGCTTAGACTCCGCGCTCTGGGGAACCCCAAGCTGTGGATTAAGAGCTCACTACCACAGGTGCTGACAGTTTGCTCAGGCCATGAGCTCCTCGGAGACACCGCAGCCTCTCCTAGAACAACTTCAGGGCTTGGTGCAAAGAGTCGATGTCCAGCAGGCCTATCAAGAACAGAATATGCATTATCTGCAGGAACTCTCCTCCCGGTTGGATCAGCTACAGGCAGTGTCCACTTCCTCATCCCCTGCTTCGGCTTTGGTTTCAGGCCCTGCTCCGGCTCCTGCTGTTCTACCTTCTACCCCTGTGGAACCCCATCCTTCGAGACTCCAGCTGCCTCCACCACCTCACTTTTCTGGTGATCACAAGGCCTGTCGAGGCTTCATCAATCAGTGCTCGATTCATTTTGAACTAGCAGCTGATCATTTCCCTACCGATCGTTCCAAGGTGGCATACATGATCTCCGTCCTTTTAGGTGAAGCACTGGCTTGGGCCTCGCCACTGTGGGAGCATCAAGACCACACTATCTCCAGTCTCCCAGCCATCCAGCAAGCTTTCCGGAAAACGTTCGATGTGCCCGGCAGGACTTCATCGGCTGCGGGAGCCCTTCTTCGGCTACGCCAAGGTAGCATGACGGTTGGTCAGTATGCAGTCCGGTTTCGCACCTTGGCTTCAGGACTTGCTTGGAATGATGAGGCCCTTTCTGCAGCCTTTTGGCAGGGTTTAGCGGACCAGGTTAAGGATGAATTAGCTGGAAGAAACATACCCACCATCCTGGATGAGTTGATTGCTCTTAGCATCCAAATTGATGTCCGCTTCCAGGAACGAGATCTGGAAAAGTCTGGTCCACGTCACTCCCAAGTGGGTTCGTTTGCTCCTGTTTCCCAAAAATTCCTTGTACCACCTACCTCTGCAGCTGGGCCGACTTCCGAGGAACCAATGCAGCTAGGCCGTACACGCCTCACTCCACTCCATCGCCTAAGACTTGGTCTATGCCTTTACTGTGGGGCTAAGGGTCATGCTATTAAGTCTTGTTCAGTCCGACCGGGAAACTCCCGGGTCTAGGTCACTTTGAGGGAGTCGATCTAGACCAGAACCTGAACTCCGCTTCCTTCCCTCAAATTGTTATGCCTGTCTCCATCCATTGGGCTCTGAACTCATACCAGGTTTCGGCTTATGTGGACTCTGGGGCAGCCGGGAATTTCATAGAACAACCCTTGGCCGCTGAAATGGGCATTCCTCTTGTTCCCTTGATGATGCCCCTATCAGTAACTGCAGTTGATGGCTCTACCTTGGCTTTAGGACCTCTACGCTTTCGAACTATCAGCATAACCATGCATGTGGGCGTTCTTCATCATGAGATAATTACCTTTCTGGTCCTTCCTAAGTCTTCAAGTCCCATCATTCTGGGACTTCCGTGGTTGCAGAGACATTCACCCTATCTTGACTGGAACTCTGGCCAAGTATTGTCGTGGGGCTCACAATGCCATCAGACTTGTCTTCCTAAAGTGAGTCCTCCTAGATGTGTACCCGTGGCGGAGGTCATCACCTCTCCAATACTCCCTCCGCACTATCAGGTCTTCCAAGATGTCTTTTGCAAGAAAGCTGCGGATTCCCTGCCACCTCACCGTCCCTATGACTGTGCTATCGACCTCCAATCTGGGTCTTCTCCACCACGAGGTAAAGTTTACCCTCTCTCCATTCCTGAGACTCAAGCCATGTCCAAATACGTCCAGGAGAATCTGCAGAAAGGTTTTATCCGTAAGTCCAATTCTCCTGCTGGGGCTGGCTTCTTCTTTGTGGAGAAAAAAGATGGTTCGCTACGACCCTGCATAGATTATAGAGGTCTCAATGCTATCACCGTTAAGAATCGGTACCCCTTACCTCTGATTTCTGAACTCTTTGACAGACTCCGAGATGCTCGAATTTTCACTAAGTTAGATCTCCGTGGAGCATACAATCTGGTTAGGATCCATGAGGGTGATGAGTGGAAGACAGCTTTCAATACCAGAGATGGGCATTTTGAATATCTTGTGATTCCCTTTGGCTTGTGTAATGCTTCCAGAACTTCGTTAATGACATTTTTTCTGATCTGCTGTATGTTTGTGTCATTGTCTATCTGGATGATATACTCATTTTTTTTTTCTCCAGATTTAGAGACTCATCGTCAGCATGTGAGTACTGTTCTCTTCTTCTCTAAGAAATTTTCAGATGCTGAAAAGAATTACACTATCGGTGATCGGGAATTGCTGGCGATAAAGCTGGCACTGCAGGAATGGCGACATCTGCTGGAGGGATCCCCACATCGCATTCTGGTTTACACTGATCATAAGAACCTCCAGTATCTCCAGTCCGCCCAGCGTTTGAATCCCAGACAAGCACGATGGGCTCTTTTCTTTGCCAGATTTAATTTTGACATTACCTTTCGGCCCGGTTCCAAAAATGCCCTTGCGGATGCCTTGTCTAGATCATTTGACAGTGCTGATTCTGAATGTCATATTGAATCAGAACCTATCATTTCTGCCAATCGGATCCTAGCCACCACTCATCTTCAGCCTAAACGCATCCCACCCGGAAAGACCTTTGTGGTCCCCACCCTTCGTCCAAAGCTACTCAAATGGACACACGACTCTCTGGACATCCTGGGGTACTACGCACCTGTGCCTTCCTGCAGCATCATTACTGGTGGCCCTTGCTGCGAAAGGATGTTGAAGAATATGTCCAGGCTTGCGCCATTTGTGTGCAATCTAAGTCCTCCACGTCTGCTCCAGCAGGTCTCCTTTTACCTTTACCGGTTCCAAATGAGCCTTGGCGTTGCATTTCCATGGACTTTATTTCTGAACTACCCTCTTCTGCTGGTACCACTGTTATCTGGGTGGTGGTGGACAGGTTTTCTAAAATGTGCCACCTAACTCCACTTCCGGGACTTCCTTTGGCCGTTACGTTGGCCTCCACC
Source organism: Staurois parvus (assembly GCF_062004578.1). Lineage (NCBI taxonomy): Eukaryota > Metazoa > Chordata > Amphibia > Anura > Ranidae > Staurois > Staurois parvus. The sequence continues at coordinate 10,242,564 of NW_028317809.1, forward strand.
TTCATTAAGGAGATTTTCCGTCTTCACGGTATGCCCTCTCACATCATTTCAGATAGAGGGGTTCAATTTACAGCTCGCTTCTGGAGGGCTCTAGCCACGTCCTTCGGAGTCGAGTTGGATTTCTCTTCAGCCTTCCATCTGCAGTCTAATGGCCAAACCGAAAGAGTCAACCAAAACATGGAACGCTATATTCGTGCCTTCATTTTGGCCCATCAGGATGATTGGGTAGACCTTCTACCATGGGCTGAATTTGCCCTTAATAACCATGCCAGTGCCAGTACTGGCGAGTCCCCCTTTTTCACGGTGTATGGTTATCATCCTTTGGTGCCATTTCCTGTTCCTATCTCTTCTACGGTTCCCGCGGCTGCAGATAAACAACGATCCTTCAATTCCATCTGGGCAGAGGTTTCCAAGAATTTACATCTGGCAGCTTCCAAGTACAAAACGGCTGCAGATCGTCATCGCCGCGTAAGTCCCAAATTCCTCCCTGGTGACAAGGTTTGGCTCTCTACCAAGAATATCCATCTACGAGTACCCTCTATGAAATTTGCCCCTCATTTCATTGGTCCATTTACCATTCTCCGCCAGGTCAATCCTGTTGCTTTCAAACTGCGCCTCCCTTCACATCTGAGAATCCCTAATGTTTTCCATGTTTCTCTTCTGAGACCCTATATTATCAACAGGTTTTCCCGTCCTGATCATCATCCTTCCCCAATAGCGAGTACTTCGGATCAGTATGAAGTCAAGCAAATCTTGGATTCTAAGTTCATCAGAGGGAAGCTTTTGTATCTTATTGACTGGAAGGGATATGGTCCTGAGGAGAGGTGTTGGGTTCCTTCTGCTGATGTTTCTGCTCCCCGTCTGGTGGAATTTTTTCATCGGAAGTTTCCCCTTAAGCCTGGCCCTAAAAAAGTGGGGAGACCTCGTAAGAGGGGGGATACTGTCACAAGTTAGCTTGCAGCGTCTTGTTTGTTTGTCTTACCTCCTTGCTGTTCTTCACATGTGTGTTTCTCTGTGCTCACCTATGGGCGTCGTTTGCTATTCTCTGGGTTTTATGTGCTTTCCTTTCATCACTTCCTGGCCCGCCTCCTAACTGGCCTGTCTATTTAAGACATGCTCAGTCTGTCTCACTTTGCCTGAGCAACGTTTGTTGTCTGAGCTCCTCTGTGGTCCTCTGAGAATCCGTTCTAGTATATCTGTGTACTGACCCCGGCTTGTCCCTGACATTCCTCCTATATTGTCTATCCGTGTACCGACCTCGGCTTCGTTCCTGACATTGCCTGTCTTCCACCTGTCCTGACCTCGGCTAGCCTACTGGATCTCCTGAGTCTACTCCCATCGTACTCTGCTCCTGCTAGCGGTCTCTTCTACCTCAGCTGAGTGTACCTGGGGGCCGTGACCTGGTCCCAACCTGCTGCAAGTCCATCCCCACCATCAGGGGCTCTGGTGAACAAGCAGGCTGGGGCTTAGACTCCGCGCCCTGGGGAACCCCAAGCTGTGGATTAAGAGCTCACTACCACAGGTGCTGACAGGAGCACAGTGGATAGATGGCTAGCACTTCCGCCTGGAAGTACTAGGGTCATTGGTTTGAATCCCAACCATGGCACCACCTGCCTGGAGTTTGCATGTTCTCCCTGTGTCTGCGTGGGTTTCCTCTGGGTACTCCGGTTTCCTCCCACATGCCAAAGACATGCTGGTAGGTTAATTGGATCCTGTCTAAATTGTCCCTAGTATGTGTATGTATGAATGTGAGTTAGGGACTTTAGATTGTACACCCCTTGAGGGTTAGGAACTGATGTGAATGTACAATATATATGTAAAGTGCTGCGTAAATTGACGGCGCTATATAAGTACCTGGAATAAATAAATAATAAATTTAGCAAATACAATTGCTGCACAAGTCATACTGTAGTTTACTGTTATTAAAAAAAATGACCTTTCCTTTTCAGGAAAGCCACTGTGATTTTCGGTATTACAGTATATAGCTGAAGTCTACCAAAATGGTAAGGGTTGTCACTATTGGGCTACAGATTTCAGGAGGGAAACCTCTGACTGTTCTGTTCAAACAGTTTAAAATAATCTGCCTTCTCAGACAAAGTAGATGAAATTCTAGAATTAATTTCACCTAGTACTAATATGAATGCTTCTATCATAAATGAGAAGGCCTGTCTGCTGTTATTGGACAATTGAGCAAGAAAAAGATTGTCTAAGGGTTACCGTGCTTGAACTTAAAGCAGAGCTCCGCCCAAAAGGGGAAGGTCCGCTTTAAGGCCTCGTCCCCCACATCCCTTTAAGAATCGGCACCTTTGATGAGTGGGTACTCGATTTTGACAGGTACGCACTCCCACTTCTGCTGCAATTGCCTAGGCAATAGGAAGCAGAACTTGTCCTCCCCCCTCCCTTCCCGTAGTCCTCAGGGATACGTGACAGGTCCCAGAAGACTATGGGACCATTCATGCGCAGTGGGCACCTGGCTGTGAAGCCTCAAGCTGTCACAGCCGGGTGCCCACACTGAAGATGCCGGAGCCAGGGAGAGAGGACAGCCGGTGAAACTGGCTGGGGTGAGGACCCTGCAGGAGATAGGTTAGTGTTTGTTAAAAGTCAGCAGCTACAGTTTTTTTAGCTGTTTTTATTTTTTATATTGTGATTGGAGCTCCAATTTAGGTGTTCATTGTACAGTTTTTCTGGAACTGGAATGCCCTGGAACTGAACTATCCCATTTGAAACCATATACTTTACTTTCCATGCATATTTGATGAAGCAAAAAAACCACATGTGGTATGAACTGACCCTAAGATCACATAGGTGAAGATCCTTATCCTTGAATTAAAGCTTTGTGAAAAATGCATACTATGAGTTGCTACAACAATCAGTATTCAGTAACCCAAATGCTTTTCCTCACAAAGCACAGATGTTTCAACCTGCCAGTTCACAAAGGTATTCATAGTGGGCATGTTACTCATCAAGTAAAACAGCTCAAAGGGAAACCCTCAAAACAGGAAGAAAAACACCTTAAGCTTTGTTAACATCCGAAGTTGCAGAATGAGGTTATTTTACATTTGTTCTAAACAATTTTGTTTCCCTCTAAAATACACATCAAAGGAATAAGCACAGAAACCATTTCCCAGGCAACTCTCTAGGAGATGCTACAGGCAACACAGGTCACTGGTTCCTCCTTGTCAGAGTATACTGCACACCTCCATCACAAAAGATTGTATCTAGGGAGTGATTACCCAAGATCCCCTTGAAATTCATGAATGAGAGCCAGCAACATAAAACAGGAAACCTTGGTCTAACATCTGGCATCCTTCAGCCTTGTAGGACAAAAAGAAAACTCAAAAGTTGGTATTTGTACCTATGCTTCTGTTTAGATGTCCTAGATCTAGGGAAGGATGTTAACCCTTGTCATTCACTTCTGAAACGTTGAATAAGAAAGTTTAATTTGCTGATCCTTTAACATGAATGATCAAATATTTTAATGCAGGATAATTATACCTGTAGTTATCAGAAATAACGAGAGACGTTCAGATGCTATGCAGTCACATTAAATGACAAGCAGAAAATTACAGCTAATGAGAGTGCAGTTGTCTGGTAATTACTTCATTTAAATTATATGAATCAATCAAACATGACATCAAATCATAGTGATTAATTATAACACCATTCTGATTTCAATGTATTATAAAAAATGAACAAAATCTAATTGTATTACACCTCTAAGGTTTCTACACTCATTAACCCAATTACATGATGAATATTATCCCTGTAAAAATTAAATAACATTGCTTACTTAGAAAACTCTATTTTTCTGCGGTTATATGCTTTATACAATAGGATACAAAATTTCACATTAGGGCAAAACTCGATGTTGATAAAAGATTGAGTCTATCCCTTAGATAATAACTCAGCCTGCAAAAGTTCCACCCCTTGTCTTCACATACATTAATGTGTATGCACGGCCAAGACTTTTTTCAAAGTTTCAGATCGGTAAGGGTTTAAAACCTTGTAAGTATATTTTTTGCTGTCTCTGTCCTATTGGAAATATTTCCTTTCACTTTCTGTTCCCCAGACACAGTAGTAAGTGAGAGGAAGTTTTCAACAGTAGTCACTGGAACAGATGCCTGCAAAGGAAGATTGACCCCACCTTATATTCTGGAGACAACTGAAAAATGTTTGATTTTCCATCACTTTCTGTCTCAGTGGTGATAGTCCCCAGGACACATAGAGGGAGTTAATCTACAAAGCAAGCACATAATAAAAACTTGAAATGTCAAACCTAGGGTTACCCAAATCCATAGCTCAGCTCAAGATTCGCTCTTCTTATCATACATAGACAATCTGGGTGCTGGCTACTATTATCCACCTCCACTGTCCACCAAAGATATGAAAAAAATATCAGCTACACTCTAAATGTAGCTACCCTTGCTGTATTTATTGACTGTCACCAAAGTGCATGTAAAATGTCTCCACCCAAAGCCTTCCTTTTTGATGCGTTTTACCCAGGGGTGGACTGACAACTTATGGAGCCCCCCGGGCAATAGGGGATCATGGGAACCCTATGTCCTCGCCCACACTCAAACCACACCCAAAAAAGCCAATGAAAGGTACCAGGGGCATCTCATGGGGCTCCCTACTGACCCTGGGCCCTCGGGCAGTGTCCGAGTTTCCAAATGGTCAGTCCGCCCCTGGTTTCACCACTCCTGGCTTGCTCACAAGGATAGGGAAAGTGCTTCCCTATCCTTGTGAGCTAGCCAGGAGTGTTGAGACGCATCAAGGAAGGTTGGTTTTTGGGTGGAGACTTGTCTATGCAGTCACTTTGCTGACAATCAATAAATACAGGGAGAGGAGCTATGTTTGGTTTGCATCTGATAATTTTTCACGTTTCTGGCAGCCAAAGACATTCTTGACATCAGTAATTTATAATTATTCTTTTTTTAGTATACCTTAACCAGCCTGATTTCATCATCATACACAATTTCATGAACACACACAAAGGAAGCACAAGCCCAGTCAATGTAACATCTTGGATAATAGGTTTTTTAAATAAATCTCTTCACATTCACTATCATATGATATGGTGGTTTTATTCACTTCCTGACTCCTGGATTTATGAGACGCTATGCAGCCTGAGTTTAAAAGCACCCTAGCTGAAATCAATGTGTTCCTTTAAAATTAAAAACTTTACTCCGCAAGTCCAACTTGGGAGCAATTCCAGATCCTGTTCCTCTCATGCAATCTTCTTCAACAAGAAAAAAACTTAACAAGGTTCTAATCCTTTCCTAATCTCCTACAGAAAAAAATGCTCTTTTTTTAAAGATCCTCAACTGTTTTTTATACAGTTTTACACAAAAAAATATAGTCTTAATATTTCTCTGCATGTGTTGCTTCTCTGTTGCAGTTGTCAGAGGCTGCATTTTGCGTCATTTTAGTGGCTATTTTGGTTTTTATACATAGGGACTTGTTTGTAAATAACCTATGACAATCAGTAAGCTTTAAAAAAAACCACAAGAATCCACTACAGAGAGGAATACTATGGGATCAAGTCTTACTGCAGCTTAGGCCCCACACAGCGATCATCTGTTTCTCAGCAGGCTTCCGACTGATGGACTATACTGTAGATGCATTTCAATGACAGTTCAGTTTGTAAAGTATGAGTCACACTAACCTTTTTAATACATCAAGGACTTAATTCTCACAGTAATAATAACAAAACATGAGTGTGAACAAAAAGGATGGATCTTGTACTAAATGTGGCATTATTCACATGCACTTAGAGTTGCAGCTACATATTTATGGTCAGTGTATAAACTGCATTCTAATCAGGTGTGTCCGTAAAGTCCTTGGGAAAAAAAATTTACTGTCTTTCAGAATTGCTAATATATTCTATAAGTAGAATGCGATGAATATAATATGTACACATTTCTGATATGCTGTCATCCCAAAAACTAGCAGGTTTGCAAAACAGGATATTAATTTATAGCACAAGAAAACAATCATAAAATAAAATATCAAATTAAAATTTTTTTTATGTATTCTATAATTAGAATGGGATGGATATAGTACATGCACATTCTTGAACTGCTATCATCTCAAAAACTAGAAGATTTGCACAACTGAATAAAGAGACTTTACTTTATAGCACTTAAGAAAATAATACTAAAATAATGCATTGAATAAAAAGAATAATATTATATACAACACAATTTCCAAATAAGTAGGTTTTTAGTAAAATACAAACAATCCAAGGTGGAAGTTGGTTAGACATTCAGAGTATTAAACCTTTCAAATGGCTGCACTTTTTATTTCCTGTACAATCATTGCTTCCAACGCATATTGTAGATTATAGTTACTTCTTCATGACTGATGTGAAAGGTATTAATAGCGAATCAGCTTCTAACTTCATTTTGTTCAAAATTTTGTTCAAATTAACAATAAAACCTGGAAGCTGATAGGTTTCTATGCAGAGCTGCACCAGATTTTGCATGCTCCAGTTTTAGTAAATGTCCCTCATTGCATTCTGACCAGGGATGCTCCATTGTCAGAATACACAACAAACCAACATGTTCAACTGACCATGTTCAAGCCTGATCATTAGATCAACTTCTGTTGAACAGGAGCAGCCACACATGGATCGAAACTCTGCCGGTTCCTACTGAACTGGACGAATTTCAATCCATGTATGGCCAACTTAAGTCAAAACAAATCCACCAAAGAGTAAACTAATATGCACCACACAGCAAATGGCACTAGCATCCCAATTATAAACAATAGTATAGAAGGATTATAACGCATACTTTCTTGTTTCACCCTTAAGCAAAAACAAATACCATAAAATACAACAAATTAAGGGGCACATAATCTTCCTGCTTCTAAGTCCCACAAGCACATCTCAGCCAGAAAAAAGAACTCTGTAGAATGGTAAAAGTGAAGCAGAATTAGGGAAGAGTGGCCATCAAAAAAAAGGATAGACATGCCAGCCCATACATGTATGTCTCACCAGAGGAGATTTAGGTTAGTTCCCCCTTTGAGCAGGCTGTATGTCCTGGAGGCCATGTGGGCCTAAGACTTTCTACTAGTCATCTCTGGATATACACCCAAACCTTTAGTCATGTCGCTGCTGTGCTTCAAGAAGTTCTGTGTGATGCTACTGGATGCCAAGACCCAGTATTTTCCTGGAGTTGGGCTTAAAAGAGAGCACAAAGTACAAATAAATATAAGAAGAGACTGTGAGTAGGAGAACCTACTTGCCTTTTGATAAATTCCATCACCTAAACTGCGATACTCAGCAAACTTGAAAAACTAAAATCTAGCCATGCAGTTATTGTAAGTAAAAGTGAACTGAATATTTATAATCACTGCAGTGGCTGAACCAATAAATGTGTCACATAAATAGAATGCTGCCTTGGTTCAATAATGTGATATATGATAATGAACTGTAGGACTTGAATTAATTAAAAGTAATGGTGTTCTGCACTATGAATCGGGTACCTATGTGACTGACAAAGCAAAGCATTCAAGTTCAATTAAAGTGAAAATACTAATGGGATTATAAACTAGATGATTTTTATTGACAGCATAGTGTTTAATGCAGCATTTTCTAATTATTTGAGGGTCGTTTTGGGAATGACATTAGGTTGGACCAAAAAAAAGTGCCTATGTGTTTCACAAAACTGCTGCAGTTTTTAATATCTGATAAGACTGTGTTAATATTAGAAAATCTTAAAATAAATGACCTCAACAGAAAAGTTTAAAGCAGTCATTGTCTGGGCATGTTACAAAAAAAACAAGATGGTTCACTAGAGATGAAAACCTGGAAGGGTGGAATTCCATTTAAAGCCCAACTGAAGTCTCATTCTTTTTTATCTCTTTACAGTATTGTACCCCTGGATGTTATGTTTTGTGGCTGATGCTTGCTTGGAAATACTTGAACCCTTTCACCACTAGAGCCATTTTTGAGAGTTTTTTTTTTTGCACACATATTTGAAAAACAATTTTAGGCCTGAAGAATAGTTAAAAACACCAAATACTATATATATATATATATATATATATATTGTGACAGTATGAACGACGAGGTGATAGAGGGATGCTATGTGTCACCTCGCATACGCTCATACCTGGCAGTTTAGGTGGAGTCCACTCCGGGTTTTCGGGGCCACAGTTGAGGAGGTGGGTCCGGACCAGAGTTTGGGCTCCACTAATGACCACCAACAGGTGATACAAAAAGGGCAGGGCTGGAGCAAGGAGTTGCTCGTGGCCTGGGACACAGAGAGGTATTCTGAGAGAGCTGTGTGTGTACTATACCTACAAGAAAAGGTTTGCGTTTGTTTTGTTTTGGGTGACAGGGAGAAGCCCTTCACCTCTGAGAGAGGAAACGTCTCCTGTTTAGTTAGTGCCTGGATGGCAAGGGTTTATTTTGATGTTTTGTTTATTTTGATATTTTTGCAAGCCTTTTAAATAAAACTGACAACCAGCCAGATTTTGAAGAAAGCCTGCTGTGCGGTCTATCTTTTTCCCAGGGAAGGAGATCCCCCACCTGAGCTAACCCCACAATATATATATATATATATATATATATATATATATATATTGCTCAAAAAAAATAAGGAACACTTTTTAATCAGAGTATTGCATCAAGTCAATTAAGCTCCTGGGATATTGATCTGGTCAGTTAAATAGCAGAGGGGGTTGTTAATCAGTTTTAGCTGCTTGGTGTCACTAAACCCACAACAGTAAAATCAGTCTGTATATGCATTCTTTTCTGTTCCTCACCTTTTTCAAGCGACCACCACTTATCTCCAGACTGAACTGTAGGCATGCACATGCTCAGTTTGGTGTATATTGCTAGAGAGGTTTCTTTTTTCTTGGGAGAGTGCATGTGATCAGCACAGGGCTGTCCAGACAGAGGTCAGAGGATTTCCGTCCTCCTAGAGCAGAAAGAAAACTCCTCCTACAAGCTTTAGCTAGTGCTGGGCTGGACACAGATAGAAGCCACAAGACTGCTCTAACTGCTGAGAAAAGGTATTTAGTAGTTTACATTTACTAAAATAATTGCACTTCCATGTTCTGTGTACTGTGGGAGATCCGATATAGTGGATGCAGGGTCCTGGGTTTAGTAACACTTTAATGAAATTAACAACAGGTGCACTAGATGGGCAACAATGAGACGACCTCTAAACAGGAAACAGGAATGGTTTTACAGGTGGAAGTCACTGACATTTTTTCCCTACTCATCTTTTCTGACTGTTTTTCACTAGTTTTGCATTTGCCTAGGGTCAGTGTCACTACTGATAGCATGAGGCGATACCTGGATCCTACAGAGGTTGCAAAGGCAGTCCTACTCCTCCAGGATGGCACATCAATACGTGCCATTGTCAGAAGGTTTGCTGTGTCTCCCAGCACAGTCTCAAGAGCATGGAAGAGATTCCAGGAGACAGGTAGTTATTCTAGGAGAGCTGGACAGGGCCGTAGAAGGTCCTTAACCCATCAGCAGGACTGTAATCTGCTCCTTTGTGCAAGGAGGAACAGGATGAGCATTGCCAGAGCCCTACAAAATGACCTCCAGCAGGCCACTGGTGTGACTGTTTCTGACCAATCAGAAACAGACTTCATGAGGGTGGCCTGAGGGCTCAACGTTCTCTAATGAGCCCTGTGCTCACTTCCCAGCACCATAGACCTCGATTGGCATTTGCCATTGAACACCAGAATTGGCAGGTCTGCCACTGGTGCCCTGTGCTTTTCACAGATGAGAGCAGGTTCACCCTGAGCACATGGGACAGATGTGAAAGGGTCTGGAGAAGCTGTGGAGAATGTTATGCTGCCTGTAACATCATTCAGCATGACCGTTTTGGTGGTGGGTCAGTGATGGTCTGGGGAGGCATATCCATGCAGGGACACACAGACCTCTACAGGCTAGACAATGGCATCCTGACTGACTGACGAGATGAAATCCTTGGACCATTGTCAGACCTTATGCTGGAGCAGTGGGTCCTGGGTTCCTCCTGCCCGGCTTCATGTGGCGAAAGTATGCAGGCAGTTCCTGGAGGATGAGGGAATTGATACCACTGAATAGCCCCAACGCTTGCCTGACCTAAATCCAATACAACACCTCTGGGATATCATGTTTCAGTCCATCCGATGCCACCAGGTTGCGAGTCATACTGTCCAGGAGCTCAGTGATGCCCTGGTCCAGATCTGGGAGGAAATACCCCAAGACACCATCCCTCATCTCATTAGGAGCATGCCCCAATGTTGTCAGGCATGCATACAAGCACATGGTAGTCATACAAACTACTGAGTTACTGCAATGAAATTTCAGCAAAATGGACTAGCCTGCTGCATAATTTTTTCACTTTGATTTGGGGTGTCTTTGAATTCAGTCCTCTGTAGGTTGATAATTTTCATCAAACGATGGGGCATCCTTGCGTTCCTAACACATTACTCAGTCATTACCCATATCAGTATAGATAGCCTACATGATATTTTTCCCCATTGAGATCTGATTTGTTTTCAAATTGTTCCTTTACTTTTTTTGAGCAATGTGTGTGTGTATATATATATATATATATATATATATATATACAGTTAGGTCCATACAGTATATATTTGGACTCAGGCACAATTGTAGTTTTTTTCAGGTATTTACCAAAACATATTAAAGCAATAGTTATATAACGGATATGAGCTGAAAGTGCACACTCTCGGGTTTAATTTGAGGGTATGTATGTCCAAATTGGAGGAAGGGTTTAGGAATTACAGCTCTTAAGAGTAAATGGAAATATTGATGCTGCGCAACCCAATGACTGGGGAAAAAACAGAACCCTATACAATGATGAAGCAAAAAATTTAAATACTAGACAATAATAAATGACAGAGAAAAGGTGCAAATGAAATACATAAAAAAAAAACAAATAAACTCATGATACAATGAGTGAGCAATACAAAATTATAAAAATATGAATGAAGTGAACATAGAATGATAGATAAATCACATGACACATAAAAACTGATCATGATCCAATGTGTAAAAAATATATATACTGGTAAACAAATAATAAATACGTATCACTCAAAAAGCAAAACACCCAGTGTGAGCAAAGTGACTATATTCAAAAACAAAATGATATGTGAGCTACAATAAGTGAATGGATACCATAAAAATCTTAAATCCATGATGAATACATAAATAAATGTGAAAAATGCCACAATAAAGTGCACAGTCCCAATGAATCTGTGTATCTTCAGTAGAAGCCGTGGAACATCCAGTGACCACAAAAAACAACAATTCAATTCAGTATGCATTTCACTTGCTGAAGGCAAAACTGAAGGCATAAAGACCCACAAACAAAGAACAGCTGAAGACAGCTGCAGTTAGCCTGGCAAAGCATCAGAAAGGAGGAAACCCAGTCTTTGGAGATGTCCATGGGTTCCAGAATTCAGGCAGTCATTGCCAGTAAAGGATTCTCAACAAAATATTAAAAATTAACATTTTATTTATTTTATTTCATTTGTCCAATTACATTTGAGCTCCTGAAAATGGAAGGACTGTGTATAAAAATGGTTGCAGTTCCTAAAATTTGTACTTGATATTTATGTTCAACCCCTTGAATTAAAGCTGAAAGTCTGCACTTCAAATTAATTTGGATTGTTTCGGTTCAATTTATTCTTTTTTTGTTTACAAACGATTTTATTGTACATAAGTAGACAGTAAAACAACAGCACATTATGAAAGTGATATTGTCAACAAAAACTGTTCAATTTATTCTGATGGCATACATATATATATATATATTTATATATATACACACACACTTATGAAAGCAAAGACCCTGGAGAATAAGAGTGGTAGCTCAAACTTTTTATGTCACAAGCAGTGGTTTACCAAGCACAGTTTCAGTAAAACAAATTGGGGGTTAAAGTATAAAAAATTATGCTGCACTCAGCAAATTGACCCAACATTTCAAACTTTAAATTTGTGTGCCTAAAAAATGGTGACAAACTTTGCTACCCTATATTTTCCATAACCAACACTTTAAAAGCCGTAGCAGGTAATCAGTTTAGAGTTAGCTGTTAATAGTGGCCATAGAATTAATGTGTGGCAAAATGTGCCTAAAATTTTGTAGGGGTTTAAAGTGCTTTGTGTGCTTTGTGTAACTTTATTTTTTACTTTCACTAAAACGTATTTTATATCACATAGGAAACAAAAAGTCCCCTAAGTAATATAATATTTGGATGCTTTTGGAAGGTTAACCCTATAAAAACCTACATCTAGTAGGTGTAGTCTTTAATTACGTATGATTATAATGTATTGATGACTCTGATATAATTTTTTGTAATTTTGTAAATTAAATTGTTTATTGTTATATTTTAGTTTCTCCTAGTGGTAATTATATGCAACTATCTATAAATCTTCTGAAGAAGCCAGAAATTTGGCGAAACATGTCGAGTTGGAATTGTTGCACTGCGAACTTCAAGCCATATGGAGTATCATGTTGGTTTTAATGTTCTTACAACTACTAATGTGATGTAGTCCTTTACATGACAATATGGAATAAAGCTTTGTATGATTTTAGTACAATATCAAGTGTTTGAAGTCTGTTGAGCACCTTAAAAATCCTCTCCTTTCTGTACAATGTTGGATACACATTATATGGGATGTGGTGCTGGCTGATCTCCAACCTGAAACAATACAGAAAGTGTGGAGTGTACACACTCCGCACTGGCACAGCAGTTAGGTCTCCTTCACGTGGCCAGATAGATGTAGCTGCTGATTTTATGCGGCAAGAATTGGTTGATCCTTGCTGCTGGAATGAACAGATCATGTATCAACCACAGCTCAACCCATTTCAACTAATGGGAGGGTCAGCTGCATCCAGGCTCGCACATGTGTCCCTATCCACAGCTAACCTCTCTGTGTGTAGCTACGGGCGAACAGCAGTGGCCATGGTCAGGCCACCATTAGATTAAATGGGCTGAGCGGCCTCTGCCAATTGCATGATCCGATCAAGAAACCACTGATTCTTGCAGCAGAAATTTGGCAGCACATGTGATAGGCCATGTTAAGGAGGCCTAAGGCAAGGGCCGTAAAAGTGTTAAAGGACAACTTTTAGTACAGTTGTTATTTAAGGCATCATGCATGTGGGTGTATATAATACTCTATCTATACTTGATCTTTCGGGAGACAATACAGCAACAATACAGTTCAATACAAGAGGGTTAGAAGGGTCCTGCTCCTCGGAGCTTACAATCTAAGAGGGAGGGGCTAGTGGTACAAAAGGTAGTAACTGTGCGGGATGGACTGATAGGAGGAGTAGAAGATTCCATTATTAGCTGAGGGCAGGATAGGCTTCCCTGAAAAGATGGATTTTCAGAGATCGCCTAAAAGTGAGCAGAGTAGGCGATAGTCTGATAGAGAGTTCCAGAGGATGGGGGAAGCACTGGAGAAGTCCTGGAGATGAGCATGGGAGGAGGAGACAAGGAAGCTAGAGAGTAGGAGGCCAAGCAAGGAGCAGAGAGTACAGTTTGGGTGATATTTGGAGACAAGATCAGTGATGTAATTTGGGACAGAGTTATAAATGGCTTTATATGTTATTGTTTAAATATTTATCTGTTGGGCAATGGGACGCCAATGGAGAGAATGGCAGAGTACAGTACAATATTGAGGTAATCAGGATTGCGGCTTTAGAAGGTATTAAGGAGACTCCAGAGGAGGTGATTTTGACAAATAAATCCTGCAACGTGAGGCGCGTTGGATATACCATCTCAAAGCCACCTCGTCTCCAGGTTTAAAAGAAGCCTTAGTCTCAGAGCCCTTGTGGTTGGTTTATGTGTCATCATGGTCTTTTCTTGAATGCATTGAGTCACCTTGTTGTTACTTGTATCCGCTTATTTGGTTATATTATATATTTGTTTGAGATTGTATTACATATTGTAATATATGGTCATTGGGCAGCACAGTGGCTAAATGGTTAGCAGTTCCGCCTGGCAGTAGTAGGGTCGTTGGTTCGAATCCCAGCCACGGCATCACCTGCCTGGAGTTTGCATGTTCTCCCTGTGCCTGCTTGGGTTTCCTCCGGGTACTCCAGTTTCCTCCCAAGACATGCTGGTAGGTTAATTGGATCCTGTCTAAATTGGTCCTAGTATGTGTATGTATGAATGTGAGTTAGGAACCTTAGATTGTAAGCCCCTTGAGGGTTAGGGACTGATGTGAATGTACAATATATAAATATGCGTAAATTGACGGCACTATATAAGTACCTGAAATAAATAATTACATATTTTGCTGATGTTGGTTCATTGGGTGGCTTTCGGTCCCTTTGTGGAGTGGTGGTGGCGGTGTTTTGTCTGGGGATGGGCATATACACCTGTCCCCTTTGGAATAGTGACTGTGGAGTGGTTGGTACTTGTCCCTGGCTCTCGAGGGCCTGCCGCCACTCCTTGTCAATGCGCTTGTGCTGGCGGTCATTGGCGCATGCATGCCACTTCTGTGGCGCTGTGTGCAGCTGACGTCTTCAGTGCTGGCCCATTTAGGTCAAGCGTACGCCATGCCATCTTGGATTCGGGCCGTGACTCCTCACGGTCTTCTGTGTGTGGCGCGGTGGGGGTTATCCGTTGCGGTGTGGCGTATCCTTTGAACTCTCGGCAGGTACTTTCTTGGAGTTTTGTTTTCAGTTCCCCTTAACTCTTCTCACTGAGCTACCAGGGATGCTGGACAACACTCTGCCTGATCTATTGGACAATCCTGCCTTGTGCCTTGTTTTCTGATGAACCTTGAACTCCTTGTAAGGAAGCCATGTATCTGCACTTCCTGTTTGCCAGATTATTGTGCCTTCTCCAGCCAGTATCTCACTTTGTCTCTTCTGCTGCCGTCCATACCTTTGCTACCGACCTTTGGCTTGTTCGTTGGTTACGATTCTGCCTCATCCCAACCTGCTACCGCTTGTTACCGACCCTTGGCTTTTCTACTGACTACGCTTCTGCTAGATCCCTACCTGCCATATCTGCTACTGGATCCTGGCTTGTTCACTTCCTGGTGGGGTGATCCTGAGAACTGCGACCTGGTACTAACATGCAGCAAAATCCATCTCCACCATCAGGAGCTCTGGTGAATACCGGTTAGTGCTTAGACCCCGCACCTCAGGTGAGCCTGCGTCATTTCCCAGGGTGACCTGCTTGTTTACCTATCCTGTTGGTTGGTCTGCTGCTATAGCTATTGGTCTCTGAGCCTGACCTCACACCGTGACATTTATGCTGGTAGAACAGCAGCCACATTCCTAATCCCAAGTGTCCTTACACAGACTTATGGGGGTTATTTACTAAAACTGCAGAGTGCAAAATTTGGTGCAACTCTGCATAGCAACCAATCAGCTTCCATGTTTTATTGCCAAAGCTTAATTGAACAAGCTAAATTTAGAAGCTGATTGGCTACCATGCACAGTTGCACCAGATTCTGAGTGCACCAGTTTTAGTAAATCTACCCCAGTGCAGAGAAGGAAACTGGTGTGTCAGACCAGTTCTGTTGCTGAGTTTGTTATTGAAAGCACGGGCTCTAAATACGGAGCCTATTGCTTTTAGACATATTCAGACACCCTGCACAACTCTTGTAATATGAAGGACGTGGTGAGACAATTGAAGTGAGGGCTGGTAGTACAATGCTTATATGATTCTTACCCATTTCTGAAATTATATATGAGCTTCAAGACCATTTGTCATGAATTTATTCACACAATCCTGTCATATACAGTACTACCTAGAAATTCATATGACCAGCTCCTATTATGATTACTAGTGTACTTTATAGCCACATTTTATTGCATTATTGACAAGACTGTTAACTGTTATAAGCTGGTAAAACTCTGAGTCATCTACAGTTATATATCAAACTGGAAGATGCAGTCTTTTGTCGCGAAAGATGAAAAATGTATTAAACTTGTGCTATAAAGACTTTTTCAAGTTGAAATCCGGACAGAAACTATTTTTGACATGTTGAGTGTAAAAATAAACTACACTAATGAAGTGTGTTACCATGTGTATAGGCTGCAGCAATATGTACAACTCCGCCTATCTCCCACCCCCCATGCACTGACAGTTACAGTTCTGGCTGGAGTACTCTTATCACAGTGGTTTGCTCACACTCCATTCAGTAAACATCTGTTATTCCTGTCAATTAACCTCCCCGGAGGTATTCCCGAGTGTAGCTCGGGGTAAAGTTTCAGCACCACAAGCGGTAACCCCGAGCTACACTCGAGAATTCCTTGGATCTCTTCTTCACTTACCTCGTCCTTCGCTCCCGCGATGTCCCCCCTGCAGTGTCCCCGGCAATGTCCTCCGGCCGATGCAGGCATCCGTCTTCTGGGTTTCGCCCCCTGCGAGCGTTGGGACATACGGGGGCGGGGACCGGCGGGAAATTTTAAAAAGTGACATTCACTAATACACTAAAATCACATAGTAAAACATTACTGTATCAAAGCATTTCACATACATTTTGTCCCTACTACTTTGTCCTGTGCCCTGCCTGCATTTTTACTGTTCTTTCTGCCTGGAAATTGAGAAACGTCCATGGTGTCCAAAGAGCATCCCTTTAGGTCAAAAGCGGTTTTAAACCAGCTAGAATACAGCGATAGTAAATCAGAACCACTTGCAGAATTGAGTGATGATGATTCGTCATCAGACACTGAAAATGATTTTGCGACTTTGCTCAGTGATGTGCGTACTTGGCGCTATATTACAAATTTCAGTGTTTTTGGTTTGATTATATTATTGAATTAAATTTTTTATTATTATTATATTATTATTATTTTTTATGATTATTTTATTAAATTATAATTTATGATTTCGTGTTTCAAATTTTAACATACCTGGGATGTTTACTAGACTCTTGTTCGGACAGATTTCAGTGAGTTATTCCTAAAAATTACAGGCCTACAATAAAAAAAATACATATTTCCATGCAAAAAAATTTACCGCTTTGAGCACAGAAATACTGACATAATCAGACCGCTAGGGAGGCTACTGCAAGGCACTCTGTGATCAAAGGAGGAGAAATTGTGTCTTTCATCTGCCTCTCCTCCAATCACAGAGCGCCTTGCATTCATTGAAAAGAATACAAGAACACAGGATGTTTATGGCTGTACACACTGGTACAGAGAACTGCATTTTTCTGTAGAAGATGGTTTCCTGTGTGCCCAATTTTTCCTTCCACACAGCAAAGCAGAGCAGTACAGAAAAGTGCAACTTGTCTGCACTTTTCAGCACTGCTCCACAGCCGCCTGTGTGACCCTTGGTTTCTATGCAGGACCAGGGGTGGACTGACCATTTGGAAACTTGGGCACTGCCCGAGGGCCCAGGGTAAGTAGGGGGCCCCATGAGATGCCCCTGGTACCTTTTTCATAGGCTTTTTTGAGTTTGGGCAAGGACACAGGGGCCCCATGATCCCCTATTGCCCAGGGGCCCCATGAGTTGTCAGTCCGCCCCTGTGCAGGACAGATGAGCTGCTGTGCATAGAAATGAACGGAATGTCACTTTGTGACTTTCCATTAAATTTGGTTAAAAAAAAGGAATACAGTGCCCTGCATTATAAAAACACACACATGCACTGTCCCCCAGCTGCGATCACTACTCACAGGGAAAAATGTAATGTTTGAACCCACCCTTACAGAATAGAGGAGCTGGAGTGCGAGCGACCTATTGTCATATGCCCATTTGCAGGGGTTCTAGCTCATATTATCCATAAGTGAAGTAATCTGTACTGATTGAAGTTGGATCCAGGTCAGTTTAAGTTTTGATTCATGGCCCCTCATTTAATAATAAATATGAATAGTATTTGTGTTCCCTATCTCCTCTATTCTGAGAGGCATAAGGACTGACAATGAGGGCCGTAGACATGTAGATGTCCTGCCATCCTACCCCTTATTCTATCAGTTTCAAGAGTGAATAGCTAAAAAAAAAGAAAGTTCATTGGGCATGCACCTTTGATACCAGAGCAAAGTGTGGTGGGTTGTGTACATAAAACCTGAATCTTGTTGCAAACAGGTAAACTGGCATGACCCAAACTCAGCTAAATGTGGGAGAAAAATAACAACTACATCACCTTGACAGAGGTTGTAAAGAACTGACAGTGGTTGTAAACCATATTTTGGCTATAGCAGAGCTTAGACATTTTTTAATTAGATAGGATTCTAAAAGTTCTGAGATATGTAATCATTCATACAATTGATCTGCAAAGTAAAATATAGCTGCTGCAATACAGGTATTACAGGTCATATTGCTTTCCAGTGCCAATCATGTCCCACACGCAAATTATTAACATAGTTTGCAAATGTTCCAGATTCCTGCACGACAGTCCTGAAGTTTTGGACACTGCTCTGAGGGCTGGATCTAGGACACTATGTAGAGTGGCATCAGTTTGCTATGTTCCACCACTTTACTTTGGGGTGGTATCATCTCCCGCACAACAGTCACATTATAGTTACAATCAGCAGAGCAGCATATAAGGTGGCCTGCTATTGGCTATGTGCTGGCACCAACTTGCCTCACTTCTTGGATAGGACAGCTACCCACTTTTTGGTAGATTAATCTTTTCACCATATTGTGTCAAACTGTTTGACATACAGTAGGTCCGCTCACAACATCCCTGGCCATAGGCCTAATGTTTGAGAATAAAGGAATGTTCAAAAACAAAATATATTTCTCGCACTTTACTGTAGATCTCAAAAATGGCCATGACTTCCAACATAACATTGACATACTGACAGAACTTTTTGGCGCAAAACGCCATACACAGGAGCAAACATTCTGTAGCTGTCATTTGGGCACAGAACACCAGCACATAATTTTAAGCCATCTTTCCTTTGCATCTCCTCTCTCCTTGGGAACACCATAGTGTTGGGGCCGCTTCCCAATTTCCCATGTATAGTATGTCCACAGCATTTAGCTTCCACCACCAAGTATAATCATTAGAATACCAGTCTCTCCCAATGTCCCATACTATAGCTCTGCCTAGTGGGGCACGCTCTTAGATGTTATGCTCATTCCCAGGTGTACTAGTATCCATGTCAGGACTCTGGCCTGCCCTAAAAGGTTTTTTGCATCCCATTCACAGTCCACAGCAGATTGTAAAAGAGTCATGGCCATTACAGCTGGTCTTTCTGGGTGTCTGGATGTTCAGACGAAGCTATGCTACGGTTTAGCGAAACACGTTGACATCATCACACATCATGTGTCACCACTCCATTGGAAGTATGGTGTGGACCAGAGAGACGGTAAAGGCTGGAGAGTGAGCGACAACGAGCATGGCTTCACACAAAAAACGAGGAGTCAACTGACCCCCCATGATAGGGGGAAGACCTTATGTCTTGACTTGATAAGTGGCCATAGGAAGTACTTTTCGCTGTTTCTTTCTAAATGGGACAGTACAAAACGGCTGCTAGCAGAGACACAATAAAACAGCTTGTTATCTTACAAGGCTCATGCTACAATTCATAAAGGAGGAAGAAAGCAGGTGTTTTATATTGAATAGAACAGACATGATTAACTATACTGATAGAGTACGCAATCCTTGAAGATGTCCTTTAACACTACCTATATGAAGTGCCTTGTTATGCATGCTTACTGCTAATGAGAACATTTCCTGCCGTATATAGCCGCATTGCTCTGCTTCCTGCTTATTATTGCCTACTGCACCTGCCAAAGAATGCCTATTACATAATACTAAGTTCAAGCTATCTACATGCTTATGCTATACTAATTTAGCTGCAATACTTCCATGGAGATAAACCACCTCATATAAGAAGAGATTTTTTTCATCCTTCAATTCCCTTATTGGGTTTGATTTGGTTGCTCTGAGTAGATGTGCTCCTTATCGCACACTTTGAAATGGGACTTTCCTTATTTTTCATTAAGTACTTTATTTAATATAGATACAATTACCCATTATGTATGTTATGGCCATACGGTTTTCCCAATGGATCTGTACATAGAAAACAACCTATTATAAGGTTTTGTTATTTCTTTATGCAGCCCCTGCTGCAGTTTTCCTCTATGTATGGAAGCAACTGGGTATCTGGACGTTTTTGGTTCAGAATGTCTTTTTGTAGGTCCTGTTTGTTTGTTGCTTCATGTATTAGCTAAACGCCAATTTTGCTCATTTGTTGGTGAAGTCTTGCAAATTATTTTTAATTTTTACTTTTTTTATATAATTATTTTTCAATAAACCATCCAACCGCCATTATAGGTAACCCTCTTTGTTTCCCTAGATATGCAGTTATGGAGCGGGTTGCAGGGACTGCAATTCCACTTACATGCTAGGAAGCACACTGCATTTTTTCAGGAGGAATTTAAAAAAAAAAAAAGGTAAATCGTTCAGGGTGTTGGTTATTCTCAAACATATACAGTCAGGTCCATAAATATTGGGACATCGACACAATTCTAACATTTTTGGCTCTATACACCACCACAATAGATTTGAAATGAAACGAACAAGATGTGCTTTAACTGCAGACTGTCACCTTTAATTTGAGGGTATTTACATCCAAATCAGGTGAACGGTGTAGGAATTACAATAGTTTGCATATGTGCCTCCCACTTGTTAAGGGACCAAAAGTAATGGGACAATTGGCTTCTCAGCTGTTCCATGGCCAGGTGTGTGTTATTCCCTCATTATCCCAATTACAATGAGCAGATAAAAGGTCCAGAGTTCATTTCAAGTGTGCTATTTGCATTTGGAATCTGTTGCTGTCAACTCTCAAGATGAGATCCAAAGAGCTGTCACTATAAGTGAAGCAAGCCATCATTAGGCTGAAAAAACAAAACAAACCATCAGAGAAAAACATTAGGCGTGGCCAAAACAACTGTTTGGAACATTCTTAAAAAGAAGGAACGCACCGGTGAGCTCAGCAACACCAAAAGACCCGGAAGACCACGGAAAACAACTGTGGTGGATGACCGAAGAATTCTTTCCCTGGTGAAGAAAACACCCTTCACAACAGTTGGCCAGATCAAGAACACTCTCCAGGAGGTAGGTGTATGTGTGTCAAAGTCAACAATCAAGAGAAGACTTCACCAGAGTGAATACAGAGGGTTCACCACAAGATGTACACCATTGGTGAGCCTCAAAAACAGGAAGGCCAGATTAGAGTTTGCCAAACGACATCTAAAAAAGCCTTCACAGTTCTGTAACAACATCCTATGGACAGATGAGACCAAAATCAACTTGTGATGTGATGGGAAGAGAAGAGTATGGAGAAGGAAAGGAACTGCTCATGACCCTAAGCATACCACCTCATCAGTGAAGCATGGTGGTGGTAGTGTCATGGCGTGGGCATGTATGGCTGCCAATGGAACTGGGTCTCTTGTATTTATTGATGATGTGACTGCTGACAAAAGCAGCAGGATGAATTCTGAAGTGTTTCGGGCAATATTATCTGCACATATTCAGCCAAATGCTTCACAACTCATTGGACGCCGCTTCACAGTGCAGATGGACAATGACCCAAAGCATACTGCAAAAGCAACCAAAGAGTTTTTTAAGGGAAAGAAGTGGAATGTTATGCAATGGCCAAGTCAATCACCTGACCTGAATCCGATTGAGCATGCATTTCACTTGCTGAAGACAAAACTGAAGGGAAAATACCCCAAGAACAAGCAGGAACTGAAGACAGTTGCAATAGAGGCCTGGCAGAGCATCACCAGGGATGAAACCCAGCGTCTGGTGATGTCTATGCGTTCCAGACTTCAGGCTGTAATTGACTGCAAAGGATTTGCAACCAAGTATTAAAAAGTGAAAGTTTGATTTATGATTATTATTCTGCCCCATTACTTTTGGTCCTTTAACAAGTGGGAGGCACATATGCAAACTGTTGCAATTCCTACACCGTTCACCTGATTTGGATGTAAATACCCTCAAATTAAAGCTGACAGTCTGCAGTTAAAGCACATCTTGTTTGTTTCATTTCAAATCCATTGTGGTGGTGCAGAGCCAAAAATGTTAGAATTGTGTCGATGTCCCAATATTTATGGACCTGACTGTATATAGAGCCAATTTAGTTTAGATAGAGTATGGAAGTTAAAAACCCTATCAGGTTATTTTTTGCTCTCTGTGTTTTACTGAGGAGACATGCCTTCCCTTCCTGTCCTAGAGGAGCAACAGGTAATGAGAGGAAATCCCATGGGAATTTAGGTTTTCTAAGTGGAGTATTTCCCCCCACTTCTTGCTCTGGTACCAGCTTTTGAATTTCCCATCATTTACTGCCCCAATAATAATGTTCACCAGGATAAATAGAGGGTAAATCTTCACAGCACAGACAAAGCAAGAAAAACTTGACAGGAGGTCTAACCCTCCCCATTCTATGCAAATCTAAAAAATAAATTTTGCCTTTACATTCACTTTAACATTTCAAGATGTTCCCTGTAGCACAAAAAATAGTTTGTATAGCAAGTATTGTCATGAATATTAAACACACAACGTCTGTGCTGGTATTAACACCACTTTACATGTTTACACTACCTATTGTTTTCTTTGTAAGCCCAATGATTTGTCAATCATCTCTGCAATATCTATAATTTATTACATTCATATTTACACTACCTATTAGAAAATCAGCATTATAAAAGTAATGCTGCCATCTGGTGTTCTCTTTGGGATTTACAAAAAATATTAGTCATCCACTATAATATATAAAAATACTTTACATGACCACATTTAAATTGCTGAGCACCAATTTACTTCTTTGTAGTGCGATAAAGCAGCCGAATCAAAATGAATAGGCTACAATGCAATCTAATGTGCCTAAAATCACACGACCCTTTTTATTGTAAAACAAAGCATGGTAATGCAATACCGTAAATTATATTGGTGCACTATAAAGTGGTATGTTGTCATAATGCATTGGGATCCCATTAATTATTATTGGAACCTCAAAGGATTATCATGGATTACGGTGAATGAAAAATTAACTGATATCTTGAATGATAAAATACTCGTATCCACAGTTCCCATTGTTTTATTTGCCACGGCAAACTGAGCTGGACGTTGGAGCGAGTACCTGTCAAAACCAAGTACCTGCTCCCACCCAAAAAGGTGCCAAATGTGGCAGTGGGGGGGTTGGGAGGTTGAAAATCTGAAAATCGGAGTTTCCACTTTCGGATGGAACTCTGCTTTAAAATGGAACTTTAACTTTAAATTAAAAATGGGCAAACAGGTAGGAATGTTAATGCAGAAGAGAGAAATTTTTAATTGGTGGCAATTGTTTTTGTATACATTCAGCGGTCAGCGGGGAACCCCACTGACAGCTGGTTAGTCATCAGTTGTTAAGGATGAGCTAATTTTTTCTCTGCCTGTAAACTCCCCTCCATGTTAGCCTTTGTGTCCATGCACACTACAGTTGTTTTCAGGAGTTTACAGGTAGACAGAAAAACCCATCACTTGTGAGTAAATGGGGCTGAATACAAATGCATGCCACACTTTTCAGATATTTATTTGTAAAACATTTTGAAAACTATTTATCATTTTCTTTCCACTTCACAATTATGTGCCACTTTGTGTTGGTCTATCACATAAAACCCCAATACAATACATTTCCGTTTTTGGTTGTAACATGACAAAATGTGGAAAATTTCAAGGGGTATGAATACTTTTTCAAGGCACTGTATCACAATTGGAATACCCTGAAAACACAGTAAGGACAAGCACTGCGGCTACCACTTTGGGGGAACAATCCCAGGTGCAGAAGATAGGCAGAAAGGCAGGGCAGTAGAGAGGATCCACAGTAAAGTGACTGATGTGCTTGAAAAATTAGGACTTGCAGGTATGTCTCCAAGTCTCACTGATAAAGGAAGGCTATGACAGATTTGGTGGATTCCATACAGAATTTCTGGACCTGAATGAAGGCATTTAGGATCTTGAGTTCCCAGATAGGGTGATGTCCTGTTTTGGCTCGGGGATTTGAACAGGTTGAAGTAGGACCCCTGGGAGCTCCAGGACAGTGGAAACACTCAAAAAATTCTAAACACATTTTAGAAAGCAAACACCCCAATATATTTCCATGGTGAGTCTTTTGAAGACTGGCTGAAGAAAAAAACAAAACATCTGTGATTCCAGGAGTGTACTTGTCCACAGGGGGTTGCTTTGACTGGTGTCTCACAGGAACGTAGTCAGTGTAGATGGGTCAGTTCAGGTGGCAGGCAGAGACATGGTCAATAAATAGGGCAGGGTAAGTACACGTGGCAGGCAGAGGCAAAGGTGATCAGGAGCACAGTTGTTGGCTGCACTGATATGCTAGGGAGCAGGATCACTGTTCTAGCAACACTAGGATTGGTGTGGCAGCAATCAAGAACACGGTTGTTGGCATACATTGGTCAGGTGGCACTGGAGACTAGTGTGGCAGAAATCAGGAACACTAATGCTGACCTACACTGGTCTAACGACACTGGGATTGTGTGGCGGTGATCACGTTCACTGTTGCCAGTGTATACTAGTCTGGTGTGGTGGCGAACGGAAAAACTATTGCTGGCTGTACTGGTCTGGTGCAGCAGCAATCAGGAACACCATTTCTAGCTACACTGGTCTGGTGACATCGACTGATGTGATGGTGATCAGTGTGACTGGCTGCCCTATTAGGATTTGTTCACACATGAGGTTGAGGGGTGGTAAAACTTTGTGGTTGAGCTGTGTTTTAACCACCCTGCTACCCCATATAGCTGCAGAGGCCAGGGATGTATACATGCCACTGCTCCGATGCTTTGCAACCGTGGCACTATTAAACCCCCTATACACCTGCTGTTTGCAACCTACTCAAGTGAATGGGGGCACTTGTGTAGGGTTCATGGGGTTAAAGCAGGTGCTCAGGAGGCAATACAACACCTCCTCACCACCTGTCAAATGCACTCAGAAGAGCAATCTGAACGTGGATCTGTGTTCAGAGCACCGCACATGTGAACAAGGCCTTATGGTGACACTGGGACTGGTGTAGTGGTAATTGGGGATACTGACTGGCTGCACTGGTCTGGTGACATTGTACTGCTGTGACGGTAATCAGAGACAATGGCTGGTGACACCGCCATACAGTAATATCAAAGCAGCCAGTCATCAGCAGTCTTTTGTTCACAACGGATTGGTCACAGCAATCACATGATATAGGGCCAACTTCTTTGGTCCTGTGCCTCCCGCTGCTGCGGAAGGGCATACATATACACCCTCCTGTATCAACACTTGTCCTGTCATATATGTACACGCACACACACCTTGGACAAAAATGGGGAACACTACATGATTTGCTAGTGATTACATTTCACCTTCAAAGCAGAAGTGATGTAACATTCGTTTGCTTCCACTGTGGGATCAGACACCTAGCTAACAGGTGGAAAGCCTCACTTTTGTCATTCATTGTGTGGTGTGCTAGTGATACGGAGTCGTTTCAGAGCTTACTGAGCTTTAAAAGGGCAAATTGTTGGTGACCTCTTAGCTGGTGCTTCTGTTTCTGCAGTTACTAATTTATTTGCTGTCATGAGGTACAGTATCAAAGGTATGATGGCATAAAGTGTTTCTGGGAACACGTCTGATCAGCATAAGCATGGTCAACTGACCGAAAGAGACAAAAAGGGCATTGCACAGGATTGTGACCCGAAATAAGAAAACAACTGCTGCAAAAGTGACTGCAGAGCTCAGTCTCAAGCTTCCAAAGCCCGTGTCCACAAAAACTGTACGGAGGGAACTCTAAAGAAAACAAATCAATAGAAGACTGTAATATGGTCCGATGAATCGAGCTTCACACTGTTCCCGAACACCAGATGTGTTTACATGTGACAAACCATCCCAAGCTTAGGACCAGGTCAGTCTCTTGTCAACAGTAAAGCATGGTGGTGGTACAGCCACATCTTGATATTCTGCAGGCCCCATCATCACTTTGAAAGGTAGAGTCACTGCCAGCGACTATGTACAAATTCTAGCTCACCATGTGCACCCCATGGTGCAGGCATGGTTTCCCAAAGACAGTGCCATTCACCAAGAAGATGATAATGTTCCTTTTAACACAGCTGTTGTCAAATTGTTGTTTGATGAGCATGCAGATGAAGTCTCACAGCTTTCTTGGGTGCCGCAGTTGCCAGAGCCACTATGGTCAATTTTGGAGAATAAGGTTCAGGCTAGTTTTCCACCTACAGCATCTCTGCAAGAAATGGAACGATTTTTGTATGAAGAGTGGTATCAGATTCCATTATCCGCCAACCAAGACTTGGATACCAAAAGGCAGGCCAGCACCATATTAGGTAACAATTTAGTTATTTTGTCTAGTGTTTCCATAATTTTGTTATACATACAGTGAGGAACAGAAGTATTTGAACACCCTGCGATTTTGCAAGTTAGTTTGCACTTAGAAATCATGGAGGGGTCTGAAATTCACATTGTAGGTACATTCCCACTCTGACAGAATTTAAAAAAAAAAAAAAAATATCAGGAAATCACATTGTATGATTTTTAAAGAATTTGTCTTGCACTGCTGAACATAAGTATTTTAGCACCTAAGAAACAGCAAGAATTCTGGCTCTGAAAGACCTGTTACTGTGCCTTTAAAAAGTCCACCTCTACTCCAATGACCATCTGGATGATCCAGAGGAGGCATGGGAGAAAGTCATGTGGTCAGATGAGACCAAAGTAGAACTTTTTGGTCTAAACTTCACTCGTCGTGTTTGGAGGAAAAAGAAGGATGAGTTGCATCCCAAGAACACCATCCCTACTGTGAAGCATGGGGGTGGTAACATCATGCTTTGGGGGTGCTTTTCTGCAAAGGGGACAGGACAACTGCACTGTATTAAAGGAGAGGATGAATGGGGCCATTTATTGTGCGATTTTGAGCAACAACTTCCTTCCCTCAGTCAAGAGCATTGAAGATGGGTCGTTGCTGGGTCTTCCAACATGACAACGACCCGAAGCACACAGCCAGGATAACCAAGGAGTGGCTCCGTAAGAAGCATATCAAGGTTCTGGAGTGGCCTAGCCAGTCTCCAGACCTAAATCCAATAGAACATCTTTGGAGGGAGCTGAAACTTCGTGTTGCTCAGCGACAGCCCCGAAACCTGACAGATCTAGAGGAGATCTGTGTGGAGGAGTGGGCCAAAATCCCTGTTGCAGTGTGTGCAAACCTGGTCAAGAACTACAGGAAACGTTTGACCTCTGTAATTGCAAACAAAGGCTTCTGTACCAAATATTAACACTGATTTTCTCAGGTGTTCAAATACTTATGTTCAGCAGTGCAAGACAAATTCTTTAAAAATCATACAATGTGATTTCCTGAATTTTTTTTTTTAATTCTGTCTCTCAGAGTGGGAATGTACCTACAATGTGAATTTCAGACCTCTCCATGATTTCTAAGTGGGAGAACTTGCAAAATCGCAGGGTGTTCAAATATTTCTGTTCCTCACTGTATATTTTTAAATATGTAAATACAAAGGATAACATTCTGCTTGTAGCAAATTTTTAACTTCGCAATAAAGTTCAGTGTATAAGAATTTACATATAACAAAGCACATTTTTCATTGTGACAGATCAGTGCTGTTTGCAGATTTTGTCTTCAGATTTAAAAGCAGGAAAATGTTTTATAAAATAAAATCATTGGGCTGGATCAGGAGAAATACAGATTCATCACTTTTAGAGTCTCCTGAAGTTTAGGTTTACATTTACAAGAAATATTTATGTATAGGTTATGAAAAGTGAACCTTTTCTTTGACCTAGAAGATTCCAACTATATACAAATTGCAGGCTCTGTAAATTTGAGAATATTTAAGACTTGGGTGGTTTATTTAAATTTTTATATGTTAGAGTTTTATTTGTTGAAATGTCTTTTGTGAAGGATTCTCCCTTTCATTTCATGACAAGCAGAATCTAGCTATTTTTAATCAAAATAAAGTGTCATGGGAATCCAACACTTCTGTGTATACATAAAATGGTGCATGATTTACAATAATATTTAGACAAACCGGTTGTGTTGTTACATACCCAAAAATAAAAAGTGCATGGGGTAGCACCACTGCACTCTGTGCCTAAACTCTGCAGATTCCTTGCGTAAAGCTAACCCTAAACCTATAAAATTGTTTTTTTTTTGCAGGCTGAATAAAACAAAATCTAAAATATTCCTCCCATCCACACTAATAGCATGGACAGACGAATTTCATGCTGCAGACCCAAGCAGTGGCTGCATCTGATTTTCCCTGCAGGAGCAAATTGGATCATGCTTTGCAGGGTTGTTTTTGCCTTCCCCTGGATCAACTGTGGGTATAGGATAATAGGTTGAACTGGATGGACTTTTGTTTTTTTTCAGCCAGACTATGTGACTAACTATGTAACTATGATTGGATGCAGGTGCCGTTTACAAAAATATATAGATAGCGCCACAAAATATATATACCAATAAGGTGAATAAACGAATTTGCAGGTGCTGTTTAGCCAACAATTTTATCTCCTTTGACATTGACTTTTGATGATTCAGGTGTTGCTGCCAAGGCCTATTCACAATACCAATTCATGCTGAATCCGCAGAAGTTCAATGTGTGTATGGCCAGTTTAGGTATGCAAACTGTCCATAACAAATGTATCAAAAAAAAAAAGTTTTTAAAATGTTAATAAAACTCAAGTAAAAAAAATTTCTTGAGTTTTATACAGGTACCTTGTACCTGTAGTTATATGTGGTGGCTACATTAGTTTTCTTTTTTCATACCTATTTTTTTTTTTCACATGGTAATCCTGCCAATAACACATTTCCTGGCTTAGGAGGTCATCCATACAGAGCAGCGCTGTCAGCCTAAGACAGGGGGAGCATTAGGACTACATACTACTTTCCCTTTCTTCTCATAACACGGGGAAGTGTTTTGTAGTCCATGGAGATAGAAGGAACAGTGCTAACTGACACAGTGTGGAGGCAAAAGAGTACAGAAAGTTATCAACTTTCAAAATGGCTGAATAAGACGCTTTTTTTTACACTTAAAGAAATAAAATAAAAAATGATTTTAATGATATATTTAACAGACCAAAGGGGAGCAAATGAGAAATCCATTGTTTATATGAGTTTACATACACTTTAAGCTATACAATAGTTATCACAGAATGCCTGGACACATTTCACACATGTCGGCTTATTCAGAAGCCTTCTAAGTATGCAAAGTTTCTCAAGGCATCCTGTGATAACTGCTGTGCAGCTTAACAGGAGGTAAGTGCTTAAAGCCAAGACAAGGGCCAGTTATTAAGCAGCTGTCTCCTTGCTAGCTTAGTTATCAGGTGGCCGTGGAGGCGGCCTGTCTGACCTCACAGCTAACACACAAAAAATTTGAGTTTTTAAGATGAGTTAAAGAGATCTTATATGTTTACTTTCAGCTTTTTTAAACCACCACTCCTCTCAAGTATGATTACACAACAGTAGGTCAGCTCTAATTACGACAGAAAGCAAAAGCAAATCCCAATATACACATTGACAATTATGAGAAACTGTTTTGGAAGGAATATAATCAAATTTAATGCTATCTTTTGTGTGCGTTTATGCATCAGACTGTTTCCCTGTTACAAAAACAACAACGTACTTTAAAAAAGTAAAGGAAAATTTATTATGAAGAAAATGGGGTCAAGCTACATCATGATGTGGGCATACAAGGCTTTTAAACACAAGTTTTTATCTTCCATGCTGGTGAAATAATGTGAACACAACTGAATAAGCAAAGCCATCATAAAATAAGACTAGTTAAATTCAAGAAATTAGGAAAACTATTTCCTGTTTAGAAGGCTCATTAAAAATTAAATAAAAAACACAAAAGGAGGGGGGAGGGGGCAAAAATATATGATGCACTGCTATAAGCATGCAGAATGAGCCACCTCAAATGAATCTTCAACCCAGAAAATACTGTTTGTCCACCTAAAGAAAAACAAGAGAGATTTATAGTTATTTTGACATCCTTGAAAATATGCTATCCATACTACTGTATACATAATCCCCATGACCTATGTACCAATATATATATATATCCAATCAATATGGAAAACTAATGTCCATGAGCTGTGAAATCCTTGTGTGCACCAAATTATTTTTTAAAAAAAAGGAAACCAAGAGGCTTTTAAAGGACAACCATAATATAGTTCCATACATTTTATATCTGCAGGATTGCAGACAATTTCTAATCTTTTGCAGTGTTATTTAGAACAGGTGTGTCCAACCTTTTGACTTTCCTAGGCCAAACTGGAAGAAAATGAATTGTCTTGGGCCACACATATAACACCCTACCAATAAGGATAACTGATGAGCAGAAAAAGCTGGGCAGATCACAAGTTAACAATCACTGATATAGATAATATACATTAGTAATATAACTTCACTTTTTTTATTATGAAAGTAAAAGAGGGCAACATAAGACTAGTGTGATATCCGACACAGGTTTTGATAAACTAAAGCATCGATATTTGGTTCGATGAATGTAGTAGCAATTCTCAATGAATTCTCAAGGTGCCCATCAGATATTTTGGTTTCTAACAAAATAGTTGCTAACAAATATAAGTGCTGCTGAAAACGGACGACATGTATAAAAGGAGCGATTGTGAAGAGTGGGATTTTTTTACTTTGGGAAAATAAACCTTATAAAAGTTCAGTAAAGACACAGTCAAATTTTCTTTTGGCCACATGTGTTTTCCAAGTGTAAAACGCATTTTTACAAAATTCCACCCCCCCCCATAAAATAAATATTTTTAAAGTAAATTTACGATTTTGTATTGGGCCACATGCATAGCTGTCTAGGGCCGAAGGTTGGACACCCTTGATTTAAAAGGAAAAAGTACACCTTTGGCTGCCTTATCTTACATTGAGGGTGGTAACACTTCTCCCTAGGTAATACTAGGTGGAGAGGTTTTTTTTTTTTTTGTTTAGAAGAATCTTTCTTCACTAAAATTGCATTTTTCCATTTCAATTAAATGTTATAGATGCAGGCACGTGTTTGCTGGTGCTCCTGACTTTACTGTCAGGTGGATCCATGGTTACAAGCAGCCTAGTTCTACTCGTAAATTTGGGGACTTACAGATTGTTATACCTGGATTAGGTAAGTCCAGTCATTGCACAGGCTCAATAGCTTAGTTACCAGCTTTGACAAAAACCAAGCTTTTCTTTTTCTTGGCTTTGATAATGTACTTATATTGTACTCCTTATCAAACTACATGTATACAGGATCAAATGTAATATTTAAATGCATCATAAAGCCTCAACCACTTAAGTTCTTGCACGCGTATACCCTTTACGGACCAGAGCGATTTCAACATTTCTGCTAAGGGCCTCTTTGCTTTTCAGTAGCTTTGATATTACTTAAAACATAGTAATTTTTTTTTTTTTTTTTTTTTTAAGGACAAAAAGGCTTTTTTGGTGATCCTGTCTTGCAAAAGTGATTTTTTTCAAATCAATTTGACAAAAAAAAAAAAAAAAAAAAAAATGTAAAGATTAAACTCCAAAAATCTAAAAACACATTTTTTTAATCTTTTAACACTTAACAAAATAAAGTGTGTTACTTTAGATATTTCTCTTCAACTGCGTGCATTTATTAAATGGTACACCTAAAAATTCAAATGTACAAACATGAAAAAAAAGGTAAAAAAAAATAAATGCTAAGCGATAAGGAGTTATTTAAGGCTGATTCAGGTTAACAAGGTTAATAAAAAGTTAAAAAGGAACGTTTTTCTCCCCTAAAATCAACTTGCCAGGTTGCTCTTATGTACTTTGAAGCTCTATCCTTTGATCAGCAGATGAGTGAAAACATACAAAAGTAACAAAATTGTTACTTTGTGTCTCTGAATCACATCACTGAACAGTGCTTAGAAGGTTTTTTTGAAAGGAATTCTCACAGCCAGCTGCTGTACTTACACAGTAAGTTCTGCCTGTCTTTTTTGACAGCTGGAAGCTCCAGTAAAAGCAGCAGAGGAGTGGGTACACATAAAAAGCACAAGACTGGTTGAACATTTCTCCATAAATTATTATTCTACACTGTGCCAGCTATCCTGCTGATCTTCTTGATTCAAATCAGGGAATGTTGGGATCTCTAGTTACACAATAATTGTGTTTAATACTTAACAGCATTACTGTAAATGACCAGCTCAAATTTTAAATTAGATAAAATACATTTCATGTGCATCAAAACAAAAAAGGTGTGCAAGTCCACACCATTCATTGTGGATTCAGAACTGGCCTAGAAGCACATAATTTGAGCTTTCCTGATTGGAGAGATCTCTGACTTTGGTATGTCAGACACCAAGAGCAAGGATTATTCTCTACAGCATGCTAACAGGGGACAGGCTTTTCTACTCAATGCTTTAACTGCTTTCTAAAGAAAATTAACTGCAAGACTTTGTACACCTTACGATTTGATGCCCTGGAATGTATTTAGAAGATTTAAACTGAAAGTTCTGCTAGGATAAGGAGAATTTAATCAG